>NW_019525288.1:0-71058 GCF_002814215.2 Seriola lalandi dorsalis
ACTATGACATTCTTATGACTTTTTATGCCTTACTATACTATGACTTTTTATGCCTTAGTATACTATGACTTTTCATGCCTTTCTATACTATGTTGTTTTTATGACTTTTTATGTCTTACTATACTATGACCTTTTATGCCTTACTATACTATGATGTTTTATGACTTTTTATGCCTTACTATACTATGACTTTTATGCCTTACTATACTATGACTTTTCATGCCTTACTATACTATGTCGTTTTTATGACTTTTTATGCCTTACTATACTATGACATTTTATGACTTTCTATACTACGACTTTTTTGTGACTTTTTATGCCTTACTATACTATGACTCTTTATGCCTTACTATACTATGACTTTTCATGACTTTCCATACTCTGTCGTTTTTATGACTTTTTACGCCTTACTATACTATGTCGTTTTTATGACTTTTCATGAATTTCCATACTCTGTCGTTTTTATGACTTTTTATGCCTTACTATACTATGACTTTTTATGACTTTCTATACCGTGACGTTTTTATGAATTTTTACGCCTTACTATACTATGACGTTTTTATGACTTTTTATGCCTTACTATACTGTGTCGTTTTTATGACTTTTTATGCCTTACTATATTATGACTCTTTATGCCTTACTATACTATGACTTTTCATGACTTTCCATACTCTGTCGTTTTATGACTTTTTATGCCTTACTATACTATGTCGTTTTTATGACTTTTCATGACTTTCCATACTCTGTCGTTTTTATGACTTTTTATGCCTTACTATACTATGACTTTTCATGCCTTACTATACTGTGTCGTTTTTATGACTTTTTATGTCTTACTATACTATGACTCTTTATGCCTTACTATACTATGACTTTTTATGACTTTTTACACCTTACTATACTATGTCGTTTTTATGATGTTTTTATGACTTTTTATGCCTTACTATACTATGACCTTTTATGACTTTCTATACTATGACGTTTTTATGAATTTTTATCCCTTACTATACTATGACTTTTTATGACTTTTTATGCCTTACAATACTATGACTCTTTATGCCTTATTATACTATGACTTTTTATGCCTTACTATGTCGTTTTTATGACTCTTTATGCCTTACTATACTATGACTTTTTATGCCTTACTATACTATGATGTTTTTATGACTTTTTACGCCTTACTATACTATGTCGTTTTTATGACGTTTTTATAACTTTTTATGCCTTACAATACTATGACGTTTTTATGACTTTTTATGGCTTACTATACTATGATTTTTCATGCTATACTATACTATGACATTTTTATGAATTTTTATGCCTTACTATACTATGTCGTTTTTATGACTTTTTATGCCTTACTATACTGTTATTTTTATGCCTTACTATACTATGACTTTTCATGCCTTTCTATCCTATGTGGTTTTTGTGACTTTTTATGCCTTACTATACTATGACTTTTTATGCCTTACTATACCTGACTTTTCTATGACTTTTTATGCCTTACTATACTATGACTTTTATGCCTTTCTATGCCTTACTATACTATGACTTTTTATGCCTTACTATACTATGACTTTTTATGCCTTTCTATACTATGTTGTTTTTATGACTTTTTACGCCTTACTATACTATGACGTTTTTATGACTTTTTATGCCTTACTATATTATGTCATTTTTATGACTTTTTATGCCTTACTATACTATGACTTTTTATGCCTTACTATACTATGACTTTTCATGCCTTTCTATACTATGTGGTTTTTGTGACTTTTTATGCCTTACTATACTATGACTCTTTATGCCTTACTATACTATGACTTTTCATGACTTTCCATACTCTGTCGTTTTTATGACTTTTTATGCCTTACTATACTATGTCGTTTTTATGACTTTTCATGAATTTCCATACTCTGTCGTTTTTATGACTTTTTATGCCTTACTATACTATGACTTTTTATGACTTTCTATACCGTGACGTTTTTATGAATTTTTACGCCTTACTATACTATGACGTTTTTATGACTTTTTATGCCTTACTATACTGTGTCGTTTTTATGACTTTTTATGCCTTACTATACTATGACTTTTTATGACTTTCTATACTGTGACGTTTTTATGAATTTTTACGCCTTACTATACTATGACGTTTTTATGACTTTTTATGCCTTACTATACTATGACTTTTCATGCCTTACTATACTATGACGTTTTCATGAATTTTTACCCCTTACTATACTATGACGTTTTTATGACTTTTTATGCCTTACTATACTATGACTCTTTATGCCTTACTATACTATGACTTTTCATGACTTTCCATACTCTGTCGTTTTTATGACTTTTTATGCCTTACTATACTATGATGTTTTTATGACTTTTTATGCCTTACTATAATATGACTTTTTATGACTTTCTATACTATGACGTTTTTATGAATTTTTACGCCTTACTATACTATGACGTTTTTATGACTTTTTATGCCTTACTATACTATGACTTTTCATGCCTTACTATACTGTGTCGTTTTTATGACTCTTTATGCCTTACTATACTATGACTTTTCATGACTTTCCATTCTCTGTCGTTTTTATGACTCTTTATGCCTTACTATACTATGACTTTTCATGACTTTCCATTCTCTGTCGTTTTTATGACTTTTTATGCCTTGCTATACTATGACTTTTTATGACTTTTTATGCCTTACTATACTATGACTTTTCATGCCTTACTATACTGTGTCGTTTTTATGACTTTCTATGCCTTACTATACTATGACCTTTTATGCCTTACTATACTATGTCGTTTTTATGACTTTTTATGCCTTGCTATACTATGATTTTGCATGCCGTAGTATACTATGACATTTTTATTAATTTTTATGCCTTACTATACTATGTCGTTTTTATGACTTTTTATGCCTTACTATACTATGACTTTTTATGACATTCTATACTATGACTTTTTATGACATTCTATACTACGACTTTTTTATAAATTTTTATCCCTTACTATACTATGACTCTTTATGCCTTACTATACTATGACTTTGTATGTCTTACTATACTATGACATTCTTATGACTTTTTATGCCTTACTAAACTATCACTTTTTTATGACTTTTTATGCCTTACTATACTATGACTTTTCATGCCTTTCTATACTATGACGTTTTTATGACTATTTATGCCTCACTAAACTATCACTTTTTTATGACTTTTCATGCCTTTCTATACCATGATGTTTTTATGACTTTTCATGCCTTACTATACTATGACTCTTTATGCCATACTATACTATGACTTTGCATGTCTTACTATACTATGAGATTCTTATTACTTTTTATGCCTTACTAAACTATCACTTTTTTATGACTTTTTATGCCTTACTATATATTGACTTTTCATGCCTTTCTATACAATGATGTTTTTATGACTTTTTGTGCCTTACTATACTGTCGTTTTTATGAATTTTTATGCCTTACTATACTATGACTCTTTATGCCTTACTATACTATGACTTTTCATGCCTTACTATACTATGTGGTTTTTATGATTTACCATTCTATGACTTATGACATATTTATGATATACATGTCCCTATATCAAGAATTATATTACCATATGTGTCATGTTCAAGAAACTATATTATAATCACAAATATTCATCCTGTGGATAAATGAAGATATAAGTTTATAACATACAGTATATGAAATACTCGTAGTAAAACAAATTTGCTTATTAAAATTCTCTACGTTTGTCTCATGAAATTTAAACATACATGCATGTCTTTTGTATTTACATAGGCTTTGGGATGAATATATATTTATGTATAACAGGCCTATAACATAAACAGACATACTAAAATACATTTTTTATTAGCCAGAAATATATGTAAATATATGATATTGTTCCAACTTCTAACAGGTTTCATATGTAATTTTTTTTACATATATAGGCTATACTTTAAATACATGTATGATTTTACTTCACTTGTACATATATTTCATATATGGAAATTCAACAGATGTACATATATTTTACAATTGCGTATGGGCATTCCTGAATGTAAATTCAGATCTTATATGTTAATAAACCTTTTTGTTGATGGCATTAAAAAACCAATCTCTTTGTTGTGGCAGGGTGGTGGGGTTGTTACGTCCCTAGCAATGTTGAGACCAAATCTACACTCTTGTTTGAAAAAAGTTACAGTTCACACAAATACTAGTCCAAGCAATAACTCTTTCAATGCACATGCAGCCATGTCAGTATTATATCAAGATAGAACTAAACAAAAAAATCTAGGACAGTAACTAAGTACTATTTTTGTTATCAATTAATCTGGAAATTATTATTTTGATTAAATGACTAATTGTTTTGCATATAAAATGTCAGAAAATAGCTTTTTTTTAAAAAAATGCCCCGCATAGTTTCCTAGAGACCACAAATTATCTTGTTTTGTCCAACCAAATATCCAAAACCCAAAGATATTCAATTTACAGTGTTATTAAACAGAGAAAAGCAGCTAATCCTCAAACTGTAGAAGATGGAAACAGTGAAAGATTGGCATTTTTGCTTGCTGTATAAATCAAGACAATTAAAAAACTGCTCATTAATTTTCTGTTGAATGACTAATTAATTAATCAACAAATAATCAGGTTTAAAAAACATGTTAGCTGTGCCATTTAACTTATATAAATACTCTCTTTTCACTTGACAAGAGTAAATTCTACATTTTCTTATAATCCTTGTTTTAGGCATACAGTCACACTTAAATCCCTTGCTCAAAGGGTGCCGTCTGGATCAAAGTAGCACTTAAGGTGTAGAACATAGCCTGCCGTATACTTTGAGGTGCTATCACAACTTGTCATTATTAGGTTGGGCCACATTATTCACAGTCAGAGGCCAATAAAAAATAAAATTGGTTGTGTCTGTGTCTGAGTGGAAGATATGTTGGAGATTAAAGATGGGGCACTATGTTTCTGGGAGAGAGGTGCTTATTTATGGCATGAGTAGATAAACCACAGAGGAAGTCTGCAGTACAAACAGGCTGGAGATGGAAAAACTGTTCCTCAACATAATGATAATTAAAATATTTCAGGCTAGCACTGTATGTTACTGAAGTAAATGAGGACATGTTTTTGAATTGAATCACCAGATGTACTTGTGCCTTGTATAAAAACAGTAAAAATATATAGATATTCTCTTGGTACTAGTAAATTGTAACTAGAGAGTGCATTATAACCAGTTTTAGGTCTTGATAAAAGTAAAAGCATGGGGACAACTCTGACAGCAGACCAAATACATAACTCTCTTTTCACTTAGCAGATATCCTCCTGCAATGCTGAATAGTTACCACCAGTCACAGCTCCTCTGCTAAGTGTTATGTAGTTTTCAACCACAAATATAAGGTCATTATAATCAATAAGTGAAGGAGTTTATCTACAAAATACACAGAATTGTCAGTCATACCTTGATGAAGGTTATAATATTCAGTTATAATATTGAGAGGTGTTTCTGGTATTTAGCCTACCTTCATTGATATAAATAGGGAGGACAAAATGATAGGAACATCTGTCAGTATAACACCAATGCAATTCAACAGCAACACAAACCACAGCCCCTAAAATGACCATTGAGGTTGAATCAGCACCTCTCTAAAACAATTTCAATGCACATTGAACATTATAACCTCCATAATGGGAGGTTTTAATGTCTGTTGTATTCCTTTTAGCTAGGTGTACCCAATAAACTCGCAACTGAGAGTAAATCTCCACAAAAATAAATCTAATTTTAAAGACTGTTCATGACAATTTAATTCAGAGAGGCCTGATGAGCTACAATTAGAAAACACAAATATTTTGGATGTTTATGAAGTCTGTGTTTCATGCTCCTTTGAGACCCCACTGATGACACACTTACTGCACTTTCATTTGAGGAAATCAACTTTACCTTACACATAACTAATTTTTAGTTTGTCCAAAAAGCTCAATAGCGCTGTTTAGTGAACATATCTCTGATTCTCAGTCATAGAGAAGCACATGCACGATGCAGCACCTTCATCATTACCACACATGACCAAAGTGCAAACCCATTTCCACTTATATGCCTGTAAAGATATGTTAACCTGGATACAAGCAGAGGGAGAGGACATGTGGTTTTCTGCTGACACATTATGGAGAGCACATGTAAAGGTAATGGCAGCTCCTTCATGTTTTCTGGCCGGCTCCAGCTCAGTAAAGCATGAAGACATGCAGATTAAGGGCTAGATTAGAAACATGTGTGGCTGACCTGGAAGACGGATGAGATGTGCTCAACAAGGTCATCCATTTTCCTTCTGGACCACGGTTTGGAGACCTCTGGAGAACCCTGTCCTAAAGATCTGGAGGAGGAGGATATTTGTCTTAGGAGAGGAAAAAGAGAAAATTCTTCCCTAATTCTTCACATTATTGTAAACCTTAAATTACCCAAGGGAACTCTCTATAAAAAAAAAAAATCCCCCCTATTGTAGCTGCTTGTAATATCCTCTCATCTGTTTTTGCATTGTAATGTTTCTGGTAGGTGATGTTAGAACTCAAAAGCAAGACTGAGGAACAGAGCAGGTAAGAATACAATGATTTACTTGATTCAAGGCAGTGGTCTGCAACATGGTAAGTAGGCAGCAGAGGCAAACAAATCCAAAAAAGGAGCAGGGCGAAAGGGAAGTAAAAACAAAACCTGCAACATGATGATAACACAACAGACAGAAGAGTAGTGATCATGGGCAGGTTTATATGCTGAGTGTCTGATCATGAGGAATGAGGGGCAGGTGTGCTGGCAGGTGAGGCCCAGGTGACTGAAGACTACTACTGGACAGGCAGGGTAATACAGGGTCAGAACAGATAAAAGGAAACCTCCAGCTACAAAGAACTCTAAGAAGTCTCACAGGCATATGTCAGTTCTTGTCCTAAATTGTGTGTATTGTATTTTCTCATTTGGAATATTCCTGTCACTGACAGTGATGTTATGTGGTATGTATTTTGACTCTTGAATGAACTCATAAATGGGCCAAAGACAGGTGTACACCTTCACAAGAGTCACATTCTCTAAAAACTACAGTGCCCAGCTGGAAATTAGCTTATTAAAAAAATAAAACTATACATTTTTTATCTGTTTTTAAGAGATTTGCATTCTCAGGAACAAATTGACAGGCTGGGCAATTTGGAAAGCACTGATTGGCTTTAATCTTTTTCTTTCTATTGTCTTTGTTGACAATAATGATAATATAGAATATCACGCCTCATCCTTTGAATATCTTTTTTTCCTATATTCTTTTTGCAACATAAGGCTTAAAAGCAAGATCCTCTTGAAATATCTTTAACATGAATGAATAAAAATGTTCAAAGAAGGACACTGAATTTATTTTCATTGAGGGTAGAATTCATATGGAATAACAATAGGAAGAACAACAGACATGAAGGAAAACATTTATGTGAAGATAATCATTTATTCATGCTTTCTGTCCCAAGATAGGTAAAAGACAGGAAACTCTACAGCTGGAAGAAGCACACAAGATCATGAGTTTTCATGAGGTTACAAATTGTTTAAAATCTGGCTTGATGTAGTTTACCAGGAGAAGAGAAGGATGTATTGCACAACGAATTATTCCCCAATCAGATGACTCAGCTCCTTTGAGATCCAGGCAAGCAAATCAGGAAAATGCTCCCTGTGAAAGCTTTGAGAAAAACATTAAAAACCTTGCTTTCAAAACTCTGTGTGAGTCCAGCCTGTGCAGCTGTATGTCTCTGCCAGTGTCTCTTTGTCTGACTCACTCTGTCTGACTTACTTATTAACATCTCTTTTTTTTTTTGATGTATGCAAAGGTATAAACTGTGATTCTGCTTTCTTTGCTGCTTCTTTGCAGGAAACATGCAAGTTGCTTTAATGGCTAAATTCCATCAGCCACAAACTGAAACTATTGGCTCTGAATGGATGTTCTGAACAGGAATAGGACCACAAAAGCAATGATGGGAAAATCACATAGTTTATGTTCCAGTGTGGATGAGATTTAATTTTTGTCTTGTTTGTTTACAGTAATAATTTTGATTTAGCTAAAGATAGGGACAGTTGTTGCTACAGGCAAAGAATGAAAATTACACTTGTATGGTCCTGTAAACGCTGCTGCAGATAATTAAACAGTTAAATCATTCATTCGTTTTGTTTGCCTACAGCATTATACTGTTGAAACATAGATTGTGCAAAATGGAGGCATCCATTGCACACCATTGTGAAGTTAATGAACATTCACTGAAATTCCCCTGAAACAGATAAAAACTATGTTACAGTCAGACATTTAGTTTTGAAAAACCCTTATAACATGACATACAGTAGCTGTTGTACACATATCAATTACTTGTCAAGTTACAGTATCGCCTAATTCAGTGAGAAAGAAGAGGAATGAGTCAGGAGTCACAGAGCTCATCATCATGGCATGAAAGAACAATACTGATTCTGGACAGGATTTCAGCATTGCTAATGAGGAAAACTGTTGCAGGTGGTAAAACAGGGGGAAAAAAACAGTTTGGTCCAGCCAAGAACAACAGAGGATGTAGCCAGTCTGAGCCAGAGCTGTGTACACCGCGAAGTGGAGTTTCCCTGTGAACGTTTACTGGAATTAAATCTTGTTTCTTCAGTGTACGTTGGTCATTTATGTCAACCCATCAACACCATGTCAAAATGTTCTTGTAAGTGGAAGCAGCAATGTGAAAGGGCAAGTGTGATGTTGAGTGGAAGATTTCAGGGACAACACAACACAAATAACACAAATGCCTCATATTCATTGCTTTAAACAGCAATCAGATCACACATCATATAATAAACATCTTTTTTAGGTGATTACCTATTGGACTAGAGACATGTTTGGAAGGTTAATCAACAGCCGTGTTTGATACAATGGTAGACACAGTTACTTTTCAGATTAAGATTTCACATATGATAATCTTAAATACAATAATTTGTTAAGGATTAAACCAGTGGTTCCCAACCATTTCGGCTTGTGACAACCCTATGTGTTGTGAGCACTTTGACAAAAGAGTGATTTCCACTTTAAACTTCTCTGATAGTTTAATTCTAATATTGCTCGAGGCCCAAATTGGTAAAATTATCCAAAATTTCACAAAATAAGAGAGGAAAAAAAACATAAAATTTGAAAATTTGTGAATCAGAGCTGTTGTTTTTTCATCTTTTCAGATCTCATTAAATCATGTCACAATCCCTCACATTTATTTTGTGAACCTTGGGAGAGGCACAAACCCTAGGTTGGGAAACCAATTGTATATTAAGTAGTTGAAATTAGGTTCACCTTGAATATCTATTGCAGTTAAATGCCTCTTACATGTATTAACAATTCATCATAAAAGATAAGAGGTCATGGACAAAGACCTTTTTTTTTAAACATTCATTTTGCTGAGAATATGCCTGTAATTAAAAACTTTTTACATTAGTGCACTACAACTACAGTGAAATTTCAAATGGCTGTATCAGACAGCCATGATAAAATGTTAATATCACAATTTAATAGATGTCTAACTTCAGTTTATGTAAATGTAGGAACCCAGTCACCCAGATGTAATTTAAAATAATATTACATAAGAAGGACTTCACTAGTTGGATATTTGATATAGTCATAAAACATTATAAAATTATCCTTCTAAATCAAAACTCTTTGTTGAAATACAGAGGAATAACTCACACAAAACCCCCATAAACTCAGTGGGTAAATCACTTCTGGTCAATATTTTTGTGAAACACATGACGTCACTGTCTAGGATCTCCTTCAGTTACTTCATCAAACTCAGTACTTATCAAACTAGCCACAGTCACAGTGGAAAACTGATATTCCCCGTTGGACAGTCATTATTATTCACTCTCACAGCACAAACAAGAACTCAGTCTTCGGTACTTTGAGTTCCCAGAATTAGCTTGAGATCTTATAGACCTGGTAATGGTTACATCTGGTGCTTGGCTTTCATCTGTGGAAGTCAGGACATATTTTACTCTGATTAAACAGTTATGTCACACGATTTTCTGCTTGTAATTACTGTTTAAAGCCTGCTTTGAATTAGGTTCTATTAGAAAACTGAAGGCCATAATATTGGCATGCTGATGTACACAAGCACACATGGAAGATTATCTAAGTGTTACATACTGTAACAAAGCAGTAACCCCCAATGTAAAACATCAGGCAGCAGAGATAAAGTCTGTTGTTATGTCCTTTATGGATCAACATCTGTTTGCAATCTGAGCAACAGTCTTGGCTACTGGACGGAGTAGTCAGTGTGTGTTTTTTAAATTCAGACAAAAAAACTTGCTCTAACAAAAGCTGATCTATGGGGAATTTAATACAGTTTTATCATTTTATATTCACCATGTCTGCGATTTTGTGGAAGAAAAAGAGTTTGGCAGATGTTCTTCATGCAGACAAAACTTTCAAACTCACATTTGATAGTGTCATCTGACAAACATTAAACACTATTATTCATAGTATTGTATTTTGACATTTAAGAAACAGTTCACAAAAACTCTGACATGAGAGGATGTGGTCCAGCAAATAAACTACTGTCCATGTCTAAACCACTGAGACAAAAGAAAAACCCAGTGCCAAAAACATGTTGTCATCCTTTAGTCATTTTGCTCTTGCAGTTGTTCTTTTACTTTGACATGATTTAACTTCTGAATAACTGTTTCTGGCAATTAATTCATTACATAAACCATGAAAACTAAAAGTTTCAGTCTTTTGGAATATAACATCTACTCCAAAATTGAATACTTTGATTTTGAAATTGGTCCAATACAAAAAATGTTTAGATAATTGTCAGTGTGTGATGAGGATTGAACTGTGTCTGATGTGCAGTTATAGTAGAAATGAAATCATCCATGTGTCTTTGCTTATAATTTGAACAGTCCATAATTCATTGAAAAGTCTGTTCCCTCTCTGTGTGGAGGCAAACGCTAAAAACTTTCCTTTGCAGCCATTTATATGCTGCATGCAGGAAACCTTGAGGCTGGGAAAGCCATCAACTCTGAATGCTCTGACAAACACACACACACACACACACACACACACACACACACACACACACACACACACACACACACACACACACACACAGCAGTCTCTCCGTGACTTCAGAGGAAATTGACTTACATCCATTTCCAGGAAAGTTACTCTAACCATAACCACTACCTGCCTAAACATAACCTTATCCTAACCTCAAAACATGTCTTCACCTTAAAATTTAATGATTTATGTCATGGGAACTTGCTGTGACTGTGTAAACCGATTTAGGTCCCCAAACCATGAGTAATACCTCGACCACACACACAAACACGCAGACACATTTTTGTCTTCTTCTGTCCAAATGAGCAACCTCAGGTGGTATGTATGAACAAATAATACTGCAGATATTTATTAACAGCAAGGAACAGGTTCTCATAACTAATATTCTGTAAATCCATGTTTTGTCAAAGATGAAACTCTAGTTTCCTTTCAGGTCACTAATGCCACTGCTGCTCTCTAGTGGGGGTTTGCTTTGATCTGAGTAGCATGTTTCTGCAGACCCGGAGGCTGCAGGTTCAGGACTGTAAGGACCACAGTCCTAGGAGAGCATTTCTAGGACCCTAATTTTTTACTGTGCAGGAAACCCAATATGTTCCAAACATGTGTGTAAAACAACGCCACCCCTACACTTCACCCTAACCAATTCAGTAGGTGGTGCTTTAGCGAAAAACTTGGGGCCTGGAAATGCGGCCTTAGGTCTGTGGCTAAAGGTGAGTGGACAGAGAAACAATTCAGGAGTTGACCTCTTGTGATTCATTGCTTTCGAAAAGAGAAACACTTTGGATACATACACATTATTGGCACATCAACAGCTCAATCTCAACCAAAGCACCAAAGAATACCCATCTCACTATAAGCAGAAAGTACATGCTAATTACTGCACAAATTAAACACAGGTCGTGATACATTTAAGTCTCTCATTAATTTTTAATACCAAATGATTTCACTATTCAGTTGGATGTTGGGGTGCATGTTTTTAGAAATGAGCTGGTTTCTTACAAACAGCAAGTGGTTGCTTCTAATGTTGGCAGGAACCAAACTGTTGAGTTTTAACTGAGCATTTTATTTTTTGATTTTGCCAAAAGATTATCTATTATATATTATTTTCTTATATGTGGTATATTATATGAGTTTCTAGACCACCAGCATCAGAGTAAATCTTTTAAGGTTGAGCAGCTTCTCAACTCAGATTTTTTTGTAGTAAGAAAAGTGAACTCCCTCCAGTAGGTCAGTGTCTTCTAATGTTAAACCTTTGCAACAGGGTGGCTTTGAGGTCTGAATTGTATAAAATAATTGAGAATGGCAACAGCAAACTCTTTAATTTTGCCAGTAGGTGTCACTATTTGGCAGTGGATCTTCACTCACAACAACACCTACATGACTAATGAGAGTTCATATGAGATCCATCAGTCAAGCAAAAAATCATTTCACTCCCAGCAGAGCTCAAACATGGGGCTTTGGTGAAAACAAAAGGTTGCAGTGAGTGAATGCGTTCAGCCAGCCAGCTGTTCTGTTTAGAGACCAGATTCACATTAAATCATGATGGCTTCTAAAGGTTAGCATGGACGACTTTAAAGGTCAAAACTGGCATAAGCTGTGAGCGGAAATGTTTTCATACTAAGAAATGTCTTTGTTTCTTTAAACATTCAACAAAATGAGCTTATGGAATCATTCAATCTTTTCTAAAATAGCTTTAATCAGTCTGTGCAGGTATGGGAAATAAGAACCGGCTGGGAACCATCACCTTCAAATATAAACACGTGGGAGCAAACGTGATTGTATGTTCTTGTCTGCATTTGTGAGTTTCTCCCAGTGAGAACTTGCCACCCAGTCCTGAGTAATGGATGTAATTAACTGGTCACTGTAGCATAGTGTCTTTACATGCCATAAGTAATAGTCATGCTCGGGAAAATCACCAGGTAATGGGCAATTCTCCTCCCAGCAGGGACACTAAATGTCTCATCTTGCTTTTCATAATTACACAATTAAAGCTTATGTGGCAGATTTGTTTTTTCTCATTGTCTTCTGCTTAAAGCTTGATGGTATGCAGTTCAGCAGTTATATGCTGTGATATTTACAGCACAGAGACAAGAACGGGTAGCAGCACAATGTGTGCTTAAACCACACAGCAACATGTATCTACAGTAAAGCTTTTTCTACATCAGTGGTGACAAGAACTCAAGCTGCTATTTATAAAAAATTGTATTGGTGTGCACACCACACTGATGAAGTGAGCATTTATGTCAGATGAAGGAATTGTAAAGCAACTGTTCAGAAATATTGATAGAACACATATATATTTTCATTTTATTTCACTTGGATAGGTATAGGTATATAGCATAATCGAAAGCCATATAATGAAGCATTTATAGTCTAAGCTTGTGTGCGATGCCCATTCCTAGAGGGGTCATAAACAGAATACATAAACAGAAATGAAATGTAGAAATGGACATTGGTGCTGAGCAGGAAGTGAACAATGGGTTTTTAGAGCTTCTTTGCTGGAAACAAGTGTCTAACAAAACACTCACAAAAGAATGAACCAAAACAGTAAAGTTGGAGACTGGACAGCTAAACAATGAGCTGAGTCTCACTATAAACCTGCTGAAAGTAAAGGCGAGCTGCAGATTCAGCTCTTAATTCTGTACACATTACACTGATATTGAACATATCAGTAAAATGTTCAGACAACATACTGCACATACTTTTTTGGTTAGTCTATATTTGGACTCTCACAGCACTTGGAAAAGGTTAGAGAAAGATAGTGGTCTGGTTTAATGCAGAAATATATCAGTGACTTCAGACACAATGTGTTCATTTACATGTGCCTTACAGATACAGTACAAGTGCCTTGTTGCCTAAACCTGACCCCAGACAAGAGAATGGCCACAACCAACAAGTCAGTTTTATGACGGGACAACATTATGACTAGGGTTTGGTTAGGTTGACGCACAATTTGATATGGTTTAGAGAAAGGAATAAAATGAGTACTTATTAGTACTGTAAGGCGTCATGGTTACAGAAATAAAAACATAGTTAAAGTTGAGGTTAAAAAACATTGACTGGTATTTTGCTTACCCATCTATCTACCACAAACCTCCTCCCTCTGTTGACCTGACTTCCTCCTTTCCTACCATCATCATTACAATGACCACTAGAAAATTAAACAAATGTAATTTTGAGGCTCTTCCTGAAATGGTTCATGTTGTTGTCCTTCTTGGGAGACAGTCTCACCACAACATGACTCTGGTAAGTTATTTATATCTATACATGAACTGAAAAGAAGTGGGCCAAGGATAAAACCCTATGGAACCCCTCACTAAGAAAAATTATTTTTCATTGTTTATAATTACACACTGTTTAATATTACAATTGTAATAATGACATACTGCACAGCATTACAAATTACAGTATTAGGTGTAAAGTGCAAGGTGATAACTATGAAACCTTAGTATATCCTAGAGTTATTTCAGCTGAGAGAAGTCCCTGAAATGATTGAATGGAGAACGAACACTGAAGGATGGCTGAGAAAGTAAATGGGAAAAAAAAAAAAATATGTTTGGTAAAATAGGAAGTATATCTGTGCTGAGGTGTGGCTGGTAAGGTGACTACAGAACAAAGAGGTGTCTGGAGGGACTGAGGAGATACCTATGTTGTTGGGAGCTTGTTACCGGCTGCGTAGTGATGTGTGGTGCCTGTCTGTCAGTGATAATAGATGAGTCTGGACTTGCAAGGCACCGGCTGTCTGCAGGAGGGCCAAGGTGTTCAAGGGTTAGATAGACTGGATGGGTGCACCAGTGGAGCTGCGAGTAGAGGAGCAGGTGGCACACTGCGGTTCATGGTCAGTCGGTCAGAGGCTGTAACGATGAAGCTCCCTGTGTCAGTTTGATCATTTCAGGCCTGACAAGACATGGGTGGCATTCTGTCAAACAACAGTGGGGACAAGATCAGTGGATGATGGAGCTGTGGCTGTCAATCTGTATATAAAGATGGGCATCAAATTAAAGGACGTTAAATTTTGCACATAGACCGAGCTGCTTGAGTGACCAATCATTATTCAAATGCTTGTGTCTTGTATCAAAGAATCTGTTTCCATCATGTTTCTCCACTCTGTTATTCGGGTTTTGTCTGCAATTTGTCATCCATCTGTCAAAAACATCACTTGATTTTTTTCATTTCTAGAGTGTAATTTGGTTTGGTGTAAGTTCCAAAAAAGCTTTTGATTCACATCATGTTTAATGAATGTGAATTTACACACCAAGTCTCATTTTTCTTCTTTTTTTTTTTTTTTTAGATCTTCCACAGCAATAACACAACCGCAACATTTATCTTTTTATTTTCATTGTTGTTGCAGTTGACTGAGGATCACTCTGTCAACTGGGCTCAGTATTACGCCAGTTTTTCCCCAGCAAGATTGATTTTGTGTTTCATTACATGTAACAACAAGAAAGAGAGAGAGATGAAGGAAAGATGGGAATGAAAAAGGGCTTGAATCTCTCAACACCCACAGAAATATGTGACTGTGTTTGGATGGAGGTAGAGATGTTCAGTGCACAGACAAACAAATCTTTAACACCAATTAAATCTGACTGACTATATTGAATCACCGTTGTCTCTGAGCTCCTCACCAGTGACAGGGAGGGACGTTATCAGGGACAGATCAGCTGGAGATATGGTTAAAACCTGACTGAATAACAGTGCTGAGCAAGTTCACACTTTACAAGAGCTAGTTCAAAATTCAGTTCACAAAGGTTAAGATGAACTAGTTCATGTTCATAGCTCACAATTTTGACTTTGATCTAAGTTCAGTCAAAAACAAAAACAAAACACGTTTTATTTATTCTTTTTCAGTTGAATCTCCTACCCATCAGCCTCAAATCACAGCCGCTTCTCAAACTACATGATTTACTGTACAAAAGACACAAACAGACTTTTACAAGATGAGAAAAAGCAATGTAAGTATAAGTTTTATGTGTATATTCTGTATTTCTGAGTTTGGCTTCGCTGGAGGAACTGTTCGGCTGTTGGTTTATGGTCTTAACCCTTTCTTCTACCCTTCACTCGCAGGTATTTCAAAAGACCAGTCGGATGCTTCAACTCGATGCGTCGTTTCAAATTCGTCACTAAAGTGGCTGTTTATTCAGACCAGAAGGTGAGATTTTTACGTTGGAATCTGAGCTCACCTGACACATGCTGGATGCCGTAAACCCTTGCGTGCAGCCGTAAGACCAAAACGCAGTTTTTCTTCTTCTGGTATTTTTATTTTGGCAGTTGGCAAACAGCTTTTCGGTTCGCGGCCGCCACTTTCTGGTGTGTGAGCGTTCATTCGTTACAAACAGATACGTTCAGTTCACTTTACTAAAACAATAGCGCGTACGATGAACGGTGCTCATATAGCGCGTTTATGCACGGCACTGCTGAAAAACCGCTAAAGCCACAGAAATGGTCATGAAGTCATAACTCAAATGCAAATGGGTGGCTACTATTGACCTTATAAACAATGCAACCGACTGAACTACTGAAGGGAAGACGCACTGAACATTGTGATAGTACGAACAGTGATGCATTTATTTACTGATGTACTAACTGAAGTGCTTAGAAAAAAAGGCCCTACATATTCAGAGAGGTCAAATCTATGAACTGAGCTGAATCAGCCAAGTGACAGTGAAGTTCCACCTCTGATGGAGGAACAACTAGAGGCAGAAAGTCTGGATATGTTTTGAGCTTTTAACAGTAAAGAGTGATAGAATGAAGTTTATATAAATGTTAAAAGTAGGATATCTTGTATAAATAATATAGTTTATAGTAGAAAGAATCTCTTACCTGTCAGCCCTCATGGGAAATGTGTGCACCGATTTTGGTGTTTAAATGGGAAAGTGTAATTAATTAAGTTCACTGGACTAGTCACATTTTGCACGTTTTGTGTATAGGAGCTGTAATGGAACACAAATAGACAATTACAGTGAAAACACACTTGTTATGAACATGATAATTCTCTTGTTTCAATGTTAACTTGTTTTTATGTTGAATAATATATTCTTGATAAAGATAGCAGAGAGGTAACTGTGTTACAATAAAGAACCATCAATAAAGAATCATCTTTATTGATTCTCTATCTTTTCAGGGCATAACAAAAGCACACGAATGAAGGGAACAATGTGAAGTCAGTGCTTCTTGGCATAGATAGTATATGTCTCTGGAGCTCCACTGGAGGGATGAGTATCATTTTCCCAAAAAATATTTCTGGATTTGGTGTTTTGATGATGGTGGTGCAGAATGCTATTTAACATGTTGGTCCAAAACTCCCATAGGTGGGTATGATTCACATCATTTCACTGACCATTCACTCGTGGCCTGTGCGAAAACATGAGCATTTGTTTTGCTTCCCATCTCATTTAATCAGGTTTTTTCCGTTAATCTGTCTGTAAATACGTCACTTTCTTCTTTCTATCCTCCCTGCGGGCCGTTATGCTATGCTGTGCGTCTGTCACAGTCCCAGCAGTGTGCAGCACACACACAGGAGAAAGAGAAGAGGCCATCTGGACTGGGTCACACTGTAGCAGCGACCACAAGGGACGCAGCCAGAACTCCTCTCTAAAACATAATAACCGTCCAGGTGGGAAGAAACAACGACAGTGGCTATGGGAACATTTCCCCTCTCTACTTACAGTGGCGCTCTTTCTTTCCAAACACCCCCACCCCCCTCAACACCTCTCTCTGGATCTCACTCTTTCTTAACACCTCTTGAGATAGTTCTGCCTACATGAGTTGATAAATCCTTTTTTTGTGTTCCCCCGTTTATTCACATTTTGTCTTTACACTACTGGCTTTGCTTCATTCAAGAGGAAAGCCGTGTATCTGCAGAGAGTGAACATTTGGGAAAGAGCCTTTTGTTGCTGATTTGAAAGAGCAGCTTCCAGTCTGACAATTGACAGCATACCGATAGGGGACAAACAGAGGTCTGTACACATTCACCAACTCACAGTTTCCTAGCAGGCACGCATGCTGTAACACTCATCGCGCACACACATACACAGGGAGATCAACTTTGCTCCTGCTTAGTTTAAGTGTGTGTTAGCGAGGACAACAAAGCTCCACCATTGGACACACAAAGCCAACAATTCACCTTTTTAAACGTGCATTTCCATAACATTGGAACAGTTGCTGGTACAATAAAGTACACTTCTCTTTCCTCTCTGGCATTGTGGAAGTGTCTGCCTGCTATGAATGCTCTGTTGTCTTTTGTGTCTGACACTCTTGACCTGCATTTTTTTTTTTGGACCAGCATCCCTCCTGCCCCTCTTTAGAGCTTGGAGAAATTCCCCACTGTGGATGGGATCCCCAGAGAACACGTCTCTGTGTCTCTTCCTCCCTCAGCGTGTAAGATAATGAACTCTCATAAGGGAGTAGGTGACCCTCTTTTACACTCTTTCCATCTATCTTTGCTGTGCGACAGAGAGAGGCAGCATGGAGTAGAGAGAAAGGATGAAGTACAGACTGGCAGTAAAATCATAGACGGAGATGGACTGTGCTTGCCCTGTGCTAGTCTCGATAATGGATGAGGTTAAGATGCAAGTGGCTCCACCTCTAGCAGATGAAGAAGGAAACTGTCTCTATTCTGGGCTGCCCGGTCCAACCCAGCATTGATCCACCTCTGGATAGAGCAGGAGTCCATTATCTTGGAGATTACCTTCAAAACTTTTCATTTTGTCCTTGTGCCTGTGGATTGGCCATGCACAATAAGGACTGATTGACTGCCCAGCAGCCCAGCAGCGACGGTCTGACCTGACTGCAGTGTGGACACCGGCCTCAACCAACCACAGCCTCTAATTCTCACTTACTCTCACCCCTCTGACCTCCATTCTCTCCTCCCTTTTTATCTCCTGTATAGAAGCTCTTTCTTCCCCATGTTCATCTCCTCACATTGCCACTGCCCCTTAGCCTCTTACACTCTCTCTAGTTTTTTTCCATTTGAACTCTCTTATCACTGAAGCGGATCCCCACTTCATGACATGAGTTTGTCTTCTTGATCAAATGGCGTTCAGTAGAAGTCAAACGCTGCCTGACAAGAACAAGGAAGCTGTCTGTAGAAAGAAAAACAAAAGCAAATGCTGCATTAATGTTTCAGTAGGTCCATCAATTATGCATTGTTTACAGTGCATTGTTTACAGACATTCATCTTGCTAGTATTATGCCATCACAGTTGCACGCAGTTGATTTAAATTTTTTCTGTTTGGCTGTATCTGATTGGCTTGTACAAACAAATGAAAAATGTCTGGGTGGTTTGTATCTCAAACTGATTCTGAGAGCCTGCCTCATGTATTCATCTCCACCAGGTTATGCTGTGATACTCTGTTCTCTTGATTACTCAAACAAACAATAGGGATGCTCCAGCTCGATTACCCCAGTAATTAAACCTCTTCATTGGCTCACAGCTCAATGCAGAATCAACTTCAAAATTCTCTTCTCCTCACAACCTAATCTGACCTGGATCATCAGGAGCTGATTTTATAGCTCTACTTAGAATTACCACAAAATTTCAGTCTCAGTCCAATACCACAGCCTGAATGACCAGTGTCAGTATATTAATTATTAAAAGTGAATCAATGTACTAATTAAAAGGGTACTATTTTCATTGCCATCAAATGATTTGACAAACCATAAGCATTTCTTTTTTATCATTCCCTGCCAATTGCTCAATCAGGATGGTTTTAAAGGTAAATTAAAAATATTGTATTAATGCTTCTAGCTAATGATGTAATCACTGTGTTTTATTCAGTTCAGTTCAGAGATTCGCAATCATCTGACTGTGTAGCTCTTCCAGTTTTCTTGTGTGTTTGTGCAGTCACATCCCCGCTCATACCGCTGCAACACTCAGCGCTGACTCAAACTATCTTTAGCTAAGTAGCACGTTCAGTCTGTTCCTGGTCCAAGCTGTTATGTTCAGTTGAGTACAGACCTCAGCCTGTACAGTCATTTTTTATAAGGTTAATGGTGACGTTTTAGAATACAGCCCACAATATACAGGGTAATTCTTCCCGGTTTAACTTTTTTGTACCAATATTGTGCCAGTAGATACATACTGATACAAACAGTACATGTAGGCACAAGAGAACAAGATGAGGGCAACAAACTGGGAGCTTAAAAACACTGTGGGTATTCGGGTTCTTATATTCTAGTAGTACAGAGTGTGGTATGGTTTATACTGTAAGAAAACTTATAGTCTATTTTAAACAAGTAACTATTCTAATATTATAGGGAGGGTACATCCTTGAGAGCTGCACAGAGGACACAAAGAGCTTCCACCATCAGTGTTTGCTGGTGAAGAGAGTGGCAGCTGACACTGTCCTCTGCTGTTGGAGGATGCTATAGAGATATTTGTAAAGTTGCTGCCTCGGTTTGCTCAGCTTTGGATACAAGATGAAATTGTTTGAAGATGTATTATAGTTAGAAAAGACCTGCTGAGTAAGAAAGGGAATGGGTGAATGTCAATGCAGTTTTTCAACATACTCTGTTGTAATTTGAAATAAATCACAGCTACAGAGCTCATTACCACATCTTCCCCAAAACTTCCAGCTTTGTTGCTCAAAAATTGTCACACTGCCCTCCTTCATATGAGCTAAAGATACCTGCAGTATAAATTCTTCTTCAATTCCCAGATCGTTCCCCTCGTGTTTTTTAACCTCACATCTCATTCTCTTGTACCTAGATGTACAGTACATATTGGTACTTACTGTACTCAAGTACAAACTTGGGAAGAATTATGCTGTCAAAGCTCAGCAGTTATGTATCTGCAACAGTTATCACAACATTATTGTTTATTAAAAGAGGAAACCAAAGTAAAGTGTACAACAGTGCTCTGTGTTTTTTTGCATTGGTGCCAGTTCCAATACTCAAAACTAGAATTAGCTATCGTGGTATTGGTACTTAACCATGACTCACACCTACAGTGGGTGATTTGGGTTACTTTTGGTACATTTTAATAAAAATACATTAAGTTACCTTTAATGACATGTGCTATACACTGTAGATGAAATTGCCTTGCCTCACCTTACATAAATTAACTGTGCATGCTCACTAACTTACTCTTCCCACCTCAACCTCATCTTGCTCTGAGGAAGGTCTTTTGACTGTCACCTGTCCACATCAACAAACACAATCTTTCTTCATTAAATTGAAATATGCTTACAGAAAACTATAAGCAGATCAGAAAGGAATCTTGTTTGCATAATATCTTTTCTGCTGCACGTATTTACAGATTTTTTTTTCTAACACACCTTGTCAAACTGTGGGCAAACACACACACCAACACAACACACACAGCACACAATTTACAAATCACTTCATTACTATAGAGCAGCTTCATATCTTTTACTGTCACTTACACTTTGCCTTTCCTGTTCTTTTCTGTTCGTCTTTCCGTATCGTTTGTTTCCTACCTTTTCCACATTTTTCTCTCCTGCGATCTGTCTGCCCCAGTTTTTCAAGCCATCTGTCAATCCATCAGCAGGGCACATCAGATGGTTCCTCCTCTCAGGAAGAACATTACAAGAGGATTCCTCCCGGCTGTGTAGGTGGATAAATCAGTCCATCATCACAGGTGCATGTGTCAGGCGGCCAAGTACCATGATTACTTAACGAGGATCCTGACCGACCTGCCATTAAAGATAGTTATGGAAATTGAGAACATAATTAATCAGTATGGCTCTTTCACCTGTGTTTTGTTGGCTTTTAATTTTTCTAATTGATTTTAAGTGGGTTTTGCAACTCAGCAGTCAAGGGGCCAAAATTAGTTTGGTCAATTTCTCTGGTCTGGGCCAATCGATTCTACAACAAGGTTATATTCCCTGGACTGTACTGATCAATTGATCATGATGGTTTTCCAATTGTCAGAGGCCACAGTTTGTAAGATCCTTCTTTATTACCTTAGAGACTGATAGAGTGACCTTTGCTGGCCTTGAAGAAACCATCAGGAATAAAGATTTTTACACTATACACACACAGCAAGGTCTATTTAATCGGGCAAAATAAAAGTTTTATCAATTTTATAGCTCAGAAAATCTTGTTTTAAAAAGAATGAGACTGTAAATTGACACTGATAGCCATTTTTATTGAGATCCTCTGAGAGAAAGAATGAATTTGATGTGACAGAGAAATGATGAGTGAATGATGGGCTGTGATAGTGACACTGTAATTGGTCCCAGGCGCACCATTAAAGCAGCATACATTGAAGAATATCCCCGACACCTCATTAAAAGAGACTGCAATATTTGTGTTTCGTAGTCTGAAAAGTCAAATTAAATTCTCCAGTGCTTTTATTTGATAAATGACACTTCGGGGCTGAGCACCTCGTAAAACATACCAGCTTTCTGTGCAGTGCTTGATGACGAGGCTCCTCCTCTTCTTTGATTAGTGTCTGAGTGGTTCAGATGAAGGGCAGAAGGTGAATTGATCTGAGAGGTGTCCTGTTCATAGGCAGCATGCTGGCCATTCGATGGAAGTCAGGAGGGGACAGCTAGTCCGTCAGCAGGGACGCATGAGACTGAATGACATTATTCTTGGGGTGGGGGAGGGGAGAGATGGAGGGAAGGAGAAGGAGAAAGAGGGAGAACAGGTCTGTTGCTCAGCCATGCACTGACCTTCAGCAGACCTTCAACAGACAATAATAACCCGACTGCAATTTAAGTGCCTTCTTAATGTCTTAATGTTTTTAATTAATCTATGCCTCTCAAAAAGCACTTTGAATTGCCTTGTTTTCATTGTCTTTTACATGCAGTCTTAATGTCGTCTCAATGTCTTATTTTTAATGTATGTCTGTGCCTCTGTAGAGCACTTTGAATTGCCCTGTGTTTGAAAGTGTTATAGAAATAAACTTCTCTCATCTTTCCTTTCTGTGCTCCATCAGTGTTGAGTGCTTGCCTCTCATCTCTGGTTCACTCAAACACTTATCTTCTTCAATTAGTTGTGACCATGAGACAGTGAGATATACAACTAACTTAGACCTCATATGGCAACCCAGTATCCAACAAGTTACATTTTTACACAACTAATTTGCAACAGCAAATATAACATTATGTGGGGAAAGTTTTGCCGCATACATTCGTTTTTTATCAACATGATTAGGAAACGTTTTTAAAGGAATAGTTCTACATTTTGTGAAATGCACTATATTTCCTTTAAATTCGAACTGCAATGTTTCAGGTTCATTGTCATTTCACATTACATAATACATGTGCATACACACATCCTGGGAAACGAAATGCCATTATTCATGGATCTCATTGAAAAACAGAATAGACATTGGACGAGTGCAAACCAATAAACATTGTAGGTGCAAAAACAAAAACAATTGTAAACAAAAACAAATTAACAACATGTACAAACATAACAAAATAAACAGTATCCAGTTTATTGTCTTTTCTTGTAGCAAACTTGCAAAATGCTGGAGGAATTTCAGAAAAACTGTTTTTGAATTTGCATGACCGAAGCTAGGGCTGAATCTGCTGAGGTGTTGCTTGCAGATGCTGCTGTGCAGCTCCTGCATGTAGACTGTTAGTCTGCAATATCCACAGTGTTGCTTTAGTGACATGTTTCAATGAAAACAAAGCCACGGCAATTCTTCATTTCATGCTCTGATGACAGCAGATAACCCCTGAAACATTGCAGTGCTTTGTTTTCAAGCAACCTCTGTTTTACCTTCAGACAGAGCCAGTTGGTTCCCCATGTGTCCAGGCTTTGTGCTAAGCTAAGTGTCTATAAAGCAATAGCTTTGCATTTACTGTTCAGCTATGTGAGTGGTATCAATCTTCTTACTCAGCTTTTGGCAAAAAACATATCTCCCAAAATGTCAAACAGTTCTTTTGATGAACAAATCTAAGTCACAAGATGTTTATGCACAACATATTTGCCAAACATTATCTGACATGTTTCAATTGTTTTCCTACATTGTTACATCCAATGTTTTGTTAAGTGTGTTGTGTTTTTTTAGACACTGGGTTAATGGAGAGAAAGATCACAGCCTTTATTAAATATCTAAAAATTCATATGTGACCTGACACCTCCCTAAGACCGTACCTGTCCTCTGAAAAACATTGTAACTGAACATCAACCTGGCAGCGTTTACTTTCCCCTCAAAGCGTATCGAGCAAAACAAATTATTGATGTATAAAGAGAATTTCTAGGAGACACTGTTGCGCATGTTCCTCTTTGTCAGTGATGCAGGTGTTGAGGAACAACGAAGATTACAGCAGCTGAAAGAAGACAGTGAAACCCATAAAAAACCACACAGACACACACACACACTCTTTTCATTGCACGGTCATATTCAAATCAATGCTCATCTAGGATGTGAAGAATTAGTGACTAATTGAGGACTTGCATGTATGCTCATACGTACTGAGCACCGGCAGACAATCCGAGGATGTGTCTCCAGCTGCTGAATCTACTCTGACAGTTAAGTGTCTGTATTCAGAACCTGAGTGAAAAACCAGAAGAGGAAGACTCCCTCATTCAGCGTTATTGCCAAGTGCTTGACAGGCATTATCTCTCCTGAAACTACATGAGGCATCTCAGCTATTGAAATGCAAATTTGAAAAACACTACCGCGATGGAAAACATCAGCATATTTCTCATATCAAAGCTGGGAGGATGGAGGACTGTGTGATATTGTTGCAATCCAACTGTGCTCAGCCCTGAGGAACAGTGATGCGAACTAAATCAGTGGACAACAAACCCACTCCTCTATAGAGCGTGGGACTGCCACATGCAACAGTACGATAGGGTCTCTCTCTCTCTCTCTCTTTTTTTTTCCTTTTTTACAAGAATAGTCAGTGCTTTCCTTTAATTGCATCTAATGTCAAGGTGAGAGAGGGATGGAGAAACAAGAAGCAGCAGAAGTAGGGACAAAAAAACATAGTGATGAGGTCAAAGAAAATAAATCCTCACACACAGTCCTCCTGAGAGGATTTAATCTCTTTCTAAAATACGTGACTGCAAAATACTCATTATGCTAAATGAAAACACAATAATTACATGCACAGTTTCCTATGACATTATTTACACTCAAATGACTTTAATCATTCATCATTTTTGGTGGAAAACAAAATGCTTTAGGCATTTCAATGTGAGCAGGACTTGCTGCTCTTTGTCGCAGAAGCATATACGCAATTATGCACACTGAGAATTAACAAGTGGAATCAGCCGATGAAGCTTTGAATTCCCATTTTCCTGCCTTTCCATCTCCATATGAACAGTGCTGCCAATGTTATGCATAATGAATTATTCAAGATATGTGTGTGTATGTAAATGATAGGAGATAGTTATGATAATTGAATAAAGGTGGAGGACCTTCAGTGTGATTGTAACTGATGTGAGGGAAGGGACAATTGCTTTTCCTTGCACAACTCAACATATTCATATGCTCATTATTGAAATTCACTCCCCCTTTTTTTGAATGCACATATCACCCCCCTCGAAAACACTCATGCACGCACAGACATCCAGTATGCTTAATTGCATTTGTGCATAAATGTTTGTATATGCTATCATTCAATTACTCACAGTAGCTGACTTATTTAGTTTAGAGGAACTGAGAAGGTATCATGTGTGATTGTGTGGTGTGTTAGAGAGAGAGGAGATGAATGTGTGCATGTGGAAAAAGGTTTCTTGTTACTGTGACACTCAGATTGACCTTAGTGTCCCCCACAGTGAGAGATGCAGGGGGTGCAGGAGGGAACTGCCTACCAGGACAGAGACAGCTGAAAAAAGGCAGCAGATCATCCAGGCTGCAACCACCAGTATGACAACTGTGTGGAGATTAGTTAAAAAATGAATTAATTTTTCCCATAGAAGATGTTGCGTGACTCACACTTCTACGACTTGGGTCAGCATCAAACTCTCCTGGTTGAATAATCAGTGTAACAAGAATGTGTTTTCTTTGACAAGAGGTCAAAGGTAAAAGCCTGTGTGTATAAAAGCTTTGAGGTAGAGGTTAGACACGACTCACAAGAAGCATCTTGGCAAGAAGCAAACATCCAATCACCAAGCTTAAATTCTGTTATGTAAGTCAATAATGGCAGAAAAGGGCTAAAGATGATGGTGTTGAGTTTTCTTTTAAGGAAAAAAAACAACAAAAAAAAAACGCCTGTAACTTAAGTCAGTTTACTTTTCAATTTTAGGTCTCTGAACCAACTGCAGCATTGTAGCAATTTGCTCCTGCTCTGATTGATTTCTTCTCCATAGCAACAGCGGCCGTGGCTCATGGGTATTGTGTGTTGTTTATTGGGTAAATGTGTGTAAACTGGTGCTGGAAACATCTTGTATATTTCAGTTTGAGCAGCCATAAAAATATACTGGGTTTCAGTGTAAACATGAGAAAGCTTCAATAAAGAGCTGGAACAAGCTGTACAGAATGTAAACATTATGATAGTGTCAAACAGAGTGGAATAACACGATTTGAACAACCTTAGGGGAAACAGGTGGAGTGTGTTCAATAAACAACCGGAAAACAAACCCTTTTTTTGATGTAGTATTACAATACAAAAGACATGACAGACTTAGACAATGACGGATGTGTCACAGCCTACAGACATTAAGACAAAATCAATTTATGATAAAAATATAGCTACAGTGAAGGTATTGGTGGGTACAAGTTGAGCTAATGAAGTGTAAGATAAAATGTGTGGGTAGGTGAGGTGTTGTATATGCTTGGGGTTAGCACTATATGTGTAAATGCGTGTATGTGAGGGAGTGGAAGGGAGGATTAAAAAGTTAGGGCAAAGAAAAAAGAGAAAAAGAAAGAAAGAACAAAAAGAAATTGTTCCATGTCATTTTCTTCTTCCATCACTTTCGATGCAATCAAAGACATCACGAGCTGCTGAATTCACATCAAATGTAATAAACAGGATCATGAAACTAGATTTAAATCTTTTCATGATGGTGAGAGTTTATCCACTCCACCATGAGGAAACTCCTGCTGTGGCAGCCAAAACCAATGTTACAGTATTGCTCTAAACCACATTAGCACCAAATCGATAACAACACCGAGTCGGTTCATGGTGTAGCTCTGAAGAAGTGCCTGCAGCTTACAGGTAATGTGGGGGGGTGGGGGGGATTCAGCGGATGCAGAGTGGGGGCAGGGGGACGTCAAACAGCTTCTCAGGGGAGTGTTGACAAATCCCCAGATATTGATTGGATGGAGGAGCTTCTGGACACA
This sequence comes from Seriola lalandi dorsalis, assembly GCF_002814215.2. Lineage (NCBI taxonomy): Eukaryota > Metazoa > Chordata > Actinopteri > Carangiformes > Carangidae > Seriola > Seriola lalandi. The sequence continues at coordinate 27,305 of NW_019525288.1, forward strand.
TTCGTCCAAACTGATCACCTCAAAGCCTGAGTGAAACACTGCAGACTGCAAGCAGCAGAGGAAACTGCAGAGATATTAAATGTTGTGACAAAGACATATGTACTGGGAAGAGAAAGCGTGTGTCTCTCTAACAGTCTTATTGCTACTGGGTTTACTGTACACAGCAATGTGCAGCGCCAGATGACTGATTGCACTGTGAAGGTTTATGGTTGCTGCAATTGGATCGTGTGTGTGTGCGTGTGTGTGTGTGTGTGTGTGTGTGTGTGTGTGTGTGTGTATTGTCCATCTCATCAGTGAGATACAGATCTGTTTGTATTGACATAGTAAAAAAAACTGCATCCTCGTCAGCAATACTCAGCAAGACAGTTAATCACCACCCTGACGACCTGGATGCTCCCGTCCTCCGGGGTTCAATACATGCACGCACACACATAGACACACGTATGTATATACATGTATGTCTAGACTGTGTGGAGGGATGATCCCATTGCATAGCACTACACCAAACTGCCAAATCAAGATGAAAGGAATTTCAGAGTTTACGAAGACTTATAGTTGTTGTGACCTCGGCTGAATAGAAAATGATGGGTTTACTTAATGCTTATGTTGATAATGACTTTACTTTAGTTTGAGGTCCCACAAACTCCAGTGCTTTATGTGTAAAACTAATTACAGTTACTGTAAAGATAACCATATTTCCCTCTCTTTAAAGCGGCTATAATCTATGTCTTCTTTTCTAATAAAACGCATCAAAAACCAATGTTAAAACATTTCTACAGCTTCCTTCAAGCTTTGTTGTAAGTTTCAGCTAATTGTTTAGCGTTTTAGCGAAGCTCACACAGTTAGCCACTAGCTTGCTAACATTGTAGATCATTTAGCAGCTAGAGCCACATATTTCCTTTAGGAGCTGGTGGAGAACAAAAACAGAGCTAAAACAGAGCAAATATTTGACTTGCATTCGTCAGGTGGCCAGAAACAAGACACCATATGAATGATAACGTTGCTTTAAAACTGCTGGGTGTGTAAAATAAGCAACTGTTTGCTAAAATGATTTCCATATCAACTGATAACAGTTGATAATATATTAATTTACAGTTTCTGTTGCTCAAAAAATCTGTCATTGAGGGTTTTTTTTTTTCTGACCTCATTAAAACCAGATTTGTACAAAACTATTTCAATGGTGACTGATTGTTTAGTTCAAAAACTAAACTTGCACATTTGATGAAAGGTACATTCAGAAATGAGCATAACATGCCATTCTTACTCCAAATAAGGATAAAAAAGGAAGGAATGTTTTCCATAAAGTCATTCACCGACATAGATGTACAATTTATCTTACATAGTGACCAATTAGACTCCACATAGATCCAGTACCTTCTTAAAAAACTCCAAGAGCAAAAATCCAGAAATACTTATTGTTTAGGATCTGAGAGGGGTAGTGCTGCTATTGTATTAACACCAATAAAAGATATTGAGATCCACGGTACTTAACCATGTTTTATATCATTTTATGTTCATAATATCAGCTCAAAATCTCTTCTAACTAGGAAAAGTCATGAAAATATAGAGGTATGAAAGCAGTGTTAAGTGTAATTTGTTAGCGAATAAAGACAGCCCAGGGCCTCCAGGACCCCAGACACAGCATAGGATCGAAGTGTACAACTATTTGTGACAAATGTGAGGCAGGTAAAGGAACCCCGACTCATTGTTTCTGATCTTGCCCTAAATTTAAAAAATTTTGGAAGTACATATTTCAATTGCTTTGTGTCATTATTGGGAAACAAATCAACCCAGACTGTGTTCTTGTTGTTATGGGTTGCTCTGAAAGCCCTCTTTACCCAGCCGCCTAAATTTTTTATATGGTTAGAGCTAAAAGAATTACTTTGAGAGAATGGAAATCTACGTTGTCTCCTCGTTTTAAGAGGTGGCTCAATGACGCGGTTTCTGTCTTTATTTTGAGGTGCTCCTCATTTGACTCATATTGTAATTTTATTAAGATCTGAGGTCCCTTTATCGTTTTTATTGATTTTGTCAGAAACAAATGGATGGTTGCAACTAAGGAGTGTATGTTTATTTATGTAGTCCTCTGGCTACTGTTTATTTGAACTGCCCTTTCAATCATACTCTTTGTATTCCTGGACGGTGACAATGAACAGAGAACTTCAGCTCTATAAGGACACTGGACAATGGAGATACAGGATTTCTTTTGTCAATGGTTGTTTTGTTTTAAGTTTGTATATATATTTCATACAGCTCAATAAAAGTGCACCTCATTGGGTAGATTTGAGGTGAACTCTTGCTGCATTGACTGTGTCTGACCATTAGGTGGCAATGGTTTTCTTTCCTGTGCATTGAGAGAATTTTGGTGTTTCCACATTTTCAGTGCTCTCTGTGTGTGTGTGTGTGTGTGTGTGTGTGTGTGTGTGTGTGTGTGTGTGTGTGTGTGTGTGTGTGTGTGTTTCGTCATCCATACATTACCAAGCATGCAGACCGATAGCATGGTGCCTATAGGCTGACACAACAAAGGAAAAGCCATCGTAAAGAGTCTCTGTAATGGCTACAATGATCGGACAAAGGCCAGTCAGGTGCAATGATTCATAATAACATGGAGTCAGAAAAATGATTTTTAGACCAAAATGCAATTTAGAATTTTGTATGAAAATGGTGGAATGATAGAAAATGATATGATAAAGCATGGAGCCTATAGATCAATAATAATATGCGTTATTCTTGTAGTTGCTGCCCTCTTAATATCATTATGTGCTGTGATTCAGTTAGTGTTACACTCTTTATACTAATAGATCCCTCTGGTGAGCTCACAGGTATTTTATGGTCACCTATTGATCGTGCAATTAGCGGCACAGCGGGGTCCACCCACTTCATGTCCAGTTGAGAATAATGGTTATTGAGTGAGCTGTCAATGGTAAAGAAGGACATTGACCAGAGGAACGTAGTGGTGGTGGTGATGGTGATGTTGACGTTGGTGAATGGGGGGGTGGGGGGTGGGGCAGTGCAGCTGCGGCAGCAACAGCAGCCGCAGCTTTCCTGACCTTCACCTTGCTTCCACACCAGCTCGCTGATTTGATAAGACAAATCAGCAGCCATGGTGACCTCCACCTGTGACCACCGAGCCACCCATCTCTCCACCTCAATCTGACCCTTTATCACGTGAAGCTTGGCAATGGGGTCCTGTGTTTCAGTGCAGAAATAGGTCCATCCATTAGGCCGACTATCCTTCATCCTGAGGGTGATGATGCAATTTGAGAGCAATGCAATCATTTCACATGATCTAATCTTAGAGTACAACCACGGGATTAAAGTGGACCCTCAGGCCAGTTCTCATTTTTATACGTTTCTGTTGTCGATAAAACAAGCTCGGTAGCTTCATATTGGTGTGTTTCTGTTCCTAAAGCTTGAATCAAACACCTTGTACATGAAAGGGCTGAACCTCGACCCAAGAGGATCAAAGATGTGAGTTCTGAGACTGTAACTTGCTTCAATAGTAGATGCTTAGCAAAAAAAAAAAAAAGGAAAAAAATTAATTTGTTAAGTGTTGATGGAGTATGTCCACTGTTTGCTTAATTGCCTCGAACTTAATGACCAAATTAAACTGTGACATACAGTTCAAAAAAATCTAAATCTTAAGAAATCTAATAAATGTGTCAGTGTTTGATACACGGTGAAAGATCTGTATGTTGCATGCAGGTTTCACAGGATTTTGTAAAGCAGATGAACAAGTGGAAACAAATTCTCCTGGGACTCCTGAGAAGCAGAGAGGGTGGGAGCATAATGGAGGTCAGATTTGACAGGATTATAGTGACCGCAGATGTTTGAGGGAAGAAGAAAATGAGAGCAGAGGACACAACGGACCACATATTAAGCCAAGAGACAAGCAATAAGCAACCAATGGCTCCTTTAGATACTAATTTAATCTTATTACAGTGCATGAACTATAACGTCAAGGTGAAGCAGAGATGACAGAATTCAAATGAGACACAACGAACAACTAAAACCTGCATTAACTGAGTTCTTCTTGGAGGCAGCGCAACAAGCTGTAAACACAACACTGACATATTATCAGCTTGACAGTGGAGCATTTTAAGTAGGGACTATAATTTTATGTATAAGTAACAAAATGATCAAAGTCCAAAGGTTCACTTGTTTTTGTTTTGGAGCTTTCAAAAACATCTTATGGTCCCCGCTCAGGACTTTCAACTGCAGCCAAAGGCTAGTAAGTGGACCATTGACTATTGCTTTTGTTTTTTACTTATTTAAGGAATATTAAACCTTCCCATAAATTAAGAATCAAACAAAATAAAACAAAAATATAATAATCTTTTGGGTCATTATTTTGGTCTTCTGGCCCTAAACTAATAATTGCAGCTCAAAGTACAGGATGGAACATTCATAGCTATAATACACACGATTTATATCCCTCCCCAACTGTGTCCTGCCACCTTTGGCCACAATAAAAACACAATTAAATGACATGTCACACCCATCTCCACAAACATAACCATCTCTATCCAGTAACTTCCTTTTCAACTGCCCAGGGGACAGCTGGGCAAACACTGACCCATATCTGCCTCATTCCCCACGACCCCTTAAGCCGACCTCACCCCCACCAGCTACCCATTTAGGCCCCCACACTCCCTCCCTCGTTCCCTCAGTTGGCCCCTTAGTTCAAGCGGCCCACCTCACCAGCCAAGCAACTGGACCTGATGCCCACCCAGGTCTGTGGTCCCTCAGCGGGAGCAATGCGTGAGACTCAGGAATTCAAAACACTTAAGAGCTCAGGCAAATACAGAAGGTCGCTCCACACAAGGAGCAGGGTCAGCTTCTTTAGACAGGACCAGCTAACCAGACACTGCTGCCAGTTTTTCTTTTTCTTTCTTTCTCATAGCTGGATAAACTTTCATCCCCTTGTTCTCAGGCTAGTGCTGTTAGCTGTTACTGGCACAGTGAGGGATGGATGAGGCTAAACTGAACCATGGTTTCTCTGTCTCAATTCATTCTCTTCTTCCATCCTTCCATCCCTTTCTCAGTTTCGCACGCACGCACGCGCACGCACACACACGCGCACGCGCACGCACGCACGCACGCACGCACACACACACACGCCTGATTTATTCCCCCATGAGTGCACTCCTTAGCCCAGACAAGGCTCCGGCAGCCCGGCTTATATAATCTGCAGAGTACGATTTTATGTACATAATAAATTAAACTCTCATCCTTACAAAAAAAGCTGTTTGAGCATTATTGTAAAGTACTTCTTGTACGTACATGTAAGTAATGTAAGTAATAATAGCAAATCAGCTAAAAGTGGCTGAAAAACAACTGTCAGCCGGATGCGTTAGTACAACCTGATGGAGAATTAAAGCTCACAGCACTCTGTCTTTGTTCCTGTCAACTTTGCTAAATGTGAATGTTAATGATAAATAAAATTCCTCACACAGTCACAATGTTAAATTTTAACATTCAAGGCTTATCACCTAGTAATGGTAATAGTAGGTAATGCTCTCAGGTCATGTATTTTCACAATAGTTTCCTGGAAAGAAGCGTGTAATGGTTCTCATTGTAGAGAACAGGTAGACAATGTTCTGAGACACTAAACATAACAGTACCCACTCATTTAATAGTTATTGGATGTAGTTAGTAGATTGTAAACGTGGATGTTGATTTTCAGAAGAGTTTGAATAGAACTGGTAAAGTCTTCATCAAGTGAAGTAAATAACTGTTTGTTTAACATTCTGTACAGTAATCTTTCAAATTAATTTTACAGTTTTTTTTTCTTGTTTTGTTTAGTGTTGTTTAGTGACTAATAAGGTAATTACTTTGGTAAAAGAGAGTTACATTAACCATTCACAGGAATTTATAGAAAGAATACTTGAACACTGTCTCAGATTTCTCTTAAAATTATCACCAAATTACACGGTCCTTCCTGGAATAGATTATATTTATATATAACTTCCTTCCTAGGAAGTTATTATGACACTATAGACCAATAAAATAAAGTGTTACAGATGATTAAATCCATGTAACAACACATCTTTTCAACAGACAGCAGCTACAGTTTGACCATAGTTCAGTTTTGATTCAAGAAAGAGAAGCTATTCAGCAAATCAAAACAAAATAGTTCATACAATCAATAAAATGCTCCACAGGAACAATACGTCATAATTATATAACATTAACAATAACCGAATTATTGTGGTGAGATTAATTTGATTGGCTGAAGGTGATATAATCATTTTAGAGTAAAACAGATTGATCTGGATGAAATTTGGTTAACTTTAGCTAATTCATCAACCTACATAATCAGGTTGTTGATCGATTTCATCTAAATCTATTGATATTCCTCATGGCTACTTTGGATGATTTTATAGTCGGTTCCGCATTTATTTCACCCTTTGTGAGAGTCTGGACTCTCTGCTCTGATGCCCTGCCAGCTGCCAGCCACAGCTGATCTGAGGCCAGATCTCTCTTTGAAAAAACAGGTCCTCATGTTAGCAGCGCTCGTACCAGAAAAATATTTTACTGCATGTGTCATCCTCAGCTCACCTACTATATCTCCATCCTCCCATTATATGCTGGGAGGTAGACTCCTGCTCTGAGCATAGCAACTGCTAGAGTCACTCCAGTCCCCTGTGTGTGGCCACGCCCTGGGGTCTAATTAATACAACACACTGTGCATCCATATGGCTCACTGTGATTAAACAGATAGAGAGACGAGGGGAGATAAAGGGGGAGAGAGAGGGGACAGGATGGGGCGGGGGTGCAGGCAGGGTCTACTCTTCCATTTTTCCTTCATTGATGGATAAGAACACATTGCTGGATTCACTGTTTCCCTCTCTCTGAAACAACTGTACTCTGTTCAGGACAATGAAACAGGAGGCCGACCTTGGCACAAAGCAGCGTTATTAGACCCTGAAAAATCAATACGTAAAAACGTTTGAGTCAAAGAGACAATGAATACCATCTCTTTTTTTCCATGTAATTCGCTATGAAACAACGTTTCCTCAAGGCCAGACACAAACGTTGGAACAAAACCATGTTTGCAGACCACAATCTAAGTATGGAAAAGAGATAGGTGAGAGCTGGCGGTAATAGAGAGGGAGAGGCCCGAGGCAACAGGCAGTAAGAGATTGTAGACCAGGAGAAGAAGAAAAAACAGAGAAGATAGATGTGAGAAAACAGTGTGTGTATAGTGTTGAGCAAACCTCTAGTGATTGAAAACTCGTCTTTCTCTCTCATGTTGGTTCATACTGTTTGCTGACAGTTTTGGTTTAATTTGCCAAAGTTTTGATTAAATTCAACTTTATTGTCATTGCACACTATAAGAACTAGTTCAACAAAATTCAGTTTAGCATCTAAGCAGCGTGATTAATGTTGATATTAATACAAATGAATGTACAGAATGAACAATAAGAACAGAGAAATATAGTGAGAAGGGATTTAAATTGGGTTGATATGTACAAAAAAACAAAACAAACAAACAATAATCTAAATAAAAAATGTGAATCATGAGTGAAAACAGATATGATGTGATATGTTTGAGATGCTTTTCTCAGACATTTCTATGTCCTCCCCATGTACCACGGAGGTGATTGAGAAACAAGACTAACAGATCATTCACATATACAGATTCAAAAAGCTGAGATAACGACGGTTGCTATTCATCGGGAGTGAGATTTGGCTCTGCTGAGCTTGATAGACTCAAAACTCGCTCAGCTACACTACAGGGGAGAGTTGAGAGAGACTCAACTTTATGCAAATAGCATCTAACATTCAGGCGAGAGGCAATCGTGATCATCTTGATTTCAGCAGAAACTGAAGCACTGAGTTGTTTACCGTTCCACTCCGCTACGCAGAGGAACTTTGAACAAAATGGAGCAAAAGCTGCTCATCACTATCTTTGTATTCCCAGTTGTCCACGATGTGTCTTTCACTGGGACATATGAAAGAAGGACTGGAAACGAAATAAAACACACCACCAGAACTACAGATTCATGAGAGGCCAGATATTGCCATCTTCTTTGTATCTGTATGTGTGAATGCACCATAGCTTACAGCCATTAAGCTTATAGATACGCTAGCACAACAGTGCTTTGAGCTAAGTATACCAACATGCTCACAATGACAATGCTAACCCAGATAGCAAAATACATCCGGCCCATACTTGGGCCACATGCTTGTGTTCCTTCTGGTCTACTATATACCCAGTTCCTCAGCTCAAGTCTGACCCATATACAGCATGATTGTCAGATGGTACTTCCACATATGGACCAATTCTGGCCTACACAGAAAATCTTCTGACGGTCGGCCAACACCGGAGGAAAAACAGCCGGAGTCTGTCCAGATGTATAAGTATATGGGCCAGACTATTCGGGCCGTGGAAACAGAGAGTAAACTGGGCCAGAAGTTTAATTTTGCTATCTGGGATGCTAAGCAGGTATAATACCATATAGGCAGGTACAATTTACCATTTTTACCATCTTACTTTAGCGTGTTAGCATGCTAACATTTGCTAAATAGCACTAAAACCAGAGAACTTTGGGGTCTTTGAGTACATAGTGTGAACAAATACTTAGCCTTTACAGAAACTGTTTACTGAGGCCTCAGAGCTGCCACACTGTGAAACCACTGTGAAAGTGCTTGGGGGCTCTCTGGTGGCCTTTTTGAGCCATTTTTGCACAAATTCCTTAAGACTGCAATTCAGCAGACTGTCTTGGGGGAAAAAATGATGACATGGGAAATCCAAATAATGTATTCAATCCTCTGAGCACCACAAACAAAGTTCCAGTTCCTCTCAGTAGGAATCTCAGCTAAATATCTCAAAACCATCATTTATCTGCATGGCAAACTAGAGCTGAGAAAATACAGTTTTCCAATTTGAACTTAAAAGCATCATACACCATCTTCTCCTTCATTTTTGGTTTTACATCCTTGCATCTCTACTGCCATTCGGTGCTACCTCCGGCATCCTTCGATTTTCTCTCCTTCCTCACAGCCACCCCACATCTCCATCCTTTGCTCCCTTTGTCCCACCCTCCCTCCTTTCTTTGTCCTGCTCCACACACAACTGCTGTCGTGCGCACAGGGGATCTCTCTGCCACTCCCCCTCCCCCATGTTCTATCCTCCTCCCCCGTTTCTTTCTTGAGGCCGCTTGGGTGCGTTGTATGTGTTAACCGGTGAGTAGTCACTCAAACACTGTGTGTGCATGCGTGTGTGTCTGAATGATAAATTAAGAGAAATTTGAGGGACAGGCGGGCGGTTGTGTCACAGATGATGACTGCGTATCTGTGCATGTGAACCCTACACTCACTGCCACTGAAAAGGCCACCCAATATATCTCTCAGATACATATAAATGTGTTATAAGGGCAGTGATACCTACAGCCTGCATGGTCGGCTTCTGCAGAGCGATTCCCCCGGCACACATTGCAATCACATCAGCCCTCCTTTTCTCTGAAACAGTCACTCCATTAATGCTTTCAGTGCCACGTCTCCTGTGGCCTCGGCATGTTAATGCCCACATTCTCCATCAGTCACCCTCCACCACATGACACTCCATCTTAAACTGCTGCCACAGGCAACAGCACAGGGAAGAGAGAAGTGGCAGAAATGATATTGTCTTTTTCAACCACACAAGCCTTCACACAAACGCACCCACACAGAACACAGTCATAGTCTGTGTATATTACACAACAGGCAGGAGTTCAGCTCAGTTATCTGAAGATTTTAAAACATTTTGTAAAGGTTTTCTTCATTAGTTTAATACTTTTATCCGACAACTTGCTTCTCATGGTGGCAGGCTTCCATTAAAGTTACTGTCTTACCATGCAGAGCGATTGGGGTTGAGATTGTTGTTCAAGGACACTTCAGCATGTGGATAGGAGGAGCCAAGGATTAAACCACCAAGCCTGCAATTAGTGGACCACCCCCTCAACCTGTTGTGACTCTCCAGGTGGAATACCTAATTATATTTATATTTTATATATATTTTGATATAAAAAAAATTGGTCTCCCTCGTAGTGAAATTATTAGAATTATCTAAAGTTCCTATCAGCAAAGTGAAGTATTTTACTGTCTTTCAGCTCTTTTGGGGTTTTTAACTGACGACATAACTGCTTTGGCTCGCTCTCACTGCTCTTATCAGTCTTGTTTCCAGCCACAACAGGCAGCTGACCCACTGTACAATACTGTACCGACCACCAAATCAACAAGTCTTCCAATCTAAATGACCTATGGTCATTTCTCCGTGCCATCTGATCCTAACTGGACGTGATGCAGATGAGCGAGCGAAAAAACATCAAATTATTTCCGTGTTTCCCAGTGAAGATGTCCTAACATGCCACCTTGAAAAGAGGCTCGCCCTGACTCGAATTCTGCAAAGGTTTTGTGCATTTGCCCCACCCTTATAAAATATTTTTTCCCCAAGTTATATCATGTTTTAGATTTCAATCTGTGAATTTTAACCTGATTAGCAGCTAGGTGCTAGCTAGATTGTAAGACAACACTGTATAATGATAATTCATATAAACTCATTATACATATAGCAGTGTACAAATCACAATCATTTTAGCTGAGGAAATTATTAAAACTTACTTATTTTCAGAGGAAGAAATCACAAGCAGGGCAAAAAAGAAAATCTCATCTCCTCTCCTCCACTCCCACAGGTAGCATCTATCAGCAGCGTGCCACAGATAAACTGTAAGAAAACACAGATAAAAAGGAAATAACTAAAATTTTTATGATGTGACAATGCAATGCTAAAGGTTTGGTTAGGTTTATTCACGAAAACAACTTGATTAGGTTACAGTAATTAACATGTTAAGATTATAGGATGACCGTAGTCGCAGAAAAGTTTGAAACAGCAAATGAAGAGCGGTCTCCCGTCTTAAAGTCAATGTTTTCATGCACCAGCTTTTGTTCTCAGCTTTACATTCAGTACACACGTGCATTGTTTCCTTTGAATATCTTATGTGTTGGTACACAACTGACTCCTGCATGGGGAAGGCAGACTATTAATAACAATGATAACTAGAGGCAAGTACAGCATACAAATACATGAATGGCAATTGCTGGAAAAAAACTGCAGACCACAAACCATCTACAGTGAAATGGGTTTGACACAATGAAATCCTTAAGGATAAGATTCCAAGTAGACTTTGAAGATATTACTTCTGTACTTAAACTTCAATTTGAATGAAACTTTGACTTGTGTGTGAGTAAGTTTTCAATGTGGTATTAAATAAAGACCATGCACATACACTGTGCATAACTAAGAATTGCTTGAATCCACACACACACACACACACACACACACACACACACACACACACACACACACACACACACACACGGGCTGACAAGACGGTTTTGATTATTTGCGACGTGAAAGGAGGGATGTCACCTGGGAAGAGTGTTACGGCTGGGAAATCTGGAAACAGTAAAAAAAGAAGAGGGAAAAACAGGAAAAAAAAAAACAGGGGAACATCAGAGGTAGGCTGGTATGAAAGTAGGCTGGTGTGACCTCTGGCCTCCCTCTCTCTTGGCTGCTCCCTTTGAGCCACTAAAAGGCGTGCGGTGTGAGAAGCCAGAAGACAGCTGCACCCCCCCTTTTCCTCCTTTGGGCTCTCTCTGGGAAACTGAGGTCCCCTTTCTCAACTCACTTTAAATGCTGTGGGGTCAGGAGGAGCCGGGGCCCGGTTGAGGTGGTCCAGCCGGGGGTAGGGTTTCACTGTTTTACACGGCCAGTCTGGACTGTTGTGTGTGTGTGTCCATGAGAGGGAGAGAAAGGGGAGCTGCCTGTGGAGAACTACTCTGCCGTTGTCTCTTTATTAAAACTACAAATAAAGAAGAAACTCCCTGTAATGATCCCAAACATTTTCCCTCTGCCACTACAATCTCCCACAGAACACACAGCTTTCATCCCACGCAAACACACACATTTACACATCACAGCATGTATATTGTATCTGATGTTATATGTATATTGCTAAAACTGCTGTAAGGAAAAGGAGAAACTGTGAAGTCTGTCAGGAATAACACAGCAAAGTCAGTGAAATACATATTACTAAAACAAATCTCACTATTTTATTTGATATTCACAAAAATAAACATCTAACATTATAAAAGACGGCCTGAGGAAAATGTTTTCGTCAACACGCCTACACAAAAACATGAAGACATTTAGAGTTGAAGACATTTAGAGTTTTTTAACAGCCAAACCTTTAAAGAGTAACAAAGTCCACCACACATACTGATGTAGATGTCTTGAGAATTGCAGAGATGCAAGAAAACGAGAATTTTTGTAGCTGTAGCATAATTTCTATAAATTAAGATAACACTGTACTAGGCAAATTAATGTGAATTAGATTTGACAAAATATTAGGAACACTTCTCCGCATACCCCAATACACTTAAACAATTACAATTACAGCCTCCACAATGACCATTACTACAAATCAGCCCTTTATTAAAGGTTTGGTGATCAATGGTGAACACTTCAGAAATAAGTGACTGCAGATTGTCTTTGGAGGTACATTTTGTAACTGGTGCTAGCTGTCTAAACAGTCCGTCTCATCTTGTAATACCACTTTGTTACTCAAGAGGCCATAGTGAGTCACTGTAGCATGATAGACTCATTATAAACTTACTAATAGAACTTGAGATACAGGTGAAACTGATGATCTCGCTCCAGGGCTCCTCACCCTCTGATAGTGAGTCATGTGATGCCCTTAGTTTTCTCAACCGATGTCCATCCACTGTACCACAGCATATGATGTAAGCTGCAGGAATAAAAGAAAGCACAAATTACAAACTAATTCTTACATACAGTAACAGCATTGTGCCCAATGGAAACTATTTTCAACTTTTTTTACCAGGGAAACAGTCAATGTCCAGTCTTTGCACTGCACTCATTTTAACTTTCTATCTTGGTGTTGTAGAGGTTTCAACAGCTTAAATTGAAGAGCTCTTAAGACCTTATTAAGGCAATTAGAGAATATAATTAAAAGAAAAGAAAGAAAAATAACTGTGAAGTAAAAGAACAATGATTCAGCTACCGTTTGTCATCTTCGGGTGAGCCGTCTGGTTCTTCGTTGACAGGTTGCAAACTCTGAGCATGTCTGTTTTATAATTTCCTGGTGGGTACTCCGTTCTGTAAAATACACAAAAGTAGAAGCTAGATTTTTTTTTTTTTTTAAGTGGTTCTTGGTTAATTTTATAATTTAATTGTCTCATAATGGTCTGAATGGTCTCACCACAATGAAATAGCTACTGTGGGGTCTACGATGAGTACACGAGTACAGTTAGGCTCACTGGCTCCACAGGCGTTTCAGCTTTCCAGTCATACCAAATGTATGTAACCCCAGGACTATATAAGGCCACACGATGCAGCAATAATCTAATACACCATTATACAATAGGGTTTAAAATAACATTTATATTGCATCAACAAATACTGCATAGTGTTTGCCCAAACTGCATGTTAATAATATAAAGTAGGCATGTCTCCAGAGGAGACTCGTCAGTACAACAGAAGCCATTTTCATTCACATATCTTCTGATGATATTTCAAGGGAAGCACTTGAAAATAACTATGCTGAATTTTCCCTCTCCAAAATTTTATTAACTTTGGAGAATTATCTTGCCCTCATGCCAAAAACCTAGCATGGCATGGTTTCTACCGATGGATTCCTTAGATCGTCTAGTTTCATATGATAACAGTATTTTCACTCTAGCTAGATGAAAGACAGTATTTTGACGGTATTTTGAGATCGCCGGCGTCTTCCGCTGAATCTCTGAGGTCAGTCTCTTAAAACCTGCAGGGCACGCGGCCGACACACTGTCTTACAGAGGGTTAGCTGGCTAACAGTTAGCTAACGTTAGCTCACAGCCACATGTGGTCCGAGCTTGAGGCTTGCAAACTTCACTGTTTGGCACATATGCTGACCATATTTGACAAAAAGTAACAGAACCAAAATAAATACTTCTCTTCTAAGTGTTACAGTATTTTAGCAGATGTAGCTTACCTTATTTAGCGAGCTCCTGTGGCACTTAGCTCCTTCTCTCCTGCATTTCTCCTGCCTGCAGCAGCGCTCCCACTGTTCTTCCTATGTTAAGTCCTTCCTATGTTACCTGCGTTTAATGAAGTCAAATTACACCCCTCAGAAACTAGCATAAACCTAACCAAAATAATCACGAGTGAAGTTTTCTCCACAATGACAGTAACTACCACAGCAGAGACAGGTTCCGGCTATGTAAAGTGGGCGGAGACAAAAACAATCGATCACTGACTAGCAGATCAAGATCACTTTGTAAATCACTGATAAAACTTTTACCAATAAGAATGAAATAAATACTGAATGAATTAAATACTTTTTAGTATTTTAACCCTTATGACAGAACCTGAGTTCTTTCTGTCATTAAACAATTCTCTCAAAGCTTACGAGTTGATTCTCATTAACATACACATCTTGTTAACCTTATCAGAGAATCTGTGTGGCAGGTGTGTAGGAACTGGATGTGGGATCCAAAGTGGCAATCAAAACATCCTCCACACTGTCAGACAATTATTGTAATTTATTGCAATGTCTTAGTCTTAGACAGCAGAAATAAACTTGCAGTAAGTAGTTAAAAAATCACTTGAACACATTGAGTCAGGGTTGTAGGCCTCCTTACTTGCATTCGCCTTTTCAGTTCTGCACAGAAATTTACTATTGGATTGAAGTCAGGGCTTTGTGATGGTCACTTCAAAAGTATGCTTGGAGTGACTGTCCATTTGAAAGAACCATTGACTGCCAAGCTTTAACTTCCTGGCTGATGTTTTGAGATGTTGCTTCAATATATTCACATAATTTTCCTTCCTCATGATGCCATCTATTTTGTGAAGTACACCAGTCCCTCAAAATTACTTGTGCAATGCACAAAATAGATTCCCTTACAGATGTGACAAAACTATAGATAATATGAAATTTGTGCAGTGGTTAATTTTAAGTTTATTGAAACTGCTGACTTCAATTGTACATGAAGGGTTGAGATTAAAATATAAAGACTGAATGAGAATTCAGTCAGTGCTTGTGGAGAGCTAATAAACTTGAACTACCCTTTGATGCCTTACCCAAAAGTGTGAGAGTAAACCAGATAGAGAGAGATGGAAAAAGAGGAGGTTGATCCATATTGGAGTCTTTGTCTTGAAGTTAAATCACGCATTGGGATTCACAGTGATTAGAAGTCTGGCACCAACCTTCATCGACCTGGACCTCTGGGCCTCGTGCTCAATACTCTGTCTGGCCAGCATGCCATAAGTTAATGTGCTGAACAGTGGAAAGGGAAGGTACAGTGGGGAGGGAGAGGAGAAGCTTGCATCAGATTGATTTGCTGTATCTCAGTGGACCACAGGAAACAAGCAAGCAAACACACATCTGTGCTGAAAACTGTGCTTCTTTATCCGACACGCACATGCACATGCGCATACACACACACACACACACACACACACACACACACACACACACACACACACACACACCTCTTTGTGCAGCTATCCTTGTTAGGACATTGCATTGACTTCCATTCCATGTGGACAGTCTAAACCAAATCCTTAACCAGGACATCAGAAATTACGTTTTGCCTCATTAGGACCAGACTTTGGTCCCGACAAGGTCAGTGTTTATACTGTTAAAGATCCCAAGAGGTAACAGAAACGCACGCATGCACGCACGCACGCACACGCACACGCACGCACACAAAGAATAAAGCCAGTTTCTGGATTTATTATTACTAGATCTAGTTTATTATCACTGTTATTGTTTTCTTTTCTTCAATGTTGCACAATGAACCCTAAAACAATACAAACCACTAAAAATGGTCTATTTTGCCTTTTTACACATATACATACACACATACAGTACATACAGTATATGTGGATATGTATACAAACTTATAATTGCAACACCTTGGTCTTGAGAGAGTGTAGAAACATAACCTTGTGGAAACATACAGTAAGTGATCCCTGACAACACTTATAGAATTTAAATCATCTCATATTGACCTGAATTTAACTGTGGGAGAAACAGTGAAAGCAGAGAGAGGCAGTGACCTCAGCTGACAGACCCAAAACAAGACAGACAGGCAGAAAAGCACACGGACAGACAGACAGATGGACAGATGTGTGATCATGGGCTGACTTAAGAGATTTGTGCTCCCTTTATTCCTTCAAAATGACCTGTCAAGTAATCAGACACAGGTAACACTTCAAATGAGGCTTCGTTAGCTGGCAATGCATATGGTTTTTGGTTTCAAGTTTACAGCACGTTTGAACCCTGCAGTGACTTAAAAAAAAATTAAATAAATAAAACTGCATAGATTAAATAGAAATTTGACTTGTTTTAATAAACTGTAGTTGTAGGAAAAGCAATTCCACAATGTAGTGAAAATGAAGTGGACGAAAGAATATTCCCTTCTCTTGCCCGTTTTTGCGGTCAGATAATCTACTTAGCTTTAGACCATAAATATTAATTCTTTCAGTGTAAAAGCAAAACAATGTTTCACTGGGAAACAAAGGAGAGAGTAGATGAAAATCACTTAGGAAAAGCATTTTACATACAGTTTGATGGTGATTTCTTTCTACAAATTCACGACAACTGTTGTGCTTGAGGTTACGTCCTGTGTGCACAGGACAACTGTCCTGTTCATTTTATCAGCTTCACCAGGAATTGCAGCTGGTTTCTACTATATTTTTAAGTAATATATCAATCTATATGGGAAGGAATGGTGCACATTAAAATACCCTTGGTGGGGTCCGGGTTGACCATAAAGTTTCTTATATTCAGAACCAGCACATTAATTGCAATGAGTTTTACACCATGTTTGTATTTTCACAAAATTAACCGTTTTAAGAGTTTGAGCAACAGAGGTCCCACACGAACATAAAACCTAGAATAGTTCTCATGATTTCACATATGAAATTTCTGCATGGGGGTTTCTGTTTTCGCTCTCCTCATTGGTTTAAAGATGCCATGGTTCAGTTGGAAAAAGGTGACATCCTGCCTCGATGCACACTACGTCTGATGATGGTTGTGGGGTTGTTTGGCTGTAAACCTGTCCTGATGAAGAGTATTGGATGAGTATCCAATCACCTCTTAACACTGGAGATGGTTACAAGGTGTGGGAAGTTTCAATCATTGGCCAATAAAACAAACTAGTCTTCTAGTTTAAGCATATGAGTAAAATAATGTGAACCAGCAACACTGGGCAAGAGCAGGTCAGATATTCTTACACCCATTATGGTCGGATGTAGCAAAAATATATTGGCATCATTTTCCCTTTAAGACTAAACACCTTTTGCCTGTAGTGCAGCAGGATTGAAGTTTAGACTGAATCACAAACATAAATGTTAAGCATATCTGGTATGTGTTTCTCTGTACAGGAAGATTTTTTACAATGCATGTCTCTGCAGGCAGTGATGTTTTCACCAAGAGGCTGTGACTGACTTTCATGTTTGATGCTAATTTCACAAGACGGCTGTAAGGGTCAGTAACACCTGCAGAGTAGATTCTACTCTTTCCCTATTTCAGTGGCCAAATAAAAGATGACTGAATGACTTTAGATTGAGCTGACAACATCAATACAGAACAGAAATTCTCCTCAAGCAAAGACGGTTTGAGAAGGAAAATGATGACGACTTGTCACTTTAAAGGTAACAGGACTGACAGGACCTCACCTCGAGTCACTCATGTGGACATGACTGGTGGCAACAGAATGAGGATGAGGTGATCATCAGGCATCAACGAGGGCAAGATAGATTTAGATTTGTCAAAGGAAAAGGTCACTCAGCCTATTTTCATCAATACACACCATCAAAACAGATTGAGTGACAATGTAAGAAAGGACCATCAATAGCACCATATTGAGATCACAACATTATTTTGCCATTATTCGGCTAAATATCACAGTGTTACCATCACAAGTCCAATAATGATTAACTAACACTTTTCATTTCAGCTAAAATAACACATTAGCTTTTCGTTTCTCATGCAGATCTATTGTAGGGTTTTCTCTGCCCACTACCTTTAAATACATTGGATTCAATCTGCTTTCTTGACAGAGGTATATAAAATATAATACTGATCTCAAACATTAAAGTACAATTACATTAAATCACCATTTGACAAGAGTATAAATTACTTGGAAAATCTTTAAACTCAGCATTATTTGACATGTACAGTCATCAGGGTCTCAGAGCAAAACACCATAGAGATAAATGCATCGGAAATTGAATCAATTCACAATCATATCGGATGGTCATTTGGTGCCACAATGATCAATACCACATAATGTAAAGGATATTTCAAATGGAGGATAGTGTCATCAGTCTTTGGACTTTTAAGGAAACCAGAGTCAGAATATCTCAGGTCTCCTATACATCCTCACCGTTGTTACAGCACTGTACTTTTGTCCAGAACAGACATTACGCAGTCAATCTAGCCAGTCTAAGCCTATCTTAACCTTCTGACGGGGTCTGGTTACCTGTGTTCAGTTAATGCATACTAAGAGAACGAACTGTACACACAGATGTGTAGTATTAACATTTAGCGCCATACTGGCACCATCCTCAATGTAACACAAATCCTACACATGCCCAGTCAAGGATGCTGTCTCTGTGAGAACCTGAGTTTACTGGAAGAAATCTGAATGAGTTACAGGTGCAACTAATGATTATATTCATTAGCTATTCTTCTGCTAATCATTTTCTCAGCTAATCACTTAATCATTTGGTCTATGAAGACCATAGTTAAAACCCCCAAAATATTCAGTTTACTATCAGATATAATGAAGAAAAGCATCAAAGTCTCACAGTTTAAATGGCATGTAATCTTTTATGCAATCTGAAAAATTACATAAAAATAGGTTCTGACTAATTTATCAGCTAATTGTTTCAGCTTTTAGAAGAAATTTTAATAATTCACACACCAAATACTACTAACTAGTTTTTAGTTAGCAGATTTTAATAGCAAGAAGCAAGGTTGATCACTTGTATGGTAATCGACTGAAACTTGTTAAGGATTTATGGACCTCACGTTACTTTTTTAATCCCTACATCCTTGTTTTCATTACCCTCGGGAATACCAAGAAGCCAGTTGAACTATTTTCTGAGAAATTTTCCCTTTGTGTGTCTAGCAGGATGGCCAAATACTAATACTCATTATCCTGCTAACACTTTGTCTTACTTATCTAAATGATCGACAATGAGGGCATCGCTCACAGCAAATCCGTCTGAACTGGGCAAAAAGCAGATTTTAAGGATGAAAAATCAGGTGCAGTCCAGAAGGCCAAGTGTGGCCTGCTGATATACATATAACACGAGGATCAGAGAGTCCCTGAGCACACGCTCTCCCTGTCTAAAGGTTCAGAATTCAAGAAGGATGAAAAAAGGAGGCTGGCTAACTGACAGGAGCAGAGTTTGGTGATACAGCACTTCCCATGGCTGCAAAATATGTACGACAAAGGCCCCTTTTTTACTAACTGTGTCAGCGAAGGAATCATCTCGTCCCTTATGCTGACGGAGTTAGAGCACTAGTTAGTCAGTGAGAACAGCTTTCAGGGCTCCATGAAACCACACAAATTCTAATATTACACGGCAACATGACAACCTGACCTATCAACGTCTATGCACGTAAACATGATCGTCACTGCACCACATTCCCAGTGAATCAGGTTAAACAGTATGGCACTAAAAACCTGTAACATCCACGGGTGAAATGTGGACAATTTCCTGCAGGAGATTAACCCTAAATTACACCGAAGGACAGAGGAAGGAAGGAAGGAAGTAAGGAAGAAAAGCACACCACTTGTTTCCCCCGTGGAATTACACTCAACAGAAGTAAAAACACTGATTAAGGCTGCAGCAGCCCTGGAGAGAAAATATCATACTGGTAATTAATAAATATACAAGCAGGAGACATTTAGGTTGGGCATTTGTTCTGCTATTTTGATAAGTACCATTATTGTTTTTCCAACACTTGTAACATGGTATTAACACCAAAGTGTACAATTAAATACAAGAAATGGATTCAAGGAGAAAATCTGCAGACAAATCAGCATAAAAAATAACTTTAAAAACGCATAAAATTACAGTACCTACGATCATTACTAAAATGGAAACTGTGTATAATGCTGGTTTGCATAACACATTAAAATGGCAGGTGTTTCTCTGCTGTGGGGACACATACAACTCTCATAAGGAATGATCAGAAGATATGATACTAGATATGGGGCACGAAATGAGCAATTCTTTTTTCCAACTTCCTACTGAAAGTTATGCTGCATTCATGCAATGGTGGCAGAATGGGAAAAACAAGATAACCTCCTGTTATTCCAACTTGGAAGTGCTGAGGGGATTACACCAAGCTATCAGAGGTAATGAGAGGAAGCATTTTGGATTCAACAACCTAGATGTAAAAAAAAAACTGAGTTAAAGATAAAGATGTTTGCTTACTGTAACATTAGTTTGTCTATCAAGAGGGGCAGCAGGGGCACGACAAACTCTACAGTGTTTTGAACAAATTACACACTAGTTCAAACTCATTTGAACTAGATTTTTTGAAACGTCTGTATCTCTTCTGGACGATATCATAGCTGTCAGAAATTCCCAAAATCACCAACTAGGAATTACAACTAGTAAGATGACATCAATGGTGTTTCCCATTCAGCTGCTTATAAGAAGAATCTCAACCGTACCACATGAACACAATATAATTGAGGTAATGAGTCAGAGGGACAAATCAATAAACCAATCGTGTGGAATTTTGTTTGTGCTGGAGTTGTAGGTGCCACCCACTTTACTAAGTTTATTTCATTCACAGACAAACTTTCCACAGAGGATATAAAGTCAAACACCATTGAGAAAAATAAAGTTAAAGGCTTCTGATATGAAAAAAAAAAAAACTAATAAAAAATCTGATGATAACCATTCATACCCACTAGAAGCTAAGCATGAAGATGAACCGTTTTAATAGTTAGTGCACGAGATAAAGGTCCAAAATATTTCTCCCTCCATTTGTGTGTGTGTGTGTGTGTGTGTGTGTGTGTGTGTGTGTGTATGTGTGTGTCCCTTTCTGTCTATTTTTTTTGTCTGTCTGTCCAACATGTTTCAACAACTGCAATATATATATACATTTACATATATATATATATGTGTGTGTTTGTGTACTCCTTTACTCCATTGTTTGTACTCTGTATGTTTTCTTCATTAAGACCTGAGAGAAAGGCCAAAAACAGGGTTGAGGTAGGGTAAACATAATGCATCAGAGCAAGTCCTGTACAGTATGTGACGACGCTGAGCAGAGAGCTGGAGAGAGAAACCCTGCGATCATTGAGCCACCCAAACAACCCTCTATCTTCCTCAGCCAGCTCTCTGTCAGAAGTTGTCGGCATCCAGCGTTATTATAAACATGGTGTTCCTGAAGCGCTTTAACAAGTCAGTGTTGACAGGAGGGAGAAGGCTGAGCAGCAATTGTGGTTTTGGGAAGAGAGTAACGATAGACATGCATGATCAGCAAATGTCATGTCTCCTGGGCACCAGAAGTGTAAAAGGCTACTGACTTAGTTTAAAAAGAAGGCAGATAATGTGACATGAAAACAAAATTACTAAGAGCACTGCAGCAACAAATATTCAGACAAAGCTTAGAGATACACTGCTGTCAATTTAAATTAAAGAAATACTTTTCAACATTTTGGGAAATAGCTTATTTGTGTTCTTTTTGAAAGATCAATACCACTGTCATTTCTGTGTTTTTGAAAGAATAGTAGAACATTTTGGGAAATACAGTACACACTATTGTATGGGTATTGGCTTACTGACATGAAGTTAGATGAGATGATACCACTCTCAAGTCTGTTTGTTAAAAATCTCTGAGTAGTTCTATATAATAATAAATAATCTGGCACAAACTTCTGTAAAAAATTTAGTTGTTTTTATAAGTGGTCATTTTTATACTTAATTTCAATTTTTGTACGGACAAAACAAACAAGATATAATGTGCTAAATAGTGAACTTCAGAGGTGCTACTAGATAGATTTGTTACTGTTTCCCCTGTTTCTACACAAGCTAGAGTTGGGAGGCAAACAGCTTAGCTTGGCATAAAGAACTGAAGCAAAGCTTGGTCCAATGTTAAAAAACCTGTCTCCAAGCACCTCTAAAGCTCAATAATTATCATGTTACATGTTGTACATGCTAAGCTAGGCTAATCACCTACTCGCTATAGGTTTATAATTAACAAAGAAACACAAGAGCAGTGTCGTCTAGCTGCCAACAACAGGCCTATTTCAGAAAATGTCAAACTATTCCTTGAAGTCATTACAAAAACAACAGTAGGATAATGTTTTGGGACATTTTGATAAGACTTGTGCTCATCTTTTAGCTTTTCTTTTTTTCTTTTTACATACATGCTAATATGTATGAAAACATTCATTCAGTCAATAAAATATCTGCACACAAACCGACACACAATTACACATGCACACAGCTAATTTTAAACACATATGATGTCTGTGTATTACATTATTTTGACTCATATCCAATTGAACATAATGTGTCACATCTCAGTCAGCAGTAAATAGTCCTGACAATCATTAACAACGCAGTGTATCTCTAATGGTCTTTTCATTCAACTGAAGCAACTATGTTTGGAAAAAAAAAAAAAAGGTATTATGATCTTTAAAACAAAACAAAACAAATTGCTTACAATGGAACAACATAATCCATACACATTACTAAAATACTGTAATTCATACAACAGTGTTATCAGTCTGTCAACTTGCATGAGGTACTGACACTGAACTCTACAAACACCATATTCATCAACAGAGGAAAGCGAGGGTTTCACAGAGGGGGCGGGAAGAGGGTTTTTCATTATGCAATAAACAGACAAACAACAACAACAACAGCGACAACATCAACATTGTTATCTTGAGGTAGAACATTAACTTCAGCATTTGGAAGTGCTTCACGTTGGATACTCGTTTTTTCGTTTTGCTTCGACAAGCAGGAGAAGAGAGGAGATTCTTGACATCTGAGGTAGTGCGGCACCTGATCTTGTAATTTTAAAACCAATCAGTTCCTCCGCATATAAAGTAATTGTGAGCACAGGGGAAGGTAAAGTCCCTAAAAGCTTCCCGCAACACATTCATTCCGGCTGAGGTAGGTTTTTGTTGAATCGTAAGGTTCACACAGCCAAGTCTAGTGCCTGTATGAAGGCTGAGAACTCATAAAAAATGTTGATATCACTGAAACAAAGTCCTGAGACAGAATATATCGAATCCCTGGAAGAAGGCCGAGGTCTTCTGTGAGCGAGAAGGTGGAATCATTGGTAGGTGAGAGCAGGCAGCAGAAGTCTTTGACATCCACAGAAAAGTAGAGATAAGACCAATAACTTATAACCACTTTGACGTATAAATGATAAAGATATATATATATATATATATATATACATATAAATATATATATATATAAACTTAAAAATAAAATCATCATTGTATAGCAAGGACATTCTGGGGCCTCCATTCTGTGCTGCCCAACACCAGAAAATGAATACATGAACTAGGGCTGTCACTTTTTGTTTAAAATTCATAAATCTTTTTTTTATGTGTGAAAAAATTAAATATTTCAACTGTAATTAACTGTTCGAAACCAAAATTGTCTTTCTATAACTGCAACAGGGGGTTTGAAGTAGTTCAGTGGATCTGAAGTGGCTGGGGACACTAGCGTACAAAGCTGCTCTGATCGATTTATCAGGAGCTGCGCCAGGAGCTCATGAAAAGGCCAATTTATGTACATATTACTTTGGACAAATTATGTGTTTGTCCAAATTTATTTATATATTTATGTTTTAAAGTGACAGCCCTACAAATGTAAAACTGTAAAAATAAAGAACATTTAACTGGCCTAGCTAGAAACAGCCATCCATCAGAGGAGAGCTCTCCAAATCAAGGCCAAAAACACTCCGATACACAGTCCTAGATCCTCTAGAACTTATTAATTTACCTATAAAAAAAAAAATCTTTGCACAAAAGGAAAAAAACTACTTTGAAAAGAAACACTTGTCAACCTGAGTGAGAGAAGAGTCTAAGTGGACACTGTGGACAGTGTCATGTAAATTAGCCTTCATACATGATTAGCCTTGGTCGTGGTGACCCGCTGCTGCTGGAGGAGGCTCCTGGAACTGTGTCTCTGTGTCCCGCTCCATCGCGAACTTGTCCAGTGGTATCGTAGACAGCTGGGTGTTGTTCAGCATGTAGGAGTCGGACTGAAAACACATGTAGACAATAGTAATTAAACAGAGTTAGATAGAGAGTGAATTTAATGAATTCACTGGACATTTTAGCCCATGTTGACAGATAGACAGGAAATGTGATGAGGGGGATGACATACAACAAAGGCCTGAAATCTGCAGCTAGATGACAGGTTTCCCGACACAGACCACCAGGATTCCCCACTTCTTTGTTTATGTAAAGAGCAATAGTTTATTCTGTGAACTCTATTACTGCTTTATCTCAGTGTATTTTTCATTCTTTTATCACATTGTAATATATGTATAGTAAATAAATGCATATGCCACTGTAGCTTCAGCCTACAACTTAACGGTCTGTAGAAAATATTTTTGTTCTATTTTATTGTGTTGTATTGTTTTCTACTGTCCAGTTTGTTGGGAATAATTTTGCCTAATTATTTTAGCAATAATAAATAAACTAAATGAATAATGACCATTCTAGCTTTGATTTGTCCTCTGTTGAGTGGCGACTGTTAGAAGCTGCAGTCATTCTTAACCAGAGACACAAAGCTTTAGGTCATATTCTTGTGTTTGTGTATAAAACATGTCACATTCAACAGTGACTGGATTAAAACGTGAAGCAGTGCTCTCACTATCAGTACTCACCATGCATGAGTCTTGTGTGTTGGGCTGAGTGAAAAGTCTCTCCAGCTCGTTGCTGTCGACCACTTTATTCCCTGCTGCGCTGCCATTGACCTCCATCTCTCTCCTGGCAGCCCCGTTCAGCCCAGCAGCCCCCTGGGAAGAGGATGAGGATTCGAGCACTGTACTGTGCCCTGCCTGGGGGGTGGCCTGAACCGTCTTACAGATCATTAACCTGGGGATTACACCGGTACACACACACACACAGAAAGGTTAGGTGTAGTGAAACAGCAAGAAATCCTTCAGAACACAATAGAGCTCAGAGTGACTAATGTGACCAAAGAAGCTCACTGCCTTGGAATACAGCCTCAAATTAAGACACACACACACACACACACACACACACACACACACACACACACACACACACACACACACGCATATATATAACACTTGTCTGCTGCATACGCATTATGGGGTGAAACTGAACCTCAACAACAATTATTGGCAAGTTATTTCCGGCGGTTCCACTTGTTGCTGACAGTGATTTACACATCACGTTTGTACTGACCTGCCGCGGTAGCTGAAGACGAGGAAGAGCACACAGAAGATGATGCAGGTGACTCCGATGTGAATGCCGATGATAATGCCTGTAGTGGATGTTTTACTCTGTTCATCTTTGACACAATCACACGGGGTGTCCAGTACTGAGGAGACACAGCACACAATACAGTCAAACCACCGCCAAAGTCTGCATGAACCAGGGCGTGTCATGAGGTGAGGATGGATTGTATAGTGAACTGTACAGTGGACTGTCTGTCTGAGGCGTGACCACTCAACTTGACTTTGCTAAAATAAAAGCTGAAAAGCATTCAACTTTGATGCGCTGGGGTGATGTGGGACAGTGTGCAGCTGTGTGTTTGGTTTGTGTTTGAAAATCACCAGATTTCTCCACCGCCTCCCGAAGTGAAACAAATCGAATAGTGGCATTGCCATCTCCGTGTTGGTTGTACGCAAGTAGCTTTATTTCATAGACCAGTGCAGGATCTGGAAAAAAAGACACGCAGAGATTTTTAGATGATGAATGAGGCGCAGAAAAAAAAAAACGAATTAAAAATTAGTAAGCATCTCAGTGGGGGATACTTTATTAACCCTCTTTCTGCCACTATTTACTGTAGGAAATTAACTATTTTCCTCTCTGAAATTAAGTGTCAGAAGCTCCATAAATAAGTCTTGTCCTTCTCTGATGTAGGAGTTTTTTAATCCCATATTAATATTCAGCACACTTCTAAGGAGTGACTCTTGTTGATGCTTGTTTATGGGCCCAGATTACAGAATGAAATATGGTTACTTTAATGAGATTAGAATGTCGATTAAGATTATAGAAACAGCTCAGCCAATTAAAAAAAAGGAAGAAAAATAAATGGTTGCAATCTCACCCAGCTGAGCGATGTTGTACTGGGTGACGTTGTGAGGGAAGGTGATGGGACCAGTAAAGAGAGGTGTGTGGGCTCTTCTGTAATACAGCCTGAAGCCTTGATGTTGGCCCATTTTAGAGGAAGGCTCCCACGTTGCTTGCACAACACTGCTGTTCACCACCTTGGTGTAGAGGGAGGGCGGTGCTGGCACTGCAACACAACACAGACTGTCAACCAAAGTGGCTCAACAACACGACAGCAGCACCTAACAGTTACTGTAATGGGGACACTTTTATTTTGTATTGTTGGAGTGTGAATGAAGACACTGTAGCGTGAACACCACAATTTCGAATTTGCTTCTCGTTGAAAGGGAGCACCAGTCCAATGAATTACTTCATTGATTAATGTGATCAATCTCATATCAGAAGCCATGACTTCTCGATTCAATGGATCTCCAGTCTCTACGTCAAAAGAATACAACAGGACAACAACTGGGTGTAAATAAAGGAGTTTATTAACTAGACTACTATCGACAGGGTAAATGCAAGGTGTAATGTTCATCAAGATGAAAATAATAATAAAATGAAGTGTTATGATTTGGCAATGGTGGGAGAGAATATGTTATGGCTATACACTATGGCTATAAAACTAATGATCACTACTATGAATGAGATTTGATGGTTAAATATCGATATATTCCGACATCAACCCAGTCATGAGCAGAAGGTTAAGACTTGCTGGAACCCAGGTGGCTGAGGTTGCTTTTGTAACCCTGGAGACACGGGATCTAGGTGGATTTTCCTGGACGCCGAGTCACGTTGTCATGGTGACAGATTCTGTCGGTGTCTCACCGGTTCAGCTCTGGTGGAGTTTGCCAGGAGACTGGGCTCTTTTGATTTCTGGTCGGCTTCTCTGCAGGTTATCTGCCGGCGTCTCTTGCGGGTTGATGCGAATTAAAATCTAATGCGCTTCACTTTTGCTGGATAACTATAGAGGAGACTGGCATTGACCAGATGACTCTAAACCTGTCAAAAATCTTTAAAAATAAAAACGTGATAATAATTAAAAGTTACAGAAATTACTCTGCTGTTTTGGTTCAGTTGGTTTGACTTGGCTTATAAAAATGAAAGATCGCACTAGACAAAGAAAAAGTTACTGGAAGTACATGGCAAAGAAAGAACACAGAACGCGGATAAACGATAAAGGAGCAAGTGCAAAATGGCTAAAAGCCATGGCTAAGAGCTTAGAGTTAAGAGCAAGGAGCTAAGAACCGATGATGAAGAGCAATGACTTAGAGCCGACGACTTAGAGCAATGTGTGAATTGATCACGACTGTTTGATCACCTAGGGGCTGGCGCACGTTTCAGGGGCGTCATCCGTCTTCTCCTGTGTTTCAACTTGGAGAAGAGAGTAATTTTCCACTGAACTTTTGAATTGTTTAATTCTAGAGTTTACCTATAAACTCACACATCCATTTTCCACCATGACCATAAAACAATTAATGAAACAACGTACAAACCTAATGGCACTAATAATGACAGACAGGAATAATACGAATAATATAAGTGTGGATATTACATCCTTCAAAACCTGGAATTAATCATAATGCACGTGGTTAACTGATCAAACACATAATAAACATTCCTAAAGCTAATAGTCTATAAATGTGGATTACACAGCAGTTCTTTGACTGTAATAATAATAATATGGACATTCTGGATGTCATGTAGTGCGTGTTAACTCGTGTGAAGGATGCTGACAGTATGGTCACATGAAGGACATTGTCTTAAAGTCTACATGTTACATTTCAACCATTCTATAGGATAGAAATTTGGGATTGACTTACTACCTAGAAAGATCACACAAGTTACAGAACAGTTAGATATTTCATTTCATATTCTTCCTCAGATCTGTGTCTGAGAAGAGTGTCCTGCTGGTCATTACTATGTGGGTTGTAGTTTATGACTCAGTTATCTAAGAGGGACAGAGGAAGGCAGGCTGGTGTGTGTGTGTGTGTGTGTGTGTGTGTGTGTGTGTGTAGCATCTACCGGAAGGAATCTTTAAAAGGGAATTTCTTTCTTTTATTTCTAACGATGTTTCACCATACCTGACATAAGGAATCAAAGGGAAGCCAACTTTGGTGGTTATTACGGATTTAATCAGGTGTGTCACAAGTAAATATTTGCATTATTTTACAATCTTTGTAATCAGTTTCAAAACTAGCCAAATTCAGCCTAATCAAATTAAATCATGCTCCAAAACAATTTCTGATCCACCTTTTATGGATGTTCGGTCATTTACTACCTCAAAATCTTGTGTATTTTAACTCTAATCAAGCACAACAGACATGCAGCTCTTTTGCAGACCGCGTTTGTTATTGGTCGACGATATGCTTTGTGGGTGAGTGTTCTGCTCCCAACTCACCCTCCCCATGAGTGCTCTCAGTGACATTCTCCGATGGATTGCTGGCCCCGTGGGATGTGTACGCCTTGACGTAGAAGGTGTAACTGGTGGAGGGCTCAAGGTCTCTGATGATCTGCTGCAGCGTCACCTTACTGACAGCCTCCTCATACTCCATCTCCACTGGGTCTGAAGCAGAATGATGGAAGAGGAAGAGGAGGAGGAGTGGAGTAACAGAAAGAGGAGGCCAGGGTTGAAAAGAGCAAGAGACAGAAAAAAAGGAAAGACAGACAAATGGGAAAAGAAAACAGGGATGGAGGAGGAGCAGGCATTAAAATCAGAGATGAAACAATAGATACAATCTGTTTGTCATCATTTTATGGTTATTGCCCATTTCACTGGTGTTATCAGAGCAGCTCTGTTAGGTAATAGCTAATCCAGTTTGGCCCTGGGAGCCTGAATGATGATGGTTGGCTGAATTGCAGGGGTGGAGTAAGGACAGCAGGGGTAAAAGTGGGAGTTACAGAGGATGTGTTAAAGCATTTTATTGCTCTTAATCCAGAGACATCCAGCCATAACTACTATCTACCTTCAGCCCTTCATCAACTGGGCCATGCAATCTTGGAAGGGTAATTACAGCAGATCCTATTGGTTGGCCCTCGAGGCCCTTAATTATCCATCAGATAGAACTACTCAGGAGAACAGCAGCTGGCGCTATAAGACTCTCGCCATACACAGAATCACACACATTCACACCCATACACTTACCCGAACTGTCAGACTTAATGAAAGGAACGCAGGACTCACAAATGAATCTGCAGTTTGCCAGTGACAATCATTTGGAAACGGGCTGCTGACACCATTTGTGATCTGCATGTACGCGGCTAAACGCTTTTGTGAAACAGGCCCCTCGCTGACAATGTCAGTGCTGTCTATCTTCATCAGTATAGCAGCGTATTCATATTTTTTAAAATGCAGAATATTCACATAAATGCTAGTTTGTAGTTACTGTGGGTGGACAAATTTACAGATGTTAAATTTGCAGATTGAACCATATAAATATTAAGCTTTAGCCACAACTTGATTTATTTATTTTTTTTAATTTCAGTGAAAAGGTCTTTTGGCTTGAAACCATTCATTCTGTAGTGCCACTGGCCAGACCTAAGCTCTCTGTAGAAGTTTTTATTTGCCTCTCTTTGGCCTGTCCTCATCTCAGCCAACGTGACATTTGAAACTGATTTCTTGTGTCAATGCTTTATTTATTATTTATTTTAGAACTTGATGTTATTGTAACTTATTTTTATGTCATCAGTTGTTTGGATCTTCAGTGCGGCCTCACCTGAGGTCCTGCGGATGTGGAGCACATAACCAATGACGTCCTGGGTGTTCTGATCGGGCTCCCTCCAGGATACCTGGATGGTGGTGGGTGAGAGGGCCTCAGCCTGCACATGGGTTGGCATACCAGGCAGTCCATCAGCCCAGAGCACCGTAAGGCGCGCACTGGCCTGTGTGGAGCCAGCGCTGTTCTCAGCGATACACTGGTAGATAGCTTCATCATTCTGGCTAATGCCATAGATCGTCAGTGTGCTGTGAGAGCAGGAGAGAAGAAGTGGAACAGGAAGGAAAGAAAAGGAAGAAAACGGGGAGGTTTAGTTTCTTTGACACCCACATGGATATGAGTTTATGATGAAGGACTGTATGTGAGACATCTAAAGGCCAAATTCAAAAAGTCAATTCTCCTGTTGAATAGTTGTTCATTAAAAGCCATCAGTTCTTTTCTTCAAAAAAAGTATTTTCAGTCAAATGCACCATTGTAGTAAAATAACTACTTGAGTCACAGTCCGACATCATTGTTACAAAGTTTAATAATAATAATAATAATAATAATAATATGGATAATAATAGTTTCACACTTTGAACTGCCTCCTTTACACAACACTTGCAATTTATACAGCACATGCCATCACCAAGGCTGCACAATAACAGAACATGTAGCAGAACAGAACAAGTTTTTAAACCTACACCTGAATCCATATCTGCCCCAAAATACACACAACAGAATACCAAGCTGGTTTGCTGATGGTGGCCATGATTTTAAGAGGTTATCCAAATGCTGTTGGGGAATATTGGGTTTGAAGTATGACCATTTCAATTTACTAGGTTGCGCCAGCAATGACAGAAAAGCCATCTAACATTACGGGGTCGCTCACAGGTGATATGTGTTCAAGAGTTATGGCAGTTTACATCAAATAGTCCAGACTCACACGAATTTGGCAACCAATTAAAAGGAAAAACAAATTCACGCCAGACCCATTCAGAGATGTTACACACTCGTCTTAGTGTGGATTAGTTGAAATATAAAGATGGACTGTTGAAAAACAAATTTGTGTAAGTGTAAATCTGTAGGAAGGATTAGCTTGTACCGATAGAGTTCAGAGTCTCCACTGCTGGTAGAGCATCAACATCTTTTTTTAACCATTTGCAAAGTAACTTGTGACTGTAACCATCAGATATCGTGGAGTAAAAAATACAATGTTTTTTTTTTTTTTAACTAAAACTATGAAGTGTCCCAGAAGTAACATATCTGTACTTGAATAAATGCATTAACTGCAGATACTTCATACCTCAGGTAGGGACTACATACAACAAAGATGAAAGTGACAGTATGTCAGCATCGCATGGTGCTGAGTTCAACTGTGTGTGTGTGTTTGACTGAGTGAAAGAAACACACTAAATCCTACAGACAGCAGCAGCACTGCACTGTATAGGGGATCCTTGCTCATGCAAAGCACATACTATCAAACTGATTCGTCTTCTTCTTGAAATCCCATTGGAGTAGATAAATCTGTTTCAAAAATGTAATTTGCCTGTATCAGTAAAACATTTCATCTGTATATGCACACATATGTAGTTACATACCTGTGCACACACACACACACAACCTCCCACACACACAGTAAATAATTTTTCTCAGCGCCTTCACTCTATTCTCTTTCTGTTCTAACCATCGCTCCTCTCTATCGTACCTCAACCACTCTGCTCTTTGTCCCCATCTTTCTATATCTGCTTCTTTGTCTTCCCTCCCACCTGCTATAGAAGAAATATAAGTGTGTGTGTGTGTGTGTGTGTGTGTGTGTGTGTGTGTGTGTGTATATGTTGAGTAGGTGTTATTACATGAGAATATATAACCCACTCTTCTGCATTTGTCGTACAGCAAAAAGGAAAAACAAAACATTTAACATACTATGGAAATGAGGCCCTGTGGCGCAAAACAATTCTTCATGCCGTTTTCATGCCAAGGCCATTTCTGTTGTATTTAAGGTGTAATGTGTGCTGGGGAAAACTGACAACCCACAAACAAAAAAATACCTTGGGAATATGGAAGGGCTTGAGTTGTAGCTTTGTCCATTTTCTCACTGTTTAAGATGGCGTAGCCCTTGGTCATGGCATTTTAAGAGATTACAAGCGTTTTCCACATAAAGGGAAGAAAAACCGTCTGGCTTCTGGTTCTCATGCTGTGCTTCACGTTGAAACAGTAGGATTGAATGCCACGGGAGTTCAACATATCCCGTAGCATCCCGCTAATCTGTCATTTGCAGTTCGTATGAACCTGTTGAGCAGATTCTCATCTTTCTTTGACAGACAGGTTGGACCCGCAGTGTATTAAATCAGGATTTATTAAGAAATGCCAGGACGATCCCGTGAGGAAAAGCATGCAATTTATTGAAAGAACAACGTGTCAGCCCTTTGTCTGTCATTGGACACCTTCTGGACCTGTGAAATGGGACATGAGGAAAGTGGCATTTCAGTTCACGACAGACAGAGCTGACCTCATACCAGCCTCGGCGAGGTTTGTAAGGATGGATTTGTAAGGACAGGGGAGTGCTCTTCTGGGTCAGCGGGCAGTATGGAGGAGTGAATCATTTCATTTCCTTTTCAAAATTGATGTGCTTGGATACAATTACTGTATGACTCTAAACTGGGTCAGAATAGGCTGTGAGGTGGAAGAGTCATTATTCTGTCCGGTCTACCAGGTGGATTCAATCTGGATAATTATCAGGTCAAAGAGGCCCTCTGTATTTCACCCTCTCTGAGTCAATCTCACCTCTGACCCTGGAGGTGGCAGCAGTCGCCAGCGCTCAGCTCGCTACTCAACCATCACATTTCTGGCAGCCTTTCATATCAGCGATAGATGGGGTGTTTGCAGACAGACAGCCTGACCAGACGCCACAGACGCAGCAAAGAGGCCCCTGGGGACGCACTAGCACCCGATGCCACCGGGCCTGGATGGGCCTTGAGGGAAAGGCAGGGAAATTCCACAAGACGCTGCTTGTTTCTGGAGGCACAGTATCGTCCAACCGCATATAGGCACAATTCACACACACATGCATGAACGCAAACACATACAGTACACACACAAAGCTGCACACATGTGAACCGATGTTGCTGATGTGTAGCTTATGAAATTCCACACCTGCTGTCAAAACTTCCTTTCCAACTTCCAGGATAAAGCTTTAGTGGTCTCAACATTTTCGAGTATAAAAGAGTTTAATGTGCTAAATGTGCTTGTATAAATAAATATTCATGCATATTTTCTTTGTATGTTTTGGCAAATGACCACAGGTTATCAATGATTGCAGCATTTAAGTATTTTTTTCCCCTAAATTTTGCGATGAAGAGCATTTAATTCTTTTTGGTTATGACTTCATTTAAAGTTGTAGGCTGTAAGATTCTGTGTTTTAGTTTCACTTTAGAAGATGATTTGATAAATCATTTGGAAAATGAGGAGAGCTGTTTGAAGTAGGTGTTACTCTTCTGCACTCAGCTGCAGCTGGAAACATGAACCACATTCCTTCCTGTACCAGGATATTTCTCAGGAAAGGCCTGACAGAGGCTGCAATGTTTTAGGAGAATCGGTTTAAAATGAAGAGGCTGAGAGGAACAAAACATATATTTATACAGGAAAATCTTTTGGATTGTCTAGCAATAATTGTTTTATTTAATGAAAACTTGAGGAGTTTGCAAAGAAGATTACTGTTTTTATAAAATTCTTTGTCAAGACTGCCTTCGCATTTCTAGAGGTCAAAGATTAATATGCAAAATTCTCATGTACATGCCGTACAAGGAACTTCACTTTTAGTCTTTTTTAACGCCTTTTCGATCAGATAGCTCAGTCTAGAATTTTAAAATAGATCGATATACATTAATATGCAGCAGCAGAGCAGAGCAAAGATTCATGCAATGTGTGAGGGAAAAAGAAGGATATAAAGTCTGAGTGAAAGACAGGAAGAGATTTTGGAGGTATATGGCCTGAATTTGGGCTGTTTGCTTGTCTTACAGGAGCTCCAAAGCCGAGCTGTCCTGTGCTGACAGGTTGACACCATCATTTACTCATCAGTTCAAGGTCATTTCACAGATTGATGGATAAGGCCTTGGGCCAGGGGAGTGGCTGACAGTGGGGCCTTGTGTCTGTTGTTCAGCTGCTGAGGCTGTGTTTACTCTCCGTTGTCTCTGAGCAGCACCCCATCAAAAGCCAGCATGGCCATTCTGGATCCAGCAAGAGGGAAAGGGGGAAAAAAAATATGGGGACAAAAGAGAGACCAGGAGGAAGAGGTGGGGAAGGGGGAGGGGAGGAGCAATGAGCTGTCTGTGGCCTGAGAGGAGGGAAGGGCCCAGGGATATGACTGATTACAGGCGGGGTCAGAGTTCAAGGCCAATGCCCAGGCCCCAGCTCTCTGTAATGGGGGCAGGAAGGGGGATGTGGGGCACAGAGAGGGGCCGCAAACAAGAAAGGCAGGTCTTGGTGAAAGACGGAAGAAAAAAAAAAAAAGAAACGAAAAAAGAAGAAAAGAAAGGAAAAAAGGACCTTTGAAAGGATTCTGCTACAAAATGTCCAGGTTTGTGTGGTAGCCTGTTCCTTCAGATGTCGACCATTAATTATCAAACACACCATAGCGCTCACACACATGTTCTCTTCTTTACTATATAAATTTAACGCTTTTCACACAAATGTAAACAGAGGTTTCTAAATGATTCAAGAGAGAACGAGTAAAATTCACTCATACCTTCATTCACCACAAGGAAGAATTACGATTTTGATATCATCATCATCTCTTTTAAAACAAAGCAGGCTGGCTTTCAACCTCAAGCTGATTACACTGTGTGATGTGCGATCACAGCTTGTGTGTCTTGGACGATTACACGTCCCAGCTTTAGAGACTTAAGAGTCAGGCGAGTCCTGATACATAATTAGGAACAGCTCTCACAGAGGCTTCAAATAGCCACGATAGCATGTTTTACAGGAGCCTGGTCAGCAAAGGCCGATAATGAATGGGGTAACAATAACTCTGGCAACGTGAGTGTGTGTTTGTGTGTGTGTGTGTGTGTGTGTGTGTGTAGGTGTGTGCGTGTGTGTGCAGGTGTGTGCATCAAGATCTGTTGAGATGTGACAGAGAGAGAGCAAACATGCTGCTTCACCCCCCAGGCAGCAATGTCTGTTTACAGAAGCAGCCAATCAGCTCTTCCCTGACATCACCGCATCTTATACAGCATTTCACGTAGCTTTGTCTTCTCCGTGTGTGTTTTGTGTGCAAAGTGTGTGCGCGGATGAGGAGTTAAAGGCAACACGTTTGTGAATTTTCATGTTTGATTATGCGTGTGCACAAAAGGAATGATGGCGTGCACCACAGGGCTGTTTGTGCACATACAGGCTCACTTGCTTTTTGATTAATGTGTGTGCATGCGTGTGTGTGAATGAAATGTAAAATCGATTCCCCTTCTTTCCCTTGTCCGATTTGCTCTTGAAGGTCAGCGTCAGGAGAGATGGTTGAGGGGAGAAACCTCTGCTTGCGTATATTTTTACACAGACACACACACACACTAATTAAAATCTCTCTGCTAGGTATATTGCACTCACTGTATATTTGTATATCCAAGCTCCCAGTATCAGTGTATGTTATCATATATATATATATATATATATATACACATACATGTACACATGTGTATATATATACACACACATATAGTTATAGATAGATATAAAAGAGCAGAATTACTGTGCTGCCTGGAGCTGTTGAATATCATTACTGTGCATATCATTTGCATACTATTACTTTTGTTTTGGCTTGGTTCAGGAGGTAAATTCTGCCCTATGCCATATAATTTTCCTTCCTTTTCAGGACTTCCCCTACACCAGAGACACACACTTTACTATGAATTACTACGAATTTTCCAACCTGCTCTTCTATAAAATTTCATATTGTACCAAAATGTATGGGGTGGCTTTACGTGGGGGAAAGCAAGGGTTTGTGGGTTGTGCTCGTACCCCCAGCTTCTCCACTGTACAGTAATGTTGTGGACAGTTGGACAAACGTGTCATCTTTGTAAACCTAATGTGATGTCAATAATTTACAGTAAGAAATGGACAATTTTTTAATTCAATCTTATTGAAGTAATCTGAAAACTGTTCACTGGGCATGCAAAACGTTTGTACTGAAGGAATCAGCAAAATATTCTGTGTTTTCCCTACAACACCTGATCTCAGCAACTGAAGCACAATTAATGTTTTTAAGGTTACATAAGGCATCTGAAACCACTTGGTCCCACTTGCAAGATCTACGAAATCAAGGTAGTGCTAGCATGAAACTCGAAAGCAAAACCACTCCACTTCTCCCCCTCCTCCCACTCCCAGCTCGCGAGGCTTGCTCAAAAACTTTTGAAGGGAATCTCTGCACTGCTGCCGGGCTGTTCAATTAGTCTGAGTCAGATACATAATTCAACAAAAAAAAAGTTATATATTGTAGTTTTAAATATTGATGACATCAATGCATCCTGTGCTTCAAGTTGATGTTGACTTTTGCAAAATTTAACTCAAACCACACTTTTTACCGAACCGTAACAAGTTGTCTTAGCACTTTACACAGAACAACACAATGGACGCGGGACACAAATAACGGTCTCTGCTGTCCAAGTCCACATCTTTCTGGAATAATTGTCAGCAATATTGTTATTTTGGGATTTTAAAAGGGAAAAAAAATCCAAAATGACCCTGGTAGTAGCTTAGCAAATATGAATAGTGACTGACTTTCACTGTGGTTTTATGATGTGGTTTTAATGGTTTTATTGGACTGTGGACTCAGACTAGTTACATCCTTAGTTGTGAATGAATGCAATCCAGTTGTATATAAACAGAGTGTGCGGCAGACAGGGTTAACACTGGGTACGACTGCTTTTCATGTTCAGTAATCTGTAATATTACACTAAAGACTGTGATAATGAATCAGATCGTAATGTCTTTTATCTACTCACAGCTGAACTACACAGTGCAATTCTTAAGATGCACATCAAGCTGGTCCGTCCTCTAAATGGCTGACTGCATTTCCTGGTCAACTAGCTGAGTTTATGAGCTAATTAGCTAATGGTAGATCTCAAGCTGAAGCCTGCTTCCTTAACCAATCACAGAACGGGGTTTGTGATGCATGAGATCCATATTATAGCAGGTCATACACTAATGGTGGCAAGTGGAAACACTGTGATGCCCTGACTACCCGCTCTATCTTTCTCTCTCTTTCTCCTGATTCGTTCTTCACGCCGACTCATCATTTCTCTTTTGACCACCTGGCCATTTTTCTCCTATTTCTTTTTTCTTTCTCTTCATCCAAGTCTGGCCTCTCATTTGTTCCCTCCCTCTCTTCTTTCCTCCTTTGTTAGTTGCTCGCTCCATCTCGCTGTCTAATATAGACTGGTAGTGGCAAGTGGGAGTGTAGCAGTGCATGTGAGCGATGGAGGTGTCTGCTCCCTTCACTCACTGCAACAGAGTGCGAGTATTGATTTTTTGGTGCATATTTAATATATTCACTTCATATTTCTCTTTTATGAATAGTAACAACATGCAAGGACGGTTGACTGCCAGGGTCAACTGGCAAAATTGAACTTTCCGTGTGCAGTAATGCAGAACAGAAATTACTCCAAAACACATTTGCTGGATGAATAGAGTACAGCAGTTTACAATAACAGCGTCAATCAGCTGAATACTTATATTTTATCCTTTTCAAGTAATGCCTTGAAACTGTGTGCAGAACAGAAGAACACAAAAGACTTGATATGTTATTAGCCATTATTCCGTAAATAATACATTATCGTTTCGTTCAATGAACCCAAGTCAAAAACACAACGAAAAG
Organism: Seriola lalandi dorsalis; assembly: GCF_002814215.2. NCBI lineage: Eukaryota > Metazoa > Chordata > Actinopteri > Carangiformes > Carangidae > Seriola > Seriola lalandi. Next base: position 65,225 of record NW_019525288.1, read on the forward strand.
GTCACGCTTTTAAATGACATCTAAACTCCGAGTAGAAGAGCAGGTCTAACTTGTGATTATTCCTGTACATTATTGCTAAGATGTCTCTGCAATGCCACGTACAGTCCTGTAACACATAAAAACATTCCTTGCAACATGCAGCCTTTATAGTGTGAGCTGCTGAGAATGGTAACTAGCTGTGCTGGTTGCACAGTCCTCCTCATGACATTCCTGGGGACTGCCATGGGAAAGCTTCCAACACCCAGTCAATATGCAGCTCACACACACAAAGGCACAAATAAATTGAGGCTCATGTCTTGGCAAGCATGAATTCCAGCAGCTGCAGTGTTAGAAGCAACAGAAACGCACAGAAATTGAACATTTGATGATGCCAATGATCAGGTCAAGGAAGTAGTGATTAATACTGACAACCACATTACTTCAGGGAGCTGTTTCCAACCTTGTGAGGATACAGTGAGTGCAGTGATGGTCTGGGCTTTGTTAATGACAGTTTGAATTATGTCATCTTCTACATAATTCAGATTGAAATTAAATAATGAATTACTTTCTGACAAGTCAGGTTTATGGTTATAGTTTATGTAATGTATGTCTCTTGAATGTTACATCAAATACATGAGTCGAGCTTTATATTGTTACTTACAGCAAAATCTTATATTATAAATGTTTATTTTGTCAGTAATTTTAATTGTTAGTTGTAAAGTGCACATTTGTGTTAGTTTCACTCATATTTAACACTAGGCTACACCGTATCCAATGGTAACAAAGGAGCTATGTTAGTGCATTAATGGGGGAACAAGACAGACCGGGTTATTATCCCCCAGATGAGTGTGTGAAATGTGTTAAATGAAAATCTGTAAATATTGATGTATAGCCCATCGGAGAGAGAAAAAAAACTATATATAGACTTCCAGAATGATTATCTAAGTGTATTAATTCATCTGATATAGAAATCTTTGATCCTGGTTAGAGTCAGAACGTTGGCCAAGTTAATGGCTACTGAACTTGGCTACAGTTCACTCATTAGTATTTTAACTTTCCTTTGATCACGATTTTCTTTTAGACCGAATCGTTTTAATGAGACCAGGCTTGTATCCCCCTGATCCCAAAGTTATTAGAAAGCAATAAAAAAAAGTGACTGAATCAACATCTGAGCCGTCTGTGTCTCTTTGTTGGAGTCAGCTACTCAACCGTCAGCTGTTAGTCTGTCACCATCATCGCAGAGGCTGTCATCATTTTCAATGTTATAAAAGAGATTTAACAGGCATGTTGTAAACTGTATATGGATAATCAGGAGGAGACTGAACCCTGTTACATTTATAAGATGGAACTAATGGTTTCATTAATGGTTAAAAATGCTTTACAGACCACCAAGTTGTGTTTATTTGGCCATCAAGTGAACAGTTACACATGTTAAAAAGCTTTTCCGCTGGTTCTTCCCTCTCTGCAGGTAAGCGGTCAATTAGAGGGTCGTCCTCATGAATTAATGAGTTAAGAAGTGTCTTCTGGAGGGTAAATACCAGCAACAAGAATTTTTCACAACCAGCCCAAAAGTTATTCCTACCAATGGCTTGGAAATGATTTATAAAGTGTTAGTTACTGATTTATTAACCATTAATAAGGACATTTATTAGGACTTCCAAAACCTTTGTAATGGGTTATTTATGTAGTACCAAAGTGGTACCAAAGTCACATAGTAAATCTCATGTTGAATATATATGGAGAATGACTCGACGCGTCAGACATAAACACTGCAAGTCTAAAAAGATGCCAAAGAAGATGCTCAGCAAAGAGAAACAGCGGTCACAAGCAGATGTCTCATTTATTTAGTGACACTACAAATTACAGTGACAAAAAATGGCAATTTTGTAGAAGCAATACTTCTGGCACTGTCAACAAAAACTAAAAATAACTTTCACTTCCACAAAATTATATTTACTGCAGGGATATTGTTTTGCTTTCCTCACCCTTATGAATCTGTGTGTATTCTTGTATATATGAATACAGTTATGCAAGAGTACAAAGTTTTTTAGTTTTTTACCTGTTGTTGTTCCTGAGTTTGACGTGACCCCTGGGCTCCAGAATCTGTCCGTTCTTCAGCCAGGTGAGCTGGGGCTCAGGCTCGCCCTGCGCTTGGCAGGTGAAGATGGCGTTGGTGCCGACAGGACGAGCGATGGACTGCGGAGGTTGAACAAACTCTGCTGGAGCTGAGAGAGGAAGGAGACGTGTCAGTGTCAGATGAGTTGGTCTTATTCCCCCAACTAAAAACACAGTGCCAGATAAATCAGTGCCAGAGTAACAAACTCAAAGACTTGAGCAGGATTCAGAGGTGCAAACAGTTATAGTTATTATACTGGAATAAAGGGACAAAGTGATGTTGATGAAAAGAGAGAAAGAAAAAGCAGCGAGAGTGAGAAAGAGAAAGGCAAAAATATGAGAGCCTGCAGGGTATCCAGGTCATTTTGTCATTTATTATACAGCAACAGGGTAAAGTATTAGTGGTATATGGTATAAATACTGTTGCTAATCTATAATTCAGGGTCAATTAGCAGGATCGTAAGAGACAGCTGATCAATGCAGATTCTGGGGAAATAAAAGCGAGATAGAGAGCACAGAAACATGGAAGGAGGAGAGCAAGACAATGCAAGTCCTGCTCAGAAACAACACACATGAAAATAAAGTGATGCAGTTTATAGGTTCATCATATCCTGTCTCATCCCATGGTACAGGTTTCAAACTATGGGTCAATTAGTGGTAATAACTTATTCATTGGTTCTCACAGAGTAATTACAGTTACATCCGCTGGAGTTTGATTTCTGGGTTGGTGCTTTTATTTGAGCTGACAGACTGAGAGGTATTGTATCATCTCCTCTGCACTCATTATTGTCCTGGCGGTTATCGGTGATTTGATAACCTGAATTATTTATGCCCATATTAACTCAAAAAAATGTTATGGTAATTATGATATCTCATAGTTATCACTAGAGGCTAGGAAGGTGGAACATTAGGCTTATTATATTTCCTGTTGTAAAAAAGCTCCACTGTCCTACATTCATCTGTACCACTCAGTTTACTCATCATTACTTAGTGGGACTTAGCAACTGGTGTCAAATTGTAAATCTAATTCTCATTTTTGAGTAGAAAAACCTTGATCAATGTGGTGTTTCTTTCTTTAACAGCAACTCTTGCTCATAAAGACCTAAAATAATAAGTGAGTCTCTTTATTAGTATAAGTATTTCTTATTGTCAACAAATCCCATGAATAGATCCAACCCACAATGTATGTAAATGGGGCTCTAGACATGACATATGATGCAGTGCTATGATGCCACATAGAAAAAAGCAAAAGATATGCAACCTGAGAAATGTCCCCAATTTGTGTTTGTTTGAATATTTAGCAAAACAATACACAGAGATATGCAAGGAGGTTTTGAAGCCAGCCATCAGCCAGGGAAATGAGGGCACCATGAAGTCAATCAAATCAATTCTGCAAAGTGAGTTTGAAGTAAACATGTTTTTAGCATTAGCTTTAGGCTAGCTTGATAGAGTAGTACCCGTCAATTCGTGTCATACTCTGATTGAGTTGCAGTAACAGTAGTAACACCACTGTTTTAAATTGACGACCAAATATTTCACATTTCATATTTCCCTCAGGACTATCAACTCTCATCATAGTGTAAAAGGGTCTTTAGTCTATCTCTCAATACATTATGACTTCGCTGCCACAGAAGCATGAAGCACTCAAGCCCATTTTATGAATACTTAAATGTTAAAAACACATCACAAATTTATAGTTTCACTTTTTAAAAAGACCAAGTAATTTCCTTACAGGTGCTATATGTAAGTATTTTAGTTTGAAATATTCAAAAACTAATGAAATTATCAAAAGAATGTGAGGAAACCTTTGACATTATGTGAAAGATGTCTTATGTATTGTGTTACAGAGATATCTACTGAAGTTAGCATGTTAACCAGCTAGCCTTGGCCCGTCCTGTCTCGTAATGACACTCTGTACTTGAAGAGGCGATAGTGAGGCACTGTAGTGTCCGGTCTGCCCTCTGTCCAAGGATGACGACGTAGTGCCCTAGTGAGTACTTACAGTTGCAATGTATGTGGGACTGACACAAAATAAACTGCAGTGTCCATGCTCACCGTAATGAAGGATCATGTTGTTAACAATAGTTTTGGACAACAATGGAGCTCTATGGCACAGAGGAATAAATTTGGCTACACAGACAATACTTGTTTTTTTCCCGCTCTTTTGTCCTCCCTCTTGTTCCCACCCTAATAGACAAAATGTTTGACAATTTTTCCATGTAAGCATTTCCATTCTCCCACTGGAAAAGCTAAGGGACCCTTAGGCAGTTGAAAGGAGGCTGCTGACAGCATGTGATGGTCCTTTCATTCATCTCTCCCTCTTTCTCAGCTTCATTCCCTCTTTCTCTCAGCGTGTTCTTTGAGGGCTGTCTCAGAGGTAAAGGTCAGACAGAGCTCTGGAAGGTATTGATTTGTACCCGTAAGGGTGTGGGTTAGATCATCAGCACCGTCCATCCATCTTGCTCTTGTTTTTCCCATTTGGCTCCCACACTTTGACTTCTTCTTTGGTCTTTGTTTCTCTTCTCTGTTTTTGTACCCCAAAGGAGGAAAATGAACCTAATTGATTTACTATAGCAGAACATTTGTGTGTTGTGTGATGGTTTCATAAGTACTCTTGTCTGCAATAATTTGGATTTCATTTGGAGTTCCTGACCATTGACTTTTCTGACTTGAAAGCAATTGACATACTCTCATATTCACAGAGGTGTCAACTGGCTTATTTACACTAGACAAATAGACCAGTTCTTCAAGGACAAGTAGTACAATTAACTTGTTTTTTTCCCTGATAATGAAAAAGGCCTAACCCACATTCATTTGGAATTAACAGTACACATTTGTGTCCACAAATCAAAAAAAAAAAAAAATACAAAGACATTGACACATAATTAACATCTATGGCTTTTATTCCTGCTAGGGTAGGGGCTTGTCTCAGAGTTGACTGGCAGATAAAATGAAATATTGATCAGGATCAATACTGCTATGGGCTGAAGCAAAGTGTGGTCCATCTGATCAATATGTGAATGAGGCAAATGCTGGATGTTTCCGGCTTGGTGACAATTAATGCACATGGCCACCCACACCTGGCATCATCCCATTGGTCAGCACCATCCGTCTCTCTAACCTAGAAAGACCACACCAGTTTTGGATGTTATAGTCCATTAACTATACATGTCATTAATATAAAGGATGAACATTACTTTATTTATTAATGGTATTTCTTTCTGTTTTGCCGAACCTAATCTTCAATATTAAGATATCCTACTCTCTTATATTAGAGATTCACTAAAGCATATGGTCTGTACCTGAGTTGCTCTTAAATACTACTTTGCCTTATTTTGACACGGAAAGTCTCACTACAATCACACCTTACAAAAGGTGTCTGGTTGTAGGATTTACCACCAGAGAGAAATTTTTGAGGATATTTTATTTATTGTAACCCTCCCACAAAGCCATCCACATATTATACAAAGTTTGTCAGGTACAGGTAGGTTCTCTCAGCTATTGTGCTTTGAAAAAAATTAAAGAGTACTTTAAAGGGCTGGACGTTTGAACCAAATTATGCAGATGTATTTCCAAAAAGTCTGTTTGTTATGTTTTATTGATAATATTTTTAATTTGCATATTCTTGTCCTGTGAGACTGAACTCAAACGTGCTCTAAAGATCAAAACCTGCAATTTATTGCTAATCTTGATGGCAGAAAGCAGGATTTTTTTTTTTTTTGGGGGGGGGGGGGGGGGGG
>NW_019525288.1:71078-123044 GCF_002814215.2 Seriola lalandi dorsalis
GGGGGGGGGTCTGTTTTTTATTGGGTGTGTGTCATCAGAGAGGGGAAAAGACTCATAACTAACACAAAGAGGCAGATAAAAATACCCTAATGTTGAAAATGAATTTTTCAAGCTGTTGAAAACATCCAACAATCCGTGGGCATGAAAGAGAAGATTTTGAGGTGAGGATATTGTTGACTTTGTGGTGCTTGCACAAAGATGATTCAATGCAGTCTGGAAAGTCCATTTCTCTCATTTGGAAAACCTGCACAACCATTCACCATTCTTATCATCTGATTAATCTCTGGGGGATACATTTATAGAATTGCTTGGATTTGTGTTTTAAACAGGATGATTTGGTGGTCTACAAACCGTCTCCTAATTGACTCTTTTGAGCCCCATCTCTAATCACAAGTATCCCTGTGGACACTATGCCCAGTGCCTCCAAACTAAAAGCTATTGTATTTTTGTTCATCCTGTCTCTAAAAAGCAATTTGCCTCTCATGTCTTGTCTTATCTCGTCTGTGCTAAATGACCAACCCTGGTAATTGTACTACAGATTTCTTCTTGATGTAAGGTTGTTGATTTGTTTCGTTCCATGCTGTTGTTAGCCAATATTGAAAGCTTGAGGGATGGTGTTAATGAATTCATTTGATCATTTATATTTCAGCCTCCACGTGGCTGCCATTGTTGAGGATTTCATCATGATTCTGTGATTGGTTAGCTAGTTGTTAGTTGTCCTCATCTGTGTGGGGATCACTGGCTGTTGTTCACGATGATCTGTGGTTGAAAGCTCAGCTAAATGCAGTGTATTATGACAGAAGTGCAACCATGGACCTTTATTACTGAAATAACAATCAGAGATATTTTTGTGGTCTTGGTGGAGGCATAAAGAAGTGCTTCCTAGTATCAACCTGATACTCACCAGAAACAAACATTTGGACTGCTGCTTGGCAGGCAGAAAATCAATCAACAATGGTATGGCATACTTTTCTTGACATTTGGATTAAAATCATGCAAAAACTTTACGGTAAATCTGACAGATTTGCAACACCAGAATTATTTCAAATCCACCCACATGAAGTGATTCAGTGGCAGAGACACTGGTTCAACTACAGGCAGAGCCGCCTCCAGCTGAGTTGTGCATTCACACAAACACAACTCAAAGTGCTGGCTGGTGAGGTTATCACATGGTACTCGGGTTGCCTGCACAGAGGTCCACCCACAGAACTGACAAGCTTTACCTTATCACCTGACCACAGCTGTTTTTATGTGCTTTGTGTTTTTCCTCCACCAACTACCACCCAATCTTTAGGAAAATGGCACATTACTTATATCCAGAACTCACCTTGGACCACCAAACGTCCCTGAGCAGTCCTACGAACACGAGTCCCTGGTTTGTTGGCAGCACACACATAGACCCCTGAGTGCTGCACACCAACGTCTGAGATCATCAGATTCCCTGTGCCGAGCACCTGGATTCCCTCCACACCGATGGGACGGCCGTCTAGTCAGGGAAAGGAGAGAGAGCAGTTGAGAAGGATAAAGGGAAATAATTAATATAATAAAACAGCCAAAAAAAAAAAAAAAAAAAAAAAAAAAGGACAGGCTGTGCACATGTACAGCATGTGTTCATGTTAGACGGGGTGAACGGGGGTGTGTGCACTACTGTAAAGATCAAAGTGGGCTTAAATTGCCAGCAAGAAAGACTAATTAAATATATTGCACATTTACGGCCACAAGCTGACAGAGGCAGTGCTATTTCTGGCCGTCCCAGAGGTCAAGGATGCAGCCTTCACAGTGAAGTGTGTGAGAACTGTAATGTCTTGTGATGAAGCTGCCACAACAACAGACATAGAGGTAAGAAAGAGAGGAAGGTCACGGGGTTTGTGTTTGCTGTGTGAGCACCTTACGTGCTGTAATTAGTCATCTTTAATGGGAGCTTGTGATGGTTGGGACAGTATTGTATATTTAGAAAAATCAGGTTTTCCAATGTTTTACAATGAATGATTTTTTTTACTGTAAGTACAGCTGCTCTAATGGATGGTCTGTTAATTAAAGCTTTCACCTTCCACTATTTTTTAACCTTTTTCTTCGTGCCTTTGTCTGACAAAGCCCTGGAAAACGGTACACTCGCTTTTAAACGGTTACACAGGAGATGGTTGAGCTGGCGGACGAGCAACTATAACTGCAACTTCTAATCTCGTATCTACTTACACAATCCATAGCTGCCTCCTCTCTGCTCTAACTGTACTTACATGATAAGCTCACACTTTCCTGTGCTCCCTATCTAGAGCCTCAACCCCAACAATGACTTCAGTCTGTCTCTGATATTAGCTATGGGGCCAAGGGGGCATTTTAATCCCATCTATTACTTCCACCTGCAGCCTGCCAGCCTGCACGGTCCAGATTTGATGTGTTAAAAGGCGAGGCAGGGAGTCAGGGAGATGGGCACCATGCTGGACACATGCACAGGCAGGAGCTTCAGCCAGAAATACAAACCATATGGTCACTAGTCAGCAGGGTATTTTTAGATGTGCTTTCATATCTACTGAATGTGTCAAAATTATATAAAACACAGCAACGTAAAAAAAAAAAAATATATATATATATATAGAAATAAAGTGATTGACGATGAGACAGACAATAAAAACATTATCAGGCAATAAAATCATTGTAACGCTAATGAGTTTTAAGATGCCCTTTAATCACATATGTTCATATGAACACACACTCCCTTCGAGATTTTTCTAAATGGATGATTTTTTAAAGACCTTACGTCTCTCACAGCTTTCTGGGGGAAGTAAAAAAAGAAAAAGAAAATCACTAACCCGCCATTAGATCCATCACAATTAATCAGAGGAATCTCACAGTCAGTTAAAAACTTAACGGGAAGCCTGTGCACTGAAGCCAAACCGAAACCTTGCAGCTTCATTTAGACCAAATGTAATCTTGTGATGATGGAGAGGACAATGTTTGTAATTAATCATGACAAATTATTGAGATGAAATAAATCACTCCAAAATGCTTACCAAGTGGTTTTGGTCTGTGCTTGTCATTATGAAGTGTCTTATTGCCCTTTCTGCATTTTTCCATTATCACTAACAGACGCACTGGACTGAGAAGTAACAGTCCAGCGAGCTTTTGTCTCAACAAAAGCAGCCTTGTTCTTTTCGTGCCTTTTTCTACTATATCTCTTTCTCTCTCACTCTTGCCCCCTCCATCAGTTTCTCTCCGTCAGGCACTAATTAACTTAGTGTCAGAAAAGAAAGAGAACACACTTGCAAGCTGTGGAGCTGTGCAATGAATAGCAGCAAACAAACTCTAGCATTAAGGAGTGACTGATGTGAAACTATCAGATTCATTATGCAGCTTATCCCAGCCTCCCCTGCTGTAATCTAATACATACAAATCCCATCGTGTTAGCATTTCATTCTAGCGATATTGTGTAAGGCAATACCCTCAATCTGATTATGCCCAAACTGTTTGGGAAGGGGAGCAATTTACATTTGGAACAGCAAATCAGATTGGATAATAGGTAAAGAAAACAGATAGCAGATTGAAAAATTGGTCACGACAGACTTTGAGTGATAGTCAAGAATAAAGGCACAAGACGGGAGGGAGAAACTAATCGCATCTGTCTCAGCACCTCATAGCAATTACTCAGAGGCTCTCCAGTGCTTCGAAAGGAGGTTCAACTTCATGAGGACATGAAGCATGCATTTATCAACAGAGATTTGAACATAATGTTTAGCCCTAAGGCCTAATGTTGAATCCCATTGCCTCATGTATACACAATAGATGCTCTACTGTATCAAGTGTATTCTGTGCACACATGCATTACGCAATGCAGGCCAGATCAAAGATGTGATGCAAAGAACATAAAAACGTACGAGGACACAGATACGGCCCACAGGAAACACTTTCACACGTATGAATGCACACTGTGATTGTACCTGGTCTCTGTGACACACAATTCTTCACACATTCAGGAAATGAAAAAGAAAACAAACTACATATATGCACCTTCTCAGGCCTTGACTTTGACCTAATTAGGAAATTTTCTCACCTAGTCTGCTCCAAGACACGATGGGCCGAGGGTATCCGGTAGCAACACACTCCAAGATGGCAGTTTGGTGAACAGTGAGGGTGAGATTTTCTGGACCGACCAGGATCATAGGCTCTTTGTAAACAGATGACTGGGAGCCTGGAAGAAAAAGGGAGAGGGGAGCATAAGATGGGAATGAGCATGATGGATGGCATCCTTTAATTGGATTTCTCTAGAGTGCATTAGCTCAATATGCTGTATCTCTTAGATCAGACAGAGGAACAATAGGTTTGGAAATATGCTGGGCAGATAAACAGAGGAGAATGCAGTGGTTCTATTCAAGCACTGATGGAGGGAACAAAAGATCAGCACACAACACGGACTCAAAAGTTAATCTACAATGAAGGTGTGCATGCTTGCTTCCATGTGACAAAAAACAAAGTCTGCACATGGTATGTAGATGTGAAATTCATTAAGTGTAACAACCTGAAACGGTGAGGAGTGCTTCAGTGCTGTGTTTCACTCCTGCACTGTTATGGGCCACACAGCAGAACTTTCCGCTGTCCTCGTCACGCACTCCAGTAATCTGCAGAACACCTGTAGGCAGCAGAGTGTACCTACGAGACAGAAAACGAGACATCAGACCGAAGGAGACAAACGCGATGAGACCTGGTAAATGACCTATAAAGTGCTGCCATTTCTAATAAGTGTCAGCTCGTGCTGTGGTTTGGTCCTACCTCTCGTCCTTGGTGTCCACCGGACGGCTGTCTTTTTCCCAGCTGATGACAGGCTCTGGCAGGCCATGGATCTGGCACTGGAATCTAGCCACACCAGACTCCTCGGCATGCACCGACTCTGGTTGGACATGGAAGTCTGCCATGGCTGTAGAGGGAGGGAGAGGGGGGACATTAGGCCATGACATCACAACACAGCTACAGAGCAACGAGCCTGCTTGCTTACATCAAAGAACTATTTCTGTATGGTTTCTATACAATTCTCCTGACAAGTTCACGTTATCTGGTAACATCTAGGCATTATGTCAGCAGGGAAAATAGCCTCACAGCAACACTGTGTGACGTGCCAGTGTCACGTGAATTTATTCATTAACACATATTATGGAGAAAACTCATGACAAGGGATGATGATTCACAGGGTGTGAATACAGACTTGAGAAAAAAAAAAAAAGACTAAGCGCACGCAATGTAGAATTGTTGAATTTATGGACACAAGCAGGGTTTTATAACAGTGCTCAACATAAAGTGAACACTGCTATCTTTACTCGCCACATCACTGTGTTTATGAGTAATGAAAATGAGTGGGAATAATACTAATACCAATCAAATGATGACCACCAAAGTAAAGCCTTCAAAAACCTGCACACAACCTGTACAAGGCGATTTCTGATTAGTGGCCATCACAGTGTAGGGATGGTATTAACTGTTGTGTTACTGCTGTGATTTTCCTCAAAATAAATTGCTGTGAAAATTACAGAGATGCCAGTGATGTTCTCTTTCACTACATTTAATAGAGAACACAAGTGCAGTAATCTACTCTGGACACCACTGACAGTGGGGCTGAACCACCAGGGATATGAAGGTCATAGCATTTTAAGACTTTGGTTACTTGGTCACAGAAGACAACTGGGAGATTTAGAGTATATTTCTGACAAAGAAAACCACTGTATACGTGTATATGTACTATATACAGTGGGGTTCAAAAGTCTGATCCACTGTAGCCTTTCTTTCCATAGGAATATCTGATTAATGCAGTGTTGTTTTCAAACCCACATTTATTTTGAAAGTCTTACTTAGTTCCTCAAATAACATCCCACGGAACATATCTGCTATTTCTGTTGTGCCACACAAACAGTTCAAAGGGTGCGTTCTGTTCAAGAGAGGACACAGCAGATGTACAGTAGTTGTACATGAGCCACAGTCATCAGTTGCTGAAGGTGATCTCGTCATACATATGTAAAGTACAGGGCCCGCATATGGATTTCCTGCCATATGTTAACATTTAGCATGTAGGTCAGGCACATTTTTAAAAATTCATGTCAACAACGACAAGGACAACACATACACACACAAACACATCACCATATAGCTAAACCAGTATCAATATATCCCTACAGAGAGCCTCATTCAGCTGCACCTCACATGTCTACTCCCCACAGAACAAAGGCGGTATCGAAGGTGGAGCCAGCGACAAACTCAATTAGTGAGAGGCCCTCTGCTTCCACAGTTCTCCCACCTTCTTCAACACAAGTATACTCATTTAAATGTCAACCATAATTAACTTGGACGAAGGGGACTTATCTGAACACAGTTAGCATAACAAGAGGGACGGACTCTTTATTATTTCATACCCTCCTGCTCTTCCCAACCTGTAGCCTGCATTAATTCATTACTTACAGGATGAGTAAGTAGTTAGCAGCGCTACTCAGGAGGCTTATTTATGCCTAGAACACATCTGGTTATTGTTCATTTGTTCTTCCATTCATGTCTTTTGCTTCCTCTGCTTCTTATGTTCAGTGTGTTTGTGTGTATCATTGGTCCCAAGAAACACACGATTGTCTTTATCTTGCACAGTGGATAGTATTTATCTATTTTATTATATTTTTTTTTATTTGTTTACCGACTTATCTGCGATTCCTGCTTTGAATCATTTATACTGACATGTCATTCATGTTTATTTTACACTGTTGAGACGGTGCAGTGTTACAAATATCTGCATTGAAATAAAAACCTAAACTACAAACATTCTTTTTTTTAATGGACAAGAGATTGAGAGCGAGACACAGAGAGTGAGAGTGAGCATGAGGGTGAGAGAGATACTTGATATAGAGTGGGGTACTTTAGACCACTGTGGCTGCATCAGTGGTCTAACGCTGTGATTATTCCATTTCAGAGCTTAATGAGAAATCTGTCATTCTCCGACACGGCTTGACCTTAGATCTCTGAATGAATGTATGGAGCTCTGATGAAAATTTAAACATGCTAATTTAGTATTCTTCCAGTAGTGACTTCACTCTCCATAAGCTATGAGTTCTCTGTGACAAGAGATTGCACGTTCACCATTTCCATTGTTTCGTCAAGATAAAAAAATAAAAAAAAACAGTGTAGAAAATCTGACTGTTACTCAGCCTGACAGATTTCTCAGGCTCATGTGTATTTATTTTTTTCATTTTGCCTCTCTACTACAAGCCCACACTTAAACAGCTGTGCATGTTACTGAGGTAATTCAGCTTAAGTGCCTATGTCAAGGGCCCAACTGCATTTTTTCCACCTGGGACTCACAACCTTCTAGCCATAAAATGTTTGAGGCCAACTTCACTGTGAAGCATAGATTGCTCAAACGTCACAGAGAACATCAGTAATATTTTATCACTGAACCACTATAATGGTAGATATACAGCTTTTTACATGTTCTTAAGATAATATGCGTTTCCTTTTACTACAGTGAACTGCAAGCCCCTAAAACATTCTTCTCTTTCATTTAAATTTATTAAAGCTGTAAAACACCAAAAGTCATTGCAAACTTGTAGTAGAAGTATCAAATTATTGTATATATCCTATGACAGAATATTGGCTCGTAAGAACACTTTTTATGGGTTCTCACTTCTTTCCAAGACAGAGTGTTGACAAAAGCAATCGGCAACACTTTCTGCTTTGGCCTGCTGTAATATAGAGCTCGGGGCAGAGACTGGCAGAGTGCAGCATTGAATTAATGTCCTGAAGGCCCTGCCACTGCTGATACAGAAAGGTTAGGTGTAGTGAAACAGCAAGAAATCCTTCAGAACACAATAGAGCTCAGAGTGACTAATGTGACCAAAGAAGCTCACTGCCTTGGAATACAGCCTCAAATTAAGACACACACACACACACACACACACAGACACACACACACACACACAAGAGGGCCAGTGCCTATAGGAGCTTTCTTGTGCATCTTTGCCAAGTAGTCATGGTGTCCACTGATCTGGCTGTTGTGTGTGTCCGCCGACACCGCCCCTCTAACGGGCCCCACCCTTGGCCCTCATGCATAAAACATGGTTTCTCTAAGAGGCCCACACCCCACACTATCGACAAACTCGCTCAATCAGACACAACTAGATAAAAAAAAATAAAGAAAGAAATCACACCAGGGTTACATACATATAAACATATACATAAATATACATATAAACACATACAGAACATACACAACAAACATGTTAACTGTTTGTGCGGGATGTAAAGAAAAACAGCCATTCGCAATCTTCACTGTGCATGTGCCTGATGTTGTTGGAGAGGTGGCAGAGTCAATCTAAAGTGATAGAGTTCAGCTGCAGCATATACATATAAACAAACTCGAAGAGCTGCTTCAACAGAAACACACCACTGTATCGATCGGCCTTACCACTGTAGGAAAACAGAGACACACACACACACGAGGCACTGAGACGCTCTCGCTCATCCCAACACCCAGCAGCAACAGACCTGTAACGCCATTGTTTTTCACTCTTGCTTTGCTAGGTGTTGACAGACACTCGCACATGATTAAGGACTGTCCACTGCCAGCATGATGCTGCTGGCTTAAATGGAGCAGGTCTAATTACTGCAATAAGGCAGAGAATGGTTGGGGTGCATACTAAAAAGAAATCCATACACAAGTGCACAGGGAGGAGATTGTTCCTTGAACATATGTTTGACGGTTCCTCTGTGACAACCACAAAAGAAGAATGAGTGAGGGTGTAATATGAATGAAGGTCATAGACAGGAAATGTGAAGCGTGGTGATTTAGACGGGTTGCTAAGCTGTAAATCAGGTGTTGTCAAAACTCTGGTCGTCTAATAATAGCCAACAAGTGAGTGGCACTGTCCTGCTGTGTGCTTCACAATTTGCAACTAAACAGTTCCATAAGGAGTCAGAACCAGGAAGAAATTAAATTATTATATGTAAAAGGTCATTTTAAAGGTTGAAATTTTATATCCTTATCCTTCCTGGAATCTCACAAAGACACACAAAGGATGAAATATGAATGCAAGTGCAGATGTACTAATACTGATTATTGGATTTGAGGGCCCGTGACAAGCTCAAAGGGCAGTCAATATTGATGAATTTCCCCATCCTTCAATTCAACACTGCTGGTCAACAGGAATTTAAACATGTCGATTTTTTCTCTCCTTTTTCATGTGGGAAACTGTATCTAATGAAGAAATGTAGATTAAATGGTGATTTTATCTGAATGACCCCTCACTGAATTATTTTTTTGCCTAATGGCTCCAGAGTAATGATCCAATTCTTTACTGCTCAGTTAAACACAGACACACACAAACCCAACAGAGAGTAATTAACAAGGTGATTAAAGTCCCAAACTGTGCTGTTTTATGTGACAGCTCCTACTGCAGTGACCAAATCAGTCAATCTGTTGAGACACTTCCATGTTTTTTTTTTACAGTCCTGTGGTCATGTGAATGTTTTTCTTCCTGTGCTCGGGATGATTCATTGATATGACAGAGGTAATGATGCCAGCAGAGGGACAGAGATCCTACAGCAGCATTCAAACCTGCAGCTATGGAGTAAAGCTTCAGTGAACCCCCATGTTATAATGTCATCACCCTCCCTCTCGCACATTCACCCTTGCCTCCAGGCTCTCCTCCCAACTGTCCACTATACACTTCAACCGTTTGCTTGGCTCTTCATTGCTGCACCCCCCCCCCTTGAGTCCTCTCAAGCCAGTGGCATCATTAAGCACATGTTGCTCGAGCAAGGGTGATGACGGCTGTACCCACCCAACCCCCACCGTGGTAAACCAGTAAAATAGAGATGAGGCACATAAATAATGGAGATGGTGTACAGTGCTATTCCAGCATGGAGAGCCCACACTTCAACAGCCTTTAAATAGGCATCCCTGAAATAGCAGGCACTGTGCTGGGACCCTAGAGATGGCATTCTAATGCAGATGTGATATTTTATTGGCTGCCTGCCGCACTACCCCCCCCCCCCCCCCCCCCCCCCCTTCAGCACCCTGTGCCCAAGCCTTGGCACTCCTGTGATCAATCTGCAGGTCCGTGGTGCGTGATGCTTATCACCTACGAAATGAAGGGCTGCACGTGCTAACCTCTGTCTTCTTCTGACACACTCGTTCTCCTGTAATGCTTTGGAAAATCAACACCTTTCTGTGTCGGTACCTGCATGAGCAAAAGCATCAGTTGAGCTGCACATCTGCCGCTCGGGCCCGGTTTAAATTAAAAGCTCTCCAACCTGCAATATGATTTATACAGTAGGACCTCAGACTCATGTTTTCTTGTTAGTTGTCTAGCAGTTAAGCTTCAGTGAGAAATACATATCCTGTGATATCTTGCACTTTTCTGTTGTATCTGGCATATGATCTGTATTGCTTCTTTACCAACAGGCACATGTGGTGGTCCAGTGTAAACTTTGCCTTTACATATTGTGGGCATGGATTGTCTATTTCAGTGCAACTAAGAAAGGAATTCTTTGCCTTTGGTTTTTGCAAGCTTCAATAAAACTGATCAATAAGTGTGTGATACAGCAGCAAAGATTCTATAGCGGTTCCACTGGCTCTGTGAAACATAAACTCCAGCCTAGGCTCATGGGAATGTCATTAGCCAACCAACCCACCAACCTCCACTGCCACCTCCACGGCCATGCCGCTAGCACAGCTAAATGATCACCTCTGCTGTATTGTTTTTAAAACATCAATAAAAGTTAGTGCTCCAAATGCAGAGAGAGGATGTCGAGAAGGGACTGACTGCATAGCGTGAGTCAAAGTCAAATGTTAGGATAAGAAAAAATACATTCTGTCCACTTTATTTACTGACCTATTATGTTCATGATTTTATGGCCTTTCCTTTACCTGCCTCTGGTGATTTGACCTCTTATATTCACAGCTGAATATGACAGATTTTCTTACTTCAGTGAATTTCCCCTCTCACATTACAAAACCATTTTGACTAGAATTTAATTACCTCTTTTGCTGATGCTCCAAGCTTTTTTGCATTGGACTTTCCAGTGGTGTGATTGTCCTTAAGTCTGTTGGGGTTGATCAATACTCTGGAGTGTGTGTGCACTAAGTTGAATATAGTGAGATTGATGGCTGCTATTAAGGCTCCCAGTAGGAGGTGGAAGGAGCAGCAATGCTACAATAGTTATCAGTGACAAAAATGCTTAACTTTTCTTCTTCGATTAACCAAGGAAATTAACAGAAGACACGCTGAGTGACCACAAACACAGAGACCCATGTACATTTTAATGCAATCCGACATAACAGTTCTATAATTAGCACTACTGTTGTAGAGATGAGAGGTCAAGTGAGCAAACTCAATCTGCTGATGATGACAATGCAGTGCAGTTTGTAAAATTTAGACCTTGTTCTAATTTTTGGGGCTGCATTACCATTAAGTTGTCAGGATCAGACCTGAAAGCATTACTCAATGAATTGACTATTGAATGTCGACCGATGTAAAATTAATCATCAAGCGACTTATCATTTAAGTCACAGCAAAAACGACTAAAATTCACTGCTGGTTTTCTTCTTGTCTTGTATGATATGAAAATAAATCTCTTCAGGTTTTGAACATTTGTTTGGACAAAAGAACCATTTGATTATTTCAGCTTGGTCTTTGGGGAATTCTTTTTCTAATTTTTTAATTTATGTTTTCTGGCACTTAAATGAGAGAAAATAACATAAAGATTAAATGATTATGAAAACAATCATTAGTTCCAGCCCTATTCTGGATTGTGCAATATCATGAGGGTCTTTGAATATTTTTTACAAACGGTAAATGTGGCAAAGCAATTTTTTTTATTTCTTATTTCATCTCATTACATAAGAAAAAAATCTTATCTTATTCTTATTTTTTATACTGTTACTGTTAACCCTTTGGTGGCAAACACTATTACATTGCCAGTCAAGGTAGCCAGTGCTGAATACTAAAACAGCATTATCAGGCAGTGTAAATTATATCAGTGTAAATATTAATGTATGAGCTATTAGCAGCAAAGTAATATAAGTAAGAAAATAAAAGCTTTTTGTTGCACAAACACAGCATGATGGGAAAGGCACATTGCTTACTGTCTAGTTATTTTTTTTTCCCCACCCCTTCTAACCTCTCCACCCCAGGGACAAAGCCTGGGCCTCCCTTGGTGCCCTGCTCTGTGCCTGTGCCTCTGTCACACCACTAGCTACTGCGCCACCTCTAGCTCCCCCCTCCACCACCACACCCCATCGTCCGGCCTCTGCTCCTCCCACTCCAGCACCCCCCAGCCCCTTCTCCCTTGGACCGCCCCAAATCTCCACACTAAGCCTCCTACACTCACTTCAACACGCAGACCCTAATTAAAGAGAGACCCATTAAAGGACAACAGATGCTGAAAATTAAAGGATTATTTAAATGATTCCCAGTCATGGCTGGGGTAAGATTAGACACAAGCTCGAGAGAGAAAAGAGAGAGTGAGCGAGCTTGGGGAGGACAAAAGAGAAAGGAGGGTTAAGATAACCAACCAGTGCCATGAAAAGTAGCATCTGATTTTGAAATTAACTGCTAGTGTGGCAAACTTGTTGATACTGTTTCCGTTTTTTAATTAAAAAAATTAATAAGTGTTTAAAAGATTTGTTTGTGCATGCAAAGTCTCACAAGCAACAAAGAAGGGATTTGATGTGCGGGAACAAAAAGAGCGGGTCTTTTGTATCATTTAAGGACTAACTGGGCGTAAAACTGCATACTCATTAAACAACTTCAAACAATCTCTCATGATAATCAGAGAGACGGCTCCAACGGGCTCAAAGACTTCACCGAGACTTACTCTGATGTGTGTGTGTTTTCCACGCTGCCCATCACACAATCTAGTTTACTCTACAACACGGATGTCTTTCTCTTCAACATGCAGGTGGGCCCACGCTTCTTTTTTGTTATGCACACTCATCCCACCACAGCACCATCCGGCATCTCATGGGGCTTTATCTTGTGCATCGTCTCAGACACACCCACAGGCACCTCTACACTGACAAACACACAGAGCCCCGGTCGCAATGATGTTTTCCATCCTGATCATCTAAAAGTTTGATGCAGGAGAGAGACCTGCCTGGCTGGTGGAAGAAGAGGGCAAAGGACAGGTGTGAGTTTGTTTGTTCTTATCATCTTGATATTCTGTACAGCTACTGCCTGAAAGTTATTAGGTTTAAGAAAACAATACCTCTCTTAAATCAATATGCAGCCTACAGTTTTCTATTTCTGTTTCCTGGTTGGACACTGGGGATGAAATTCTGCTTCTGCTCTGGTTGAAAAAAGAAAGACAGACATGAAAAACAGAGAGACAAAGTGGTACTCTCCTATAACTGGAACCTGGAATCCTCTACTCAAAAGAATTCAATCTCCTCTTAACTTGCCCCCCTCCTTTGTTTGTCCCTCTGCTAAATTACCACCTTATTAAGAGCATTGCATGTGCGGTGTCCCCAGACAGATCCCCTTGTCATGGCTGAAATAGAGGGTTTCTTTATATAAAGCTGAATAATGATACTAACTTAATTTCTTCATTGGAGAGAATTTGAGAATCTTGTCCTCGTCTATGGCTCATCGGAGCTGTAGTTGTTGCTGTTGTTGAAAACGTACACAATTACCGTCTCGGCTCAAGTTTTTCTGTTCAATTCTGTATCAGAAATCATTTAGCTGAGAATTCAGACAGAAAACATATTCCGCTTTTCACAAAAACTGATGAAAGAAACCTCTCATGGCAAAACACATAAAGAACTGAAAGCCCCTAGAACAGAAGCTGAGATTAAGTGGGTCGGGATGCAGCCTCTCTGAAGGCTGCTGATTTCCCACCTTTTCTCCTCTTTTTAACTTGCTAGGTAGCTGATAGTAATGAATTTTTTTTCTCTTGAGCATTTCGGGGAGCTATAAGCTTTCCTTAAGGCTCTGTGCTCAAAATTATTTAGCTGAAGAGGAAGAAATTCACCTAATTTACTCGCACGTGCACTCTTCACACATTCACAGTGTCACCAAGACAAGACGGAACAAGAGGGGTAATTTACATCTCCTCTTTATATTTGCTTGGTATTTTCAGTCAATTCCAAGATCATGTTTCTTTTTTTCCCCCCAAAACATCAGTCTCCAAGCATTTATTGTCAAGAGTAATGAACCTTAAGAAAAGATGTTGACACTCTCCTTTTTCACACCTTATTGCTGCTGGGAAGAGGCTGTGTCTTCACAATGCCATTCTCCACTTGCCCAGAGGCCACATATCTAATTAATATCACCAATACCTCAGCATGCAACTGCCTACTTGAGAATTAAAATGAGATGCCTCTCCCACCATCCTACAAGAATATACAAGCTCATATCCACACGAATTATGTGCAGCCTCTCATTCAGCTCATTCACTGTACACTGCACAAAAAGCAAAAACCTACACCGGCTTTGTCCCTGTCTTGTTTCTTGGTGTTGGAGAGAGTGAAATATTTTAAAACGTTCAGAGACATCTGGGGTAAAATAACATTTATATTCAAATGGAAATGCCATTAAATTCTTCTTTGGCTTGTCCCCGCCTCCTGTTTTGTGAAGTCAGAAATAAGTGAGGCCCGCAGACAGCAGTGGTTCTGAATAACAACCTGGACGGACATTTGGCATCACAATTCTCCTCAGTCTAACGCTCATTACTTCCCCCTCATTAGAGGACAACTGTTGGGTTGGGAGGCCACTTTGAGGAGGCAAGGATGAATCTCTCCAGAAAAGTCTTTCCTTTGTGCTGCTGTTTCTTGATCATACATCGCTGCTGTAAATGTCTACAGAAATTTCAGAGATTAATATACCTTTGTGTGTGTGTGTGTGTGTGTGTGTGTATGTGTGTGTGTGTGTGTGTGTGTCTCCCTCTGTGTGTATGTCCCCTTTCTGAGAGGGTGCATCTGACAGTGACTTTGAGGGGGGCTGGTCTGAACCAGGGGTAGATGGATGACCCCACATCTGGCACTCCCACGGGACATCTGAAAGACGCAGGGCGGGACCGGCCCATGCGCTCCACTGCATCTCATAGCACCCTGAAAACTGTGCTCCCCAAATGGCTGAAATGGCTGTGTAAATCTCACCCGTTCGTTACTCCATCACACACACACACACATACACACAGAAGCCCCTGGTAGTTGTAAGTGGGAGGTCCACTGTGCCTCAGCTGCGTGGTTCCCACTGGGCATTCATCTGTGTCTTAGTGTCCCTAGTGATTTCCAAATCCTCACATCACAGCCTCCAAAAATGCAATCCTGTCAAAAATTCACATAAACAAATCCATCAACAGAGCAGAGTGACAACTGCACATATGAAATCTCAAACTGTCCATTTAATGCAAATCCCAAGACTAGGGCTTCGGCTCATTTTACTGTTCAAAATGATTGAAGGAATTCAACATTAACTGATTTCCTTTAACTTTTTAATAAAATATGGGCTTTTAGTAAGATTTGTAGCAGCTGTATGTATGTATATATATATATATATATATATTGCTCTTTGTCTATGTGTATACACATACACACATATATTTATATTCATCTTTTTTGAATTCCTGTATAAACTGACAAACAAGCTAGCTAGCTGTGTTGTATCAACAACAACAACAACAACAACCATTAGCTAGCTAACTAATATGGCTAAGTTTATCTATAAACTGACTACTGGTTGCTTACTTTTCCAAGAAGTAACAATAATGCAATGCAATAACAACTCTGCATCAAGTCATTCAAAGTCTGAAGGTCCCTCCACCTCTCGAATGTTAAACATACTGTATGTGCAACAGTTTTACAAGAACAACAATATAACAGCACAGCTATCATTATTATTTGCAAAACGTTCATCTGTGTGGTTTTAGCTAGGCTGCCCAATTCCTGCATTTACCCCACAATGGTGTAAAATAGCTGGACATAATGTTTGCATGACAAAGAGTAAGAAAATACATTTGCTAATATTGTTGTAATATGTTGTAATATAAAGCATACATTCACAATTCATATATTATATGCATTTTACAAAAAAACATGGATTAACGAAAATAACTTCTCTGGTAGCTCTGGTCCAGTCTCTTCGAACTACACGCAGCAAAGCAGAAGCCTGAGTCACATATGGAGCTGATTCCCAAATGTATATATGAATGTTCCTAAATCTTCATCTTGGCAGCATTTGTAGTGTCAGTGAATGTAGATAGCAATCTCTCAGTGAATGGCACACATCTATGCTTATCCATATTATGCAGGCCTAACCTCATTTTAGACTGCTTTCTCCTCTGCCTTTCCTCTTTCCTGATTTTCATCCTCCTTCTAGCTTCACGTTCTCACTGCCACATAATCTTTAATAGGAATAGACAGGCAATTATGGTGTTTAAAATGAAAACCTTTCCGTTAATTTAAAAAGAATTGGCTGTAACATAGGACTAATAAGTAAGAGTAATATTCTCGCTACCTGCCATATTTACCTCGCCTGAGATAAGAGTTTATCTGTGAATGGAGGATGGGAATGTGCAGTAATAGACAAACAAGAATCCATATGTTCCAAACATACAGTATGTGACACACAGCGAGGGAGAATGACTGTGGTCATAAAGCAGCATGGGGGGGCACAGGTTATTCATTAAAAAGCTTAAGTTGGATTGTCTGTGTGTGCAGGGTGCTGAAGGAATCAGGCTCATTCATTTCTGAGAAATTATCCATGTTACTTGGATACGAGCCCTGGGACACACTGTCACTTTTACTCTCCGCTTAAAACACGTGGGCACACTTATTCACGCGTGATGGCTTATATACGGCAAAGGTGGACAGACATGCATGCACATACTGACATGCACAAGAATGAGTTTCTCTCTCTCCCTCACATGCACGCACACACACACAGACACCCGGCACAGCCTCTCACAGTCCTCCCCTGCTCCATCAGCTCAACTGACAGCAGTAATGAGTTTCTTCTCTGCGTAAGCCAACTGGCACCCACTCAAGGGAATTTTTCAGGCTGAATTGTGGCCATTAATCACAATCCCGGGCAACACAGTGCCATCACGTGTGTGGCAAACAGAGATGCGTTCGTGGGGGGCAATGGGTCTACAACACAGCAAAGGAGGAGCTAGCAATTATGTCAAAGACACAGGGAATGGCTGACGAGGAAGGAAAGACCATAAAAATCTAACAGTGCGTCTTTCGGTAAATCATCTTCTTACTGAGGACAAGTCTGGGCCTTGGCCCATACTGGACGAAACACAGGATGAAGAAAGGAAGTAGCAAAAGTCCAGATGCTCTGCTCTGTAAACATGAGCTGAATTACTGGGGGGATGCTGTTACATCAATCATTACCAACAAGATAGGTGGGGAGATACTTCACTCAACAACTGCACGCCTTTAGGTACTTGTGGCTGCAACACAGACATACGTTCATGGACATGTAAACAGACATGCTGAAAACTTGCTGGAAAAAAAAAAAAAAAAGAAGCAATAAATACAGAATAATTCCTGGGCAGCCATAGTGACAACCGCCCTCTGAGAGCATTGAGCATTTAATATAATCACAAAGAGAGCAGCAGTTGTTAATGTATGGAAAATTGCCATCGCCTCGTCGAGACATTGTCACCAGCGCATGCTCTTGTTGAGACAGCAGGGAAACTCAAAAGTCTGCCTCCTATTCTTTTCTTTTCACTGTCTTGTTTTCCTCCCTCCTTTCAGGCTGCCAGCTGACTGCAGTCACCCCCCCCCCCCCCCCCCCCCCCTTCACCCCGTGCCTCCAAACTGGCTAATCCTGATGAATTCATGCTAATATGGAGTCAGTAACCCCCAGCTCCTTTTGTATGCACATGTGCGATTCCTCTGCCACGCCCACTGCATGCAGTCTAGTTCACACCAATTCACGAGGAAAAATAACCACGGAGGAAGAGGAGCAGAGACAAGAGAGAGAGGAGAGGCAAGTGCAGGCCCTGTCATAACCACTTAGTGTTACAAGACAGTGGGTGAGAAATGAAAGCCCTTTGTCTCTGCCTCTACCTATAGTGTGTGTGTGTGCAAACAAAGACTGTGCAGATCCCCTATTTGTTGCGACAGTGTATCCATTCTATCAGATAATGAAATACCAATTTCAGGATGTGAGTAAACAAAGAGCAGCTCTGGATTTACATAAATTGAGAGAAACTGTTTTTCCATGGAAAAAAGAATCTGAAGGCTTGGGTTTATGAACGATGGAATAAAATATAGAATTTGTCTTTATAGTGACTCTTTACTGAAAATCCAATTCCTGTCACTTATTCAGGATTATCGCTTCTTCTTTAGATATTTTTTTTTTATCAGGTGTCTGCACGGACCACCTTAGGGCTGCAACCAACCTTAATTTTCATTGTAGATTAATCTGCTGATTATTTTCTCAGTTAATCTCTTTGTTTATAAAATGTTAGAAAGTGACATTTTCAAATTTCTTGATTTGTTCAACCTACAGTCCCAAAAAGTCCCAAAATCAGTTTCCTATCAAACAAGGCAAAGAGAGTAGCAAATCCTCACACTGGAACCAGGAAATGTTTTGCCATTTTTGCTTGAAAAATTACAAATCAATCAATTATCAAAATAGTTTCCCATTCACCTTCTGTGAAACGACTATTGGATTAATTATCCCTCTATTCTATTCTTGTTTTGAACATTTGAGGGAGCTCAGTATTAAACATCAGTGTGTTTTCCCACTAAATGATTATTTTTACCTTACAGTATTGTGATATGTTGTTCCCTAACTGAAAGTCAACACCTGGGATGTTGCCAAGCAGTCCCTCACTCACATATCAATATCTTTGTACACTGCTATTAGATATGATGTAAAACATTGTCCTCAAAACACAGAGGTTGACAAAGAACACACAGGCAGCCTGTGGTGCTGGCTGTCTTGACTGCCATGCTCTCATCTCGTCTATTCCCTGCAGTGAATGGGAGGAGCACTACATAAGCTGTCAGACATAAGCACATATCAGAGGCTCTTCCAGCCCGCCATCAGCCAGCTAACCCTCTAAAACTGTCTTCCCACTCACAAATAATGCCTATGCTGGCAAATGAAGAGGGCCACTAGCATCATGTTTCATCTTTTCACACCTAGGCGCTGGAATAGTCCACCTTATGACTTACTAACACATGACATGAAATCACTTCTATAAAGACGGGGGAAAAAAAGCTGAGATACATTCATAAATGTGATTTAAGGCTCCAGCTGAACGGATGATACAAATTCTTTATATGATTATACAATAAATACATCTCATCTCGTGAGCAGCTACTGAGAAAAGGCCAATTGAAACATCTCATGTGATGGATCCTAAAATTGCTAAAACATCGCTTGAGGTGGGAATTGAATTAAATGTTTCAGTCGTATTTTCAGAGAGAGAGAAAAAAGGCCTCAGTAACATGTCTATATGTTGAAGGAAGGCACACTGCACATTAGCTGCAGTTTTTTTTTTTTTTTTTTTTTTTTTACTAGCAGCAGGTCCAGGTATGTACAGTCACTGACCATGAGCCTGTGCCAGAGTGTGCACATGTCCATGTCGGTGCATTTATTTGATGTTAAGACTAGGTAATGTGCACGTTACAGAGATGAATTATGAGTCTGGGGTCAGGGGACCACTTTTCCGGCATGTTGTAACGCCAGAGACGTGCTTCTTCAAGCTAAGCCAGCCCGCCACTGTTGCTTTGCATCCTGCTGCCTATCAAAAGCTGCCCTCGAAACAAAGCTGCCGGGTTCAGGAGGTCACGGCACAGCACTGGAATGGAATGTTCCTTCCTGGTTCAAGGTCCAGCCTCCAGAGCCAGAGGGGCCCAGAGATCATTTGAGACCACCGGCACATGCTCCATCTATTTCACTCCCTACCTCTCCCCGCTTTCATCTACCCCTGCCTGCTTTAGTGATGGCAGCATGTTTTGCTCTGCGACTCTGAAAACTCAAATGAATGCTGCCGAGTCACCTACACTTCTCTATCAAGATTAAATTAACTGCTGTCAAAGAAAACTCTTGACATATGCTGCAAATAAAGCGATTAAAAGTAAAACTATATGTCACATCATGTTGCTTTCAAATCAATGCTCATGGAATTTCAGGCTGTTATTATTTCTAGGATGTCATTATGTGAAGATTTTTTTTCTTGATTAATCAATTACCAGTTTGCCTAATGAAATGTCAGAAAATAGTGAAAAAAACACTGATCGCAATTTGCTAAAGTCCAAGACGCTGTCTTCAAATATCTCGTTTTGTGCAGCCAACAGCCCAAAATTTGAAAATTTAAAGATAATCAATTTACAATGACATAAGAAGGTGGAGCTGGAATGAGGAATTGTTTAGAAATGTTCTTGAATATTGTAAAACATGGCTTTTTGTCTGTTATATGTTGAAGAGAAAGCTCTCTCAATGACAGATCTCCAACGTTTCATTGTAAGATCTCAAATACTGAAAATTTACCAGATTTAATGTTAGATTTTTGTAATAATAAACGGTAATATAAACTACATGAACTGCAGAGTTTGCAAATTAGATTCCCAAAAGTGACACATGCTAACAAAATTACAGACATTGCAAACAGGTTGTCAGGCGGAAACTGGCCACCCCAGAAATCTTTCATCCTATGCCAGCTACAACCTCCTCTAATTGGTTCCTGTGGAATTCATTCCATCCCTGGTGACCAACTCCACACACACTGGAGCTTGACAGTCTTTTAACCCCAAACACTTCTGGAGCGCCGTCCCTATGCGACGACTATGGAGAGAAGAGAGTAAATATCCAAATGAGTTCATGTTTCCACAGTAAATCCCTTATTTCAGAATAAGATAGAAAAGAAAATTGCAATGCATGCACACGAACACAGAGGATAAAACGGTTCAATCATTTCCTCCCACAATCTCTCATGGTATCCTGCTCGCCCTCCCTCATTATTCCCTGCACACAAACACCAGTTAGCCTCCATCAAAAGTGAATAAGTCTCAATGTGCAAAGCTAGAAACTCCACTTTGAGGACAGGACTTAAAATATGTTGTGTGCAATCAGTGTGGCGGTCAAATAGCGGCTTTAATGCAGAAGCTAATCATTGTAATTGTGTGAAGAAAATTAAAGTCACATTTTTCTCAAGCCAAGCCCAAAATCAATCAGTCATCAAGTCCTGTATTGTAAGAAACGTGTGAAAGTAACGGCAGTAACAGAGGTGAAGAACTATACTGTCATATAGATTTGACTTTTATTCTCAGAGATGAACTGTTAAGCCTTTATGGAAAACAGACACCGTGTGAGAGAGACAAATAAATGTCCTTTGTGCGTGAGTGAAAAATTGTTGTTCTTCAAGGCTGCTGCGTTGCTTGTTTGGGAAAGGGCAAGGTTAGAGCTGTGGTGCTGTGGCAGGTTTGGGCCACCTTATTTCACAGCCAAAGCCAAGGTCACTGCCACTGCCCCAGGGCCATCAGACAGGGGGATGGGTCCCCACTGGGGAATGAGCAGGAGGCTGAGCGTTGGAGGAGGGGAAAAGTAATGGGAGGAGAATAAAAAAGAAGAGGAGGAGTATTCTGCCCTAGTGCACACAAAAAGGTCACCGTTTCCCAGATAAACCCCCCTCTCCATCGTCCAGCCCCTCGTGACCTCTGACCCCTGTATTTCTAAGTCAGAGCTGAAACAGAGGGAGAAGAAGGGGGAGGGAGGGTGCAAGGGGAAACACACCCACCCGGAGTCAGCAGTGACAAAAGGGGGCCTCAGCTAGCTCAGTCGGTCAGGAGAACAAACGCTCAGGCCACCAACACAAAGCAGAGCCACCAGAGGCTGCACATCTCCACAGCCTCTGCCTGTTCCCAGCCACTCCACTGCCCTGCATTTCACAACTAACAATAGGTGCTGCTCTGCTCCAAGAGGTACCCCAACACACACAAACACAAACACACACACAACCACACATGGGCTAGAGAGGGGAGAGGTGGCTGAGGCCCAAAGGAGAGCTGCTGCCTTCCCATCACTGACTGGCCTTTGTCTCCCACTCCCCTGCTCATTGGCCACCACAGAAAGATTTCCTGATCCCTGCTTAAACAAAGTGGAAAACTGGACTGAGGGGCCCTGTGTGTCTACGTGTCTGTGTCTGTGTGTGTGTGTGTCTGTGAACAACTGAGGTGGTGATAATGTTAGATAACACTATTATGTTCACTATTATCTCTACTACTAATAACACCGACTAATATCCACCACTGGCTCCACCTCCTTTCTGTCTTCGTCCTTATTACACATTTTCACACATGCAAATCAAAATGTCTGCCAAAGGAGAAGACAGGAAGAGGGAGTTTTGGTGTTTTTATTGGTGGATGGTGCAGACCCTGTAAAGGCTTTTAACTGCACAATCTGACCATAAAGGCTCTGTTAAGTGTAGTGAAGCGTGGTGACGGGGCAGCAGCGAGAGCTACCCAAGCCCCTGGTGAAAGCCTGGAATCACAGGAACACCAACATACACACTCAGCACAAACCCACATACTGGCATGCCTTCGTCCTTAGGAGAACCCTCTATTGACAAAATTTGATTCCCTGTTGCCTAACCGTAATCTAAACCACATCCTCGTTTTGATACCGATGAAGGTTCACCACCTAAAACAGTAAGCAAAAAAGCCCCTTTTGTCTTCACTTTGGAAGACGACAATTCAAACACACTCTTGCATTGGGCCGGTCGAAGTGAAGATGACGAAAAGACACACGCTGGCTTGAAAAACACAAGATTCATTGGTACAGACGAAACCCTTGGAGAGGAGATCATGCTGGATTTGTCCAGATCAAAACAGGTCAATGCAAGATTGCTGTGTATAGATTGCAAAGCCAGACTCCAGCATTTGCAAGACTGGTCCGCCTCGTCCAACCTTTGGTCCCGGCCTCTGCCTCTCTCTTTTCACCTTTCACCTCTATTACTTAGGAATTCCTCCCATGAGCCTTAAAAGCAGGAAGAAGGAATTTCAGGCCCCTTTTTCATTTGTTTGTTTGAGAGTAGCTAGGGTGGCCCAGAGACATCCGCAGACCAACACAGACTTCATTAACAGAGTCCCGCTTTGTGGAGCACGCAAACATAAATGCAGTCAGACGTACTCACACACACGCAACACAAACTTCAAGCAAAGGCGCAATCCCCTCACATTGTTAGGGGCTACCTTCACTTACTTACTAAGTATTATGTTTTCCAAAGTTAACACTCCTTTGTATGACAGTGGAATAAAAAGATGTTATCTGAATGGGCATTATCTGGATGATCAGCTACGGTGTACACAGCTGATGAGAGCAGCTGCTAGAAAAGTTGGCACAGTGGAAGGAGGCAGCATCCTGTGATCACAAGGTCAAAGTTTGCTCATGCATTTTAAGTTGTTCTGGATAAGAGCTAAATAGATCTGTTAAATATACAGAGCACCACTGACAGGAAGAATACAATGTTTGAATTAATTAAACCAATAAAAGAAATGACATCGAGCCAAGATGTTGATGACCAAAGGATCAGTGGTTACTTTGTACTCTAATTTAATGTTTGTCTTTCCCACATTTTCATCCATCTGGACTGGACACTCATGTCACAATGATTCGTCATTTTGTATCTGCACATTTTTAAATAATTTATATTGCTGGAAAAGAAATGTGCATAGTATAATAAGAAAGGAAAACAAATGTTGTACAACTAATGTAACTTTTACTGCATTGCACTTTTAAAAGAAAGAAATGGCAAGTCAAGAGTAGTCATTTCAGTCTCTAGATACTCCAGTCCTAGTAAATATTCCTACTGGGTCCCTCAGCGTTGAATTCTGGATCTCTTACTGTTTACTCTCTATAACCTACTCATATAGTCCCCAACAAAATCCAGTTACCAAGCTGGAAATAAATGTCTTAAGAACATTAAATGTTGGATGGCACATGATTATCTACAACCTCTGATGGACAGATAAATTTAATTGTTTTACTTTTCCAACATGAAATTATATGTAGATTTAGGTACAACCTATCCCCATCTGAACAGCTAATAATCTTGCATCCAGTTTTGGTATTTGCTTGACAAAATGCTTCTGCCAGATATAAAAAGACTTCAAGCCCTAAATTATTTCACAACTATTTACATCTTTGACTGACGTAGACTACTACATAGCACCACTGTAGCACCACAAGGCTCATTTAAGCCTCCAACCATCTGTTAACTACTGTTTCCTTTAGTCCCATCTTCAGTCCAACAAACACACATAACATAATTCCATGTGTTACTAATCACTATATAATAGACATAAATAGGCTTAAAACCACATCAAACATGGAGACAGTGCTTCTGGAGGATTAGGCAAAGTTCAACATTTCTATCACCCAGCCGTTTCACCACTTGTCAGTATATTCCTTCCCCTGTTTAGTGGCTCGATTTCCCAGAGTGATGTTGTTTACACGGGCATTTATTTTTAGAGCATAAGGGTAAATGTTCTGCTCCATACAGTAGCTCATCCCTCACATTATGAAGCAGCTCCTCTCTAACAGAACATTGTTATAGCTCTCCAAGTCCTGTCAGCATGGCTCAAGATTCAAGCACAATAGCAACTACCGTGTTCTTGATTTTCTTATATTAGCAATTCATTCTTGACACGTGGGGATAGAGGGGAATGCAATTGATGTTATTCTGCAAAGCAAGTTGGGGTGCATGCCCTTTTTGTTTCCAACAATGCAGCATTATCAATACTGTATAAAACATAAATAGTAATTCATGTATTTAATAATTAATTCATAAGTGATTAATAACAAGTGACTTAAACTGTCTTAATTGGCTTGGAAATCTCACTGAAACCAAATTTTACACTGCATCTCACTGACAGCCACTACCATATAAGGACATACAGTAAAGTAAAACAACAAGGCATACTGCAGGATCCCTTGGTGATGTTCCACTGCTTCAAGGTCAATGATGTACCATCTTCAGAAATAATAGAGGTTCACCCTGCTTCCTTATCCACAAGAGAGTTGAACAAGCTCAAGCATTAGTCAATGCAAATATCCAGTTTTCATTAGGGACATTCTGTATTGCTGTTTATTCAGCTTCCTGACAAAAAAACAACAGAGGACAAACAGCATCTTTATAGACATGAGAGAGAGGGGGCTGGGGATGGGGGGTGGCAGTTGTTTACCCTTGCCTTTGCTCGTATGTAACAACACAGTATAGGAAAACGACCCATTTTGAACCAATTCTGAAAAACAGATCACTCTTCTAAAAGAAGCAATGAAACCTCTTCATTGTTGCCAACTCTAAATCAGCTCAAATCGAGCATGGATAATCAGGCAATGACATCCGAGTCCGCAGGTGTACAGTAATAAACCAGTTCCTTGTGTCATTACACAGTAGAGGTCAGAGCTCTCATCCCTTCAGCCCGCCTCATCAGTACAGAAGAAAAAGGAAAAAAGCCCTTTCTTCCTCAATCCTTCTGACACACTGGCAGACAGATGGAGGGGCGCTGACCAGGCAGCAGGGGGGGAACACTCTGGTTTAACATCAGCCCACATACCTGCCCAGAGGAAGGAATAGGGCAGTCTTAGGCCATGCCCGTATGCACTACTACTATGTGATGTTTTCAAGACATGAATATCAATGAGAGCAGTGATATCAGGGAGAGGAACCCAGCGATGACTATCCTATATTTGCTCTGTGGCATACAATGAGTGTTCTTCTGTTAGTCATGCACTGATGTCAAACATACAGTTGATTTTTTTGCATGAACTAATTTTGATTTAGCAAGGATTAAAAGAAAACATTAAGAGGCTTCGTGTTTAATTGTCAGAACAGGCTTATATGGCATTTAGTTGGTTAATCTATATGACAGAGAGATGACTTGCTTCGTGGCAAGTGAGCACAGAGGAGCAAGGGTAGGAGGGGGGACCGATTGAGGGCGGGGTTTGGCTCACAGACAAAGGCAGCTACAAGGAGATGCGGGGATGGAGCTTCAGCATTCACCCAGGCAGGAGGCCATGAAAGGGGTGGGGACAGGAAGGTCGGAGGGTGATGGAGAGCCCACCGTCGACCCTCCAAACACACACGCATGCACGCATACAAACACTCTCGTGTAAACTAACATGAGCTCCCCATAAATCACTCTCGCTAACCGCTGTCTGAGTGGCTGCTAGTGGCAAGCCGTCAACACAGCTTTTAAGAGTAGCATGTTGCAACTTCTCATCATCTGCCACAGCTACACATTTGAGTCTGCCTGGTCAACATCACACCCATTTACATTTACAGCTGTAAGAGGATTTAAATTCAAGCAAATGAGAGGCATGGGTATAAACTGAGACACTTTTACAGGCATCCTCTGTCTTCTATTTCATCCTTTACGGCCCCCTGGGTTCTTCTTTTTCATTAAAGTCTCATTCAGAAGCCTACCATTGTAATGGTAGCACAATTTACCATGACGATTTCAGAATTGAACAAGGTGGAAATTATCATCCGGCAGCCAAGGGCTCTACATCACTACTGGAGCAGTCTATAAAATAAATAACACATATAATGCACTGTTATTGTACTTTCATTTATTGCATTTTTACTGTTTGTGTTTTCACCCTCCTCATGCTCATGAGTTTGCCTTTTCTCAGCACACTTCATATTGTGTTTGCAAATCTTTTCGAATAGTCCCTGAGGTCAATTACAGTCTCCACATATGAATGGGACTGGAAAAAAAATAAATTATTTCCTAAAAAAGCTTCAACTCTTTCCAATTAAATCCAGACAAACAGACAAAAGCAAGTCATTTCAATTGATCCTAAAAGCTATTTTGTAACGGGGGGCTTTTGTGGTGTGTTGCCTGGTGACGCGGGTTTGCTGTGGGGGAGGGGCAGGAGCCCTGGCCGGGCCCACTGTACCAGGCTTGTCATTCATCCAAATGATGAAAAGCTTCCTGAACCTAAGCTAATGAGGAGGTCCTAGAGAAAGTGAGGAAAGAGAGAGAGAAACCGACCATCAAAGAGATAACATTTTGGAGGAAAAAAGTGTTTCCTGGACCGACTGCCGATTTAGAGGGGCAACGGGGAGTCCGTCCTACACCAGCCCCCGACAGTGAGCTCGCACAAATGGTTGTCAAGCAAATAAAAAGTGAAATTTATGGAGGGAGGTAGTGTGGAGGGTAAGATGGAGGCTTTATCCACTGGGAGGGCTATAAAGAGGCTTCAGTAATCACACCACCCATTGCATCACAGTGGTACAAGTCAGAGATCTGTTGTAAGAGGGTCTATAACACAGCAAATTACCCCAAATACACAAAGAGAGCATCAACATTAACAAACACTTGGAACAGAAAAAGAAACAAACACTAGTCACTGACCTTTGTAAGGAGATCATTTACTTGTTTTGGGCCATTTTTCTTCAAAAACAAAATGAAAACACTAAATAATATATGCCCTGTGCAGAACTCTGGTGGGCCAGGAGAGGATGAAATGGACCAGTAATTGTCCAAACCCCTCTTGAGTATACAGTAGTTCACATCATCTATAAAGCCTTCTCAGGACAGCCTATCAGAAACAATGCAGGTAGGAAAAAGCCATCGTGCCTGCTAGTGAACAGGGAAAGTACAAGATCCCAACAAGTCAACTGCCACAATTAATGGAGCAACGAAAGCCCCATTAATTTGACTAATAAAAGAATTGGGGCATTTCTTTTCAAACACTGCAAATCAATAAAAACTGAAAACATGGTCAAACCCACAGTGAAATGGCGACATTACTGTTTTTTTTTTTTTTAATCTTCCATAATACAGAAGGTATTAGTGGGAAGTGATGGGTAACATTTTACAGTGAGATGTTTTTATCTTTTGAGTCCCTGGAGGATTATTTTCATAGTGGTGACTTCTTGCTACCTTGATAGAAGTGAGACTCCATTAGGGAGTTATTGCAGAGCCTTTGCTCAGTCAATGCCTCGCCAAAAGACTGCTTAACACACTGCAAAAGGTCAGAGGTCAGGGGTCAGGATGTGACTTTCAGTAATCCTTTGGTCCCTTCCTAATCAATACAAGTCAAAAGGAAAACCTGGAAAAGGTCTGCAGGAGAGCAAAGCCCGCACAAAACAGAATAATGCACCATGAATGATTTTGAACCTGAGCAACCAGCTCTGAGACGCAGCCAAGGTCAGGTTCATTCACTGAGATTAAACCCGCATTCAATTTTTCAGAAACATGTGAGTGATGGAGGATTGCTCTACACTCGTATAAATAAAGGCATTAAACTTGATTTAAAAAAGATCAATTTGCTGAATATTACATTCCAAAACCTTAAAATTACACTTGATTATTATATAATTTGTAACCATTACCCAAAATTACCATTACTGATCCATCTATCTGGTAATGAAACTGATTCCAACTCTGATTAAGATTTTTTCACGACAGATTTCAAGAAAACAAAAAGCCAGGACTTCAAGTGAAAAACAAAACTTCAACTTCTAGTGAATGCTGCCAAATATCGAAGCTTTATATAATTTTAGTGTGCATTGCTGCAGTAAAAATCATCAGGATAATTCTATTGCTTTCCTTGCAGCCTGTTCATGTTTATATATCTATGGATTTTCATTTTCCTCATCCTTTCTTACCACTATGTCAAAGTAATTGTGTGAAATAAAAAATAGGGGGACCATACAGATAACTTAAACAGACTTTTCCCTGGTGCAGAATAAAAACAAAGTGGTAAAATAGCGTCTAAAATCTGACCTTTGAAAAGAAAAACCCTTCAGTGAGGCCTTAAAAGGTTGCATGTGTTTGACAGCGCCAGCCACTGAGATAAAGTGACTTTTCCCTTTGGCCAGTGAGACGTCCATGCTAACCTCCCTATCCCACTGAGTGGAAAAGCTGTATTGGCCACAACAGCACAGCAGTATGCTGTCTACACACAGCCCGGGAATCAACAGGCTTCTGCGAGCCTTTGTCAATCTCTGTGTTACAGAATATACATAACAGAGCCTTCAAAAAGTCTTAACTCAGCACAGTGTGGAACAGTACAGTATCTCTAAAGTCACTGCTGAAACATCTCAGTGTGTCCACAGAAGAACGCGTACATCCTTGATGCCTTTGATTTAAAGTAAGTTGAGACATGCACTGTAGGTGTGTGAGAGAAAAGAGAAGAGAGGAAGACAGAGAGTCAGACTGTCTCACTATGATATGATATAATGTTAAAAATGAACCACAGCAACGATGCTAGGAACATTAATGTTGATCTAGAATGACTTCAAATAAGAGATTTGGTGCTTGAGCCAGAGAAAATTTATCTTGATGCCTCTTACAGGGAGTGGGCTGCTGGGTTGCTTCGAGCTTATTGCACTCTTACAAAGCAGCTTGGAGACTCCCAGCATGAGCACTTGTTAATGCTAAACTCAAAGGCTTGAATTTCTAAGCAGCACTGTAGATGAGCATCAGAAAGTTCATTACACTCAAAGAATGATATTAAAATATTCAAATCACTCCACAGCCAGGGATATTAAGTACATTTACATGCACAGCAATACCCCGATGACTGGGACTGGCCTGAAATGTGATTACTTAAGGCCATATTTCAATTACAATGTTTACATTTGTAGAGAACACAGAGCACAACTTAATCAAACCTAAGTAAGTGGCTGTGGTTGCAGCTTCTGTCTAAACTTGTGTCTAAACTGCATTGTTCAATCATGATTTCTTAACTTACTGACACAATCAGGCACAGACAAATTATTATGTTGGTATCTTAAGGTTATATCTAATAACAAAAATAAAAATCAGTACCATGGCCAATCATGTTAGTTGTGGACTAACAAGTAAAACTTGGAAAAAACGCACAAATTTAAACCCAATTAGGTTTACAGTGAGTATATGTTGACACAAACTTTTTTATGGCCTCCTCAAAAGCAAATCCAGCCCTGAAACTAAACAAGCCAAAGACAAAAGAATTGACTTACTGGCTGCCTGAATGCGGGCCTTACGGCTGACCACCAGCCCAAAAGAATTCTGGGCCATGCACTCGTAGTCGCCCTCGTCAGATGAGCCATCGGATTTGGTCTTCTGGAAGTGACCGATCAGGAGTGAGCCATTGATGAAGGTGGTATGATGCTGGTCCTGAGTTAAGAGCAGGCCGTTATGCCTCCACTGCGTTGTAATTGGGGGGATGCCGTCCACCTGGCAGTGAAGCATGAGGGGCTGCTCCTGTACAGCGATGATGTCGCTGGGCTCCAGGGTGAAGGAGAGCTCTGCTTCGCACATCACACCTGAGGAGGCACACACGCACACGCGCACACACACACACGATAACTATATAGTTAAGCATTAATCTTCATTCTTGACCATGTAAAACAAAGCAGTGGTATAAATCCTTTTACATAGTTATTCACTCTCATTTCCCCTTAAGTACCTTTAACTTTGCTGAGATCATCTTATTTCTCACAATCTTGAGTTTTAGTTTGTTCAAACGTTTCATTAAATCTATGTGTTTGCCTGTGGCGGACCGTGAGTCTTTCATTTACCTAAAGACATGACACGCGGGTCAACATGCCAATTTTCGCCACTTTCCCGTGCTGTGACATACATAAACTGTAAACAGACCTGTCACCTGCCCAGCACGATGCTGTTAAAGCAGAAACACCGCGGCTGTACCTTCGGTTCAGAGTGAGCTGAGCTCAGGGCTGCGCTCAAGTTAAAAACAAACAATCAAAGGAAGCGTCTCGCACAGACACTGACACTAACGAGACCATCAACCCGGGGAAGTGACTGCTGTCTGACTGACTGGCTGGGACCACGGGTCTACTAACTTAAAACCCTGGACATAGAATAGGAAACCCTGTGCCATAGCGCTGGCCTTGAGCTGTTAGGAAGGTCTACCGCAATGGTTTTTGGCCCCACCCACTACAAATGAAAATGCGATTGGTTAATTCACCTGCCACTTTCTAAACAAACACGTGAGGCTATGGGGGCTTCAGGCTTTTCGGTCCTGGTTATAAAGTGCTAACCAGTGAGTGAGCCTGGTAACATTTTCACTGGCTAGACAGAAAAAAGAAAAATCTGACTGGATAACTCTATTTTGTTGTAGAGTTGAAAAAGCTTTTTCATCTCAGCAGAGGTGGAATTTGCTCAGTTTTCATGGTCAAACTCCATTACAGCTTGAGAAAAAGAAAATGAGTGCACACAAAGTTAAGACTTATTTGTGAAATATACAGTATAAAGGGGGGCCCCTGTAGCTTCGCGGCTAAGATGCTGACCATGCCCCACACCATCCTCGGTTTGAGTCCTGCTGTGGACCTCTGTTGCCCATCTCTCTACCAATTCATGGTAACTCAGTGTTCTCACTTTCCTTTAAATGTCAACAGGAAGACTGTAGAGTTTGGGGAACCTTTCAGCAAATGCACAATCCCCTTAGGTTAAAGTTCAGACAGGATTGGATTTTGCAGGATTGCTCACAGAGATTTGTTGCAGGATCTGAGGATGAGTGCAGGCACATGTGGACACAAGAGCTCACACATATATGCAGGAGCCAGATCATGGAGAGCTTTAAAAGTAATGAGTAAAGTCTTAATTCTAAAATCAAATATAGGTTAAAACAGGGGTTATGTGATCTCGCACATGCAGTATTATTACAAGTATTGTGCAATTCATTCATCCTGATATTTCCTGACTAGTTATTAAAGCTCTATTTATTTCGAGTTCTATACCTACTAATTACTATCCAAGGTCATAACTGTAACAGTAATACTTTTCATATCAACCCTGACACCTGAACAAGCAGGAAGAATGCTTCCAATGTCATGTCAGTGAAAGCTGCTCACTTGGCCTTACACCTCATGAATGAAAAGCCTTGAGTTAGCTACCTTCAGGCTACGGTCACAAGGGAACTTATAGGCTATAGATTGAATGCATCCAGAGTATGTGTTCCCCTCCCATGTATGGCCTTGTTTGTGCTGTACGTTTGATGTGTTCTCTTGTTCTTTTTTCACCCATCAAAACAAAACGATTCTCCAGATCAGTAATATTTGTTGACAGTGATGCTTTCCACTTGATGATGGTGTGAGGAAGATCCAATTTTCTGTATTTGTGGTTTCTGAGGGTAAAGTAGGAGGAGTGGGAGAACAATAAATAAAGGATGTAAACAGCCTGACCTGACTTGGTACTATAAAAGAGGAGCTTAGCGGGCTCTCTTGGTATCATGTTTCAGCTGCTGATAGACTAAGCACTACCAGTCTCTGCCCCAGGCCCTGGAATCTGGTGGGAGGGGGACTATAGAAGGGCGGTAGGGGGGGGGGCAAAGCACAAGGGTCAAAACAGAGAACCTCCGGCTTCGTCCCTCAAATTCCAGCCAAGCAATACTTCCCCTTAGGTGCAAGCAAGGAATTCACTGACTCACTCCTTCATGAAGATCACATATGGAGTATAATATAAAGAAACATTTCCTCTTCCTCTCATCTTGCACTGTATCCTTTCTTTATGTGCCCCCCCCCCCCCCTTTTTTTTTTTTCTTCACTCAGCAAGCACGGTAAGTAAAATGGCCATGGGACCAGAGAGACATCAGTGCTACCACTTGTGAAAAACAAGGGGGTGGCAGTGGAGAAATATTTAACCCTTAGTTGGCAGGCAGTGATCTCACTGCCTGGGCTACTGCTCTACCGAAATGATGCTGGCCACAGAGCTCCGTTACCTTTGGTCCAACAAAAATCAAGTTTTCACACAGGAAGCAGCCAGCACAGAAAAAAATAGCATGCAAAGAGCTCGCAGCCACACATCCAGTCAGTCACACTTCATGTTTGATCAACACATGGATAATTCTCAAAGTGAAGCAAAGCATTATCTACTGCATAAAACGCTTCTGGACAAATACGCGGATGCAAAGCACATGAAAGTGTTTTACATTCAACCTTCCTTTGTGGAGATTGACTGAAATATATTGGAGGCTTTTTACTTTCAGCTGTCAAATCACATTAGTCAGTGTTATCAAGCCTCGCAGCAAGCAGGATAATGATGGTTCAGTGTTCAGCGTGTTACAATGTCATTGATTTGGAGTTGATTAAACAGCTTTATTGATGTTGTATATACTTCCTTGTGACTTCAATTAATCAGTTTCTTCCATTAGCTGGAACAATGTGAAAGTTCTTGGGCTGCGGCTTTTCTAACGAATAAAGGTTGTTGCTACAGTGACCAGCTAATGCATTTCTGAGCTCTGGGTGGTTAGAAGGTTACAAACAACAGTGTGAGAAAGGTCAGAAAAAATCATTTTGAACACAACACTGAATCATAAGACAGATCCAAGGAGACAAAGGAGATAAGAGGACAAAAGAAACAGGGAATGGCTGGATTCTGCACTTTGTGTGGTCTAGGTGGTTTAAGGTTATCTGTGAAGGCTGAGCATCCAGAGCAGAGGGAGAGAGGACAGCACAGCTGCAGAAACTGGTGTTGAGAATAAGCTTGTCCACAGACACACGTGTTCGCAGACATGAATCTATACAGGCGTGGATTTTCATGGCCAGATAAGGAAACAGACGGACACACACACATCCTAATGCTCTTTCTTTGCAGAGGAAAGAGACGCTGGCATGTAGGATTACTGGGTGAGACCAGAGACAAGTGTTGGCTAAATGTGGCTCATGCTCTGGCTTACTATTCACTGTTAAGTGTGGCTGGCTGGCTGGCACAAAGGTTTACTGCTTTGACAGTAAAGAGAGGATCACACACCAGCTATTGACAGACAGATGTAGTTAGCAGACACAGGCAACACTGACAGAGCTAAGTGAGCTTAGGACACACACCACAGGCTTCTTACAGGCAGCAGTGAGGATATAATGGTTTACTGACTGACTGCTGCACATCATACCAAATGATAGCCCAATGAAAATAATGCTGTGTTATATTGCTTAGATTTAGTATAGCCTAGAGCTGCAACAAACCATTATTTTCATTGCTGGCTATTTTCTTGATTCAATTTTTTGATCTGTAAAACCTCAGAAAACTGTGAAAAAATATCCATCACCGCATACTGGAGGACAAGGTGTTATCATCAAATGACGTGTTTTGTCTGACAAAATATTACATTTTCTATAATCACTCATTGATAAGACCAAGAAAAGCAGTGAATTCTTTTTCATTTGAAATCTTGGAAACATCAAATGTTTGGTGTTTTTGCTTGAAAAATAATGACGTAAATGATTAATTGATCAACTGCAGTTTTAGTATTGTTTTATAAATACCACTTAATGCATTTAAATATCATATTGTTAAAGGAGTAGTACAGAGTTATAGATTAAGAGTCTTTTATTGCTAAATAACTTGCTTTCTCTCCTCTCCATCTGTTGCAGCTCTTTGGCCACAAATTCCTGTTCACCACAATAAATACAGCATATTCTTACATTACTGAGTAGATTGACTGCTGTGTCATCATGTTAAGTGTGTTTGAAATGTTTGCTACACTGAACAAAGATTGTGGATTTATCCTCACTGAACTGTAGGTTGAAAACTGAAGCAGCATTTCCACTTCGAAGAAACCTGTCCACATGAGTGGTGGGGTATTAAATAGGCACAGACTTAATGTGTATTGAGTATTTCTTTAAACGTGTCTTCCAGCATGCACAGAGAAAGTTCTGTACTTGCATTTCAAACAAGTGCAAGAGTGAAGGACTCTATCCATCTCCGTCCATCATTATATTTCCAGGAGGAAGATGTGCACGGCATTGATACTTAATGCTCAAGAACATGTAGTTTCAAGTATCCTGGTATTCACCTGTTATAATAACAGCAGCTCAGTAATGAGTGCACAGACATGACATTAGTATCGGCTACAGTAGTAAAAATGCAACACAAGAATGCTGAGAAACAGTCCATATGTTGTGATGATAGCAGATAGGCCAGCTGTCGCACAGTTCACCTCTCTTGGCCAGTCTCTCTGCTGTCAATGTACTGTACAGTCATCTCTCACAGTATTCATCTGTGGTAACGGCCCTAATCCTAATCCTACTCATGATAGACCAAATTCATTCTGGTGGCTTTAGATTAGAATAAATGAGCTTACAGCAATATTAATAAGCAGGAACATAAACAGTAATAAAGTTAAGTCTCAGTATTTTTCTCATACATGCTTCGACTTAACTCTTATAGTACTTTTTAACGAAGCTTGAAAGGCACGAGCTAACTCAGCCAATCCATTCAAAGCCTTTGATAAACCAAGATCTTCTTATGATGACATCTTCTGAAAGATCTATTGTATTTTACCTCAGAGTTTGAGCTCTTCAATCCATAAGAGATCCCATGCAGATATTCGTCTTAACGCCTCTGTCGCTCATATTAACTCTGCTTAAAATGTCATAAAAAGTACTTTCATCTAAACTGAATCTAATCTCTGAGGCAGACAAGCACTTGAAAGAGCTCGGTCTCTTCAATGTGATGGCTAGATTGGAATTACATCCATCACAGAGCCATGTTTCTGAAGTTTTTGTTCCCAGCCCTCTGACTGGACATGTTATGAACCACTGTGTACTAGCCTTTATGATTCCAGTGGGGGCCTTTGTGGGACCCTGTGTGGTATGCTTTGCAAATACTCAATACTTTCTCCTGCCTTTGAATTAAGGGGCCTCACATAGAGAGAGAGAAACTGTCTATCATAATGAACAATAGGCCGAAAAAGAAAATTTGAAAAGGAGGAGAGGGACAGTCTTGACATTTAATCTGTACAAATATTCTCCCCAGCAGGCAATAACTACAGTCTTTTAATCCATCCTCAGAGCAATAACCACTGTCATTTCACCCAGCCACGGGGTGGTGTGCTGTTAGGACTGAGCAGTCAAGAACTCAGCTTTAAAAGTCCCCAGCTTATGAAATAAAACTCCCTTTACTTATGAAAGCATGTATCTTTTTAACCTCTGAAGAGTTATGTCACGCAACTGGATATGTTGACTGCGATAAGAGATAAAGGCAACAGTTGATTTCAAATCAACAGCCTGTAAATCTACAAAAAATACTCTGTCTTCGTACGTTTTATGAGTATTAGATGAGTTGAACTGGTGACATTAAGACCATGTGATTACCAACAACATGAGATAAGTTGCTCTGATACTGCTCCTGAGACACCTGATTAAAAGGCAGCCTTAAGGAGAACTAGGAAACCACTTCTGATAACAGGCACCACCACTGTGCAGTGTTTTCTCCAGGACTTATAACCAGTGCAATGCGACTACATGCGACTTTCTCAATGCACCTATATTGAACACCTTTCAGTAGAATAATCCGTACAACCTTCAAATCGTGTTCCTATCGATATAAATATGGAAACAACTCAGAAACTCTGCTGACTGCACTGCACGTGGCTACCGTGTATTGTTACGGTGCTGCCTGGACATCCAAGAGCTCAAAAAGCCATCTGGATTTGAACATGTTGTGCATATGAAGTGAGGGTGAAAACAACACCAGTAGCCTGTTATGAGATTTCAAGTTCTGCAGAATGCACAAAAATATAATTTTAACAACACAGTAGCACGAGTATCCATATGCACCTCACTATCCTACAGGTATAAATGCCGCAGTGCACAAGGCTCCAGCACCAGACTACACACTGACATTTACTGGCCAAATACTAACGGACAGCGGAGAGGGGCCAAGTTCAGGGTTACCGGTCAGTAACGGACTCATCGCCGCTTGCAGCATGCACCAGGCTCCGGAGAGCAGCAGACTGACAGCAGCTGTCCAGTCTCTGGAGCTTTCACACTCCGGTAGTAAGATAATGCTACTTACCGATTAAAGCATTTAGGAGTATTCCCAAAAAGCAAGGAACAAGGCGGCGGCGCCTTGTGGATGCCATTTAAACACTTCTAGAAAATATTCCAGCACTTTGCAGAAAACAATGTGAGGTGAATAGATGGGGGGTAAAAAAAATAAACACACACACACACACACAAGAGAAAAATCCAGCTTCGGCTACTACATGTTCCGACCTACAGTGCTACACTTTGGTGGCTCGCTGGGGTCGAACAAGCTTTCGCCATTTTAACCATCTATCAGGGAATCTGTCAGCATCCAGCTCTCTCTCCCTCTCCTCCTCACTCACTCTGCTGTATCCTCCCGAAGACAGCCCTCCTCCCTCTCGCTCTCTCTCTCTTTCTCTCTCTCGCTCTCTCTCTCTCACGCACACACACACGCACGCACGCGCACGCACGCACGCACGCAGGCAAGCATACAAACACACACACACTGAATCTGCTCTCGGAACAAAAGAGCCGACGGCTGACTGCTTCGCTCCCAACGCATGAGAAACCTGCAAAAACTGCACGATTTTTGCATGTGAATACAACAAATACAACAGATAGCCTACTGCTACTAATAGTTCTACAGATATTGGCTGGTAATTACAATATTACCAATAATAGCAATAGTCTTAATCACAATATCAATGAAGTAGTTAATAATAACTGGTAATATTTGATTATAGCTGACTTTGATGATAAATGATGATGTTTCTAACAGTGATGAGGATAAATTAACGGATTGTGACCACAACGTGTGCAGTTTGTGGGAAACTCATACAGATCTTTCTTCTGCCATCGGCTGCACACGTGTAGACAGAATATTTGATGAAGCAAATGACAACAAAACAACAACCATAAACCATTTTGTCCAACACATGGCAGCTTTTAGTGTCATTTTTGTTTTTTAAAAAAGGCCCCGTTTCCAATATTAATACTTAAAAAACAACAAAAACACACACTAAAATAACAATGTTATGAAATTCCGCCTGGTGGATGAATTTTATTTAAAGCTGATGGTTCAGCACTAGTGAACCTGATATGATAAATAAACAAGGAGGACCTCTGCCACTCAATTACAACAAAGCAGCAGTTGCTTAGCTGTACTCGAGCTCCCCCTAGTGGAACAAACATGTATGTCGGTTCTCCAAAACAAAAACAACAACAATTTGGCTTACTTCAGTTGCCATTGTCCAGTCCCATACATGAAGCAATGTTATGATAAACTGATCAAAAATCCTAATAGATGGACAACACATCTTCACACTTCCACTTTCTGAAATTGCTTTGTCTGAAATCAGGCTACATTAACAAATTTAATAAACTATTACAATTAGTTGTGCTATTAATGATTCTTTTTATGATTAATGAATCTCATCATTATTTTGTTGATTAAATTATCAACTGTTTCAGGCTATAAAATATCAGAAAATGCTGACAAAATACCCATCCCTGTTACCCAGGGTCCATGGCGACATCTTCAAATGTCTTGTTTTGTGTGACCAACAGTCCAAACCCAAAGACATTCATTTTTAAACAGAGAAAAGCAGCAACTCTTCATTTTTGAGAAGCCAGAATCAGAGAACCATTATCTTTTTTTCTCTATTTCTGCTTGAAAAATGGCTACAATGATTAATCCATTATCACAGCAGTTACAAATGATTATTTTTCTGCTCAATGATTAATCAAGTAATCAACTAATCATTTCAGTCCTAATTACAATCATGAGATCCCTCAGCATGCTTACTGTAAACAGATTTATGTCAGTGGTGGCACATACTGTGTGTTGACACTATGCAATGAAACACGAGAGAGTAATACGAGAACAATAACAACAACAGTATCAGTATAGGATGAAACAGTATGTCGTGTTGCTGTAATTTAAAGCTGCAGGAATCAATGTAAGTGAACACGTGGATGG
The DNA here is from genome assembly GCF_002814215.2 of Seriola lalandi dorsalis. NCBI lineage: Eukaryota > Metazoa > Chordata > Actinopteri > Carangiformes > Carangidae > Seriola > Seriola lalandi. The sequence goes on from NW_019525288.1 coordinate 109,747, forward strand.
ATTACTGAACAGGCCTGCCGCAGACCTGTTCAGAGCCTCTGTGTGAAGTGACCGTTAAAAGTCAATCAAGCAACAACAGAGTGAATGTATAATGATAAATAAACAAGGTAAACCTCTAACATGCAATTACAATATAGCTGTACTCTAGCTCCCCCTAGTGGAGCAAACATGTACTTTAGTTCTCCCATCATCCATACCACTTAATGTACAGTATCCAGTAGGGAGAATTAGATGAAATCTATAAATTAGCATCAATCTAAGGGCACATTGACATGGAAGGGCTCTTCTTTCTTTCTTCCCCTAAATGCACCTGAGAAAACAACCCTTTTGGTAAATTTTTAATTAGTTACCTGTACCTCATTGCTCTATTGATCCTGTTACCATTCTGTAGTGTTCAGTACACCACAAGCTAATATTTTTCCAGAGAAAATCCAGTAATTTTATCCTCTAGAGCTGAAAATTTTGTGGAAAATCCAGAAAATGAATGCAAAGTTTGTGTTGCAGAGCTTTCTTAAAAGGCCAAAGGTCTACTTCATTGTGATATCATTATTTTCTGCAAAAACACTTCTGGTCATTATTCAATGCTGTGATGTAATGCTGTCACAGCAAGGGGAGATTGTGACTATATTTCTTGCAACTTGGTGGAGGCATACAACCATGAAGCAATGATTCTAGTTTTTTTTCTTTTCAGTCCCATTAAACACCTCAAGACCCCTCAGCATCGGAAGCCAACTTATGTTGACAGCCTACTGAGCTACCTATAAAGTAGTTAAAACTAGCTCCACCTCAACCAGGTACTGCTCAGTGTTACACACTGATGCCTTAGTTTTAACAATCTAATAAAGTCTTAGCTACTGTATATAATAGTATACCACTCAGGAGCCATTTTTTCTGTATGAAGATTACTTTCAATGTGCATCATTAGTTTTACCTAAGTAGAACTTGTAATGTTGTGTATTTACACTGTTATCCTGGTACGTTTACTTGAGTAAAGGATCTGAGCAGAGTACACCCCTGACAGTGAGGCTAGACAATAATAGGGAGATTAGGGAGACCTAAGTCTTCGCTACTGGCTTATTATTTGGGGAGTTTGGGATTTGTGGCCAGGGCCTCCATTAAGTCATAAAGAGAGCTTCAGTATCAGCTGAAAACAGCAGGTGTTATTTTGGTTGGGGACAGTGCACACCAATTAAGGCCATCATTGGTATTTGTTTAATCTGCTGAGTTGGGTATTTCAAACCAGAAAGGCCAGCCATCCCATTAACCTCTGCCTCTGGTAATTGGTACAGTGTGGTTTGTGAGTTGTTGCACTGCTTTGTGCAATCCCAAAGCTGTTCTGAGAGAGATTATGCTGATGATGATAATGGTGATTTTTTAAAAGGATCTTGTGTGATGTTTGTGATGTAATTCTAAGTGAGTGATTTGCAGTGCGATGCACATGGAATACATAAAAGAGGATGAACAACAATATACAATATGGAATCCAATACAATAACCCTGCCATTATTTGGAAGCCTATAATGCTCATTGATCCACTTTTGAGGCTGCAGTTTGTGGTGTGGTTGTACTGGACTGTCATATACACTTAAGCATGCACCACCATTTACACAGGCCTTAACCGATGTCTGTATCATTCACTATAAGGCTTAATTGATCAGTTATAAGCCATTATCTCTATCCTGTATCTTCTTGGATTTAGAAAAAACACGGTCACTATGTCTTTTGATGAGTTCTTTATCATCAAGTCATTAATAAATGCTCATTGGTTTGTCACTTTCCAATAAGTGATCATGTCTGCAGATAAAATTGTTTAAAAGTCATTTATAAAGGACCATTGATTTCTCAACAAGCAACCAGCAAAGGTTAATGAGTCATCTGCACTGATGTGCGTTTTTACAATAACCAGGCATCAGTAAATAGTTAATAAATGGCTTGATGTCCTGATGTCCTGCAATTCTTTTCCAGAAGGTTGTGGTTCAAATGGTCCGTTCAAGGGTATATGAACTAATGCATGTGCAACAATTTAATTTGCACTCTAGCAAATAATTTGCACCATAGTTACCAAAAACACAGCCCCAATCTTATGGTCCTACGTTCCTTTTTTTCTTTACTTTTTCTTTTGCATTGGTATGGCTGATTGCGCCAGGCAGCAAGACAAATGTCTCCTGCAAAACTCCCACAGACTGAAGTGAACTAAAAAGCCAGGGCACAGCTGGAGGACAAACACCAGCCAGAGAGATTTTTCACAACCTGGAAACCCATGTATTGTTCTTAGTAATGATTTATAGGCCTAACTGATCTATAAAACATCAGTTAATCATTTATTAAAACTATTAGTTACAAATTGTTCATAAATAGTGGCTTATTGGGAAATGAATTTCTCTTTATGTAAACGATGAAATGACAGATCCCATAGTAAGCGAACATGTCTGCAATATTGGAAACGGCCACAAGATGTCCTCATCGTATTGAAGACTTCAGTCATACTATTTTTTTTTCTCTGAAAGCTCATACAGGTAACCTGCTTTTTAAGTCAGCGGACATCACATCAACACGACCCACATTTCAGTAGGTCACTTTACGGATTACACTTTAATTCCCTGGACGTTACATAGGTTTAGAAATTCTCCCCTTTCTCATCATCTCTCTCACTCTCTCAGACACACACACCATTCTGCCGACCAAAAAAAAAAAGAAAAAAGGCCCTGCCACTCCCCTTTATGTGTGGCTGGTCTTCTCGGGTAGAGCCAGGGAACCCGGCGGGGCACAGTTTCATTGGGGATCGGTGATAACGGAATTATGATCCATCTGCCATCTATTGATCAGGATCGAACTCGTTGATTTCAGTGTGTGATCAGCCGATGACTGCATGGTGGAGCCTTCATCGACCCGACGGGATTACATTGGCATCTTCACTGCCCTCCCCACTTTCCGCGAGAAGGTAAAGCCTTTATAATAACACCGCAATCCGCTATGAGGCGAATAACAGGAAAGGCGAAGGATGAAACTTTGATCGAGCTGCAGAGCACCACGGATTCACAGACTGGAGGTAATATAAAAATGCTCTAATTAATCTTTAACAGCATGTGGTAGTCACCATGTTGTGTCCAATTGTTATATTTTTGTGATCAGTGCTGTTATACTGCTTGTAGTAGCCTCTCTGGGAAAGTATGAGATGCTGTAAGACTAATAGTTATATCACAGAACTGATTATTTAATGCAATTAAATTCAGTTTATGAAGAATATATCCTCATGTCAAAATTGGAGCCCCTTAGAACACAATTATAGCAACACATAGGCCTAAAAGATGCAATAAACATAGTAACCTCCCAATTCAGCAGACAAACTAAATATTTATATCAAAATGTCATTTTTACACTCATTTTAGTGTCTGTATATAATTTGGTTACTTGGCTTGTACATATGTTTTGTCCACAACCTAATTAAATATGTTGTTTTTTAAATTATGTACTTTGTGCCAGTTTCGGAGCTGTTTTTGTCCACTGAGACCGCGCACAGTGACGTCATACAGCAGCATAAAGTCAGTGAAGGATTCGGGTAAATTAGGGTCAGACCTTTAGCAGGATAAGCCCACCATGTAGAAATGACTTTCCTGTAAAACAGGAGAGTTTATACTGGCAGTTAAGTTAAGCAGTGATCCCATGACATGCTGGGTGTTTGTGCGTGCACACTGTTGGTGTGTGTTGGTTGAGGGGGTGTCCCTTAAAACTTGTGACTGTGAGGCCAGACTGGCCAAACTGAGGCACATTTGTAGGATCTGGGTTCATTAGTCACAGCTATAGGACCTAGATATTGTCACTGTAGTTAAAGTCAAGTTGAAGTTAATTTGACAAAAGGACAAAATGATCGCCAGTACAAATCCACGTTTTCCTCCTCTCTGTGATGTGTCAAGCTCAGTATTTATAGAATAGGACTCCCTTGTGTAAGATAGTCAGGCTTCACTGACTCTTTACTAAACAGCGAAACATTTGTCAGTCTGTGGTTTCATCCTCAGCATCCTCACAAGGTTCCATCTGGAGCTTAACAGCCTGGACAGAAGATATGCTGTCCTCCATTAGCATGATGGAATTCCTGGGGTATTCGTTGTTTCCATGCGAAGTAATCTCCAAGGACACCAGAAAATGAGTTGAAATTGAGTTTCCACTTCCATAGGGCAGCTCATATCCATAATGGAGGGTTATGGTCTTTTAATTCAAGTCAAGTCGATTTTATTTATATAGCGCCAAATCACAACAGAATTGATCTCAAGCTACTTTTCAAATAGAGCATATCTAGACTCTACTCTTTATAATATTGATTACAGAGCCCCAACAATTACCACCATGAGCAAGCACCTCGTGACAGTGGCGAGGAAAAACATCCTTTTAAGAGGCAGAAACCTTGAGCATTATGTCTCCCTCGAGTCCCGGCTCGGCCGTGGGATCTTTCTGTGTGGAGTTTGCATGTTCTCCCCGTGCAAGTGTGGGTTCTCTCCGGGTACTCCGGCTTCGTCCCACAGTCCAAAGACATGCAAAATGGGGACTAGGCTAATCGGATACTCTAAATTGACCATAGGTGTGGCTGTGAGTGTGAATGGTTGTCTGTCTCTATGTGTTTGCCCTGCGATGGACTGGCGACCTGTCCAGGGCGTACCCCGCCTCTCGCCCGAAAAGATGCTGGGATAGGCTCCAGCCCCCCCACGACCCTACTAGAGGATAAGCGGTAGAAAATGAATGAATGAATGAATTATGTCTCCCATAGCTCCCACAGCATGACAGGTTGTGGCGATGACATTACTGTGGTAACATCCGGTAGCTGCCAAACAGAAAAAGGTGCTGAGGTTGCACAGAATTTCTTCTTACATTTGACCTATATACTAAAAGACAGTTCAGTCTGTGTTAGGCAACAGTTCTTTGTTTGACCAGAAATGCCACAACCACATAGGTTGTGTTCTCTCTAATATTTGGAATTTCATACATCTACAGTTAAATGAAAAGTAAATTGAGTTCGGGGAAAAAAAAGGAACAGGCCACTTACTGTGGTTAAAGACTAATTGCTCTGCAATAATGAGAGGCTCACTTACAAGTTCTTATTAACAATGCATGAAACCAAAAACTTCTATTTTTCACCTTTAGATCAGTCTGATGTACAGTAATGGCTCTCTGTTCAGAACATGCTGATTTGATGTCGTATGCCTGTTTACATAATCCATGTCTTACTTAAGTCAGGGACTGAAATTCCTCTTTCCAACCCGTCTTGTTGACATTTTAAACTCCATAGTCACATATGCAGTGGTAAACTTCATATCATTTTCAAAACAGAAATCTCTAGAAGGAACTGTGTCATATCAAATAGGTCAGAAGACAAATTTGTTTCCAGCAGAAATCTGCAGGTTGTGAATCCATAAGAGGAAAAGCACACATGAAAGAATAGGCGCTCTTGGAGATACAGTAAGTGAATGGCTTGTTTTGTCTGACCTTATCTTTTGACCCCTGCTTGTCAGTACACAAGATGAAGTGCAAAGGAAAAGTCTGGTGCTCTTACGATAAGAGCAGTGCTGCATTTTAATGAAGATAGTCCACAGAATGAGACACTGACGTTTGCCGTTAGATGAGAATCAAATCCAGAAGTCCACATGCACATTTTAGCTTAGCGGCTTATCAAGCAAGTTATTCATTCAGATACATTGGTCATTAAGAAGATGTAGTTATGGCACTGTTATAAATGTGAACATATTGATTGTCTGTATGTCAAGCTCATTTCAGGTTTTTATTATAGTGGTCGTGAATGTTGTATGAAATCTCTAGCTAGCTGTACTGTATGTCATTGAATTATTTTCAGTTAAAGACACAAAATAAATATGAAGATGATTTATTCCACGGCATTCATGTTGAATCGGAGTGTGTTGAGTGAACATAATGAAATCTCAGACCTTTTCAATTTTTAAACCTACACTCTTTATTGTGTTAATCAGTGAGTTGTTAATAAAGACATGTGCCTGTTTATCTAGGGTGAGCTGTGGGTTAATAGACTTAGCTTCAAAAGCTTTGTTCAGGCACTTATCATGGCAGACCCTCAGCCACAGAGAGGAATCAGAGAGAGGGGAAGGGGTCTGTCTTCACCTTGTGTTTGGAGTGTGTGCCTTGTTCACAGCTGGCCAAACACTGGTTCACAGCAAGTCATGGCTGACGTGGGACTACTGGATAGAGACCAGATGTCCTGTGACATTATATTTAATTTAAAACACTTAAACGTAGCAGGCACTTGGTGATACCTTCATTCAGTAACACATTTTTAACTAGACTCAAAGCTTTTTGTAGCAGGTTGCCATTTTTTGGCATCTATCAGGGACAATTAGGCAATAACTCTTATCAAAGGACTCCCCTTTTAAATGTTTTTAATAGAAACAACTCATATTTTTAGGAATTTGTTTCCATTTAAGGTGAATTCACTCTGTATCTGCAGCCTAGTCGCTCACGTGATCTTTCAGTCAGAGGTGAAACAGAGCCAAAGAGCTGCCATGGAAATAGGCCTTGTAATTGCATTACCCCCTTTGATGGAGCCATGATACTGAGTAAGACGTGGAAAGAAACCAAGATCTCCTCTGAGCAAACTAGAGGACAGATACAGTTGAACTATTAGAGCTTGTTTTGTGTTTGAGCCAGAACAAGTTACAGACTTTATTTTTATGTCTCCAGGCGAGGGACAGCTGTGACTGCAGGCACAAACTTTCACTGGACTCAAGGATGAACTGATTAGATTTTGGTGCTCAAAGGTCAAGGTCACTGTGACCTCACAAAACAAGTTTTTAGCCATAACTCAAGAATTCATACTCCAATTACAACACAATTTAACATGCAAAGACATTTTATATCAAAATGGTCAAAGGTCAACTTCACTGTGACAATAATGTTGTGCAAACACCTCTGGCCACTTTTCAACACACTCAGGAACAGACGGAGAGATTGTGACCATATTTTCTGCCGCTAGACTCGATGGTGAAGGCATACAACCACAAGGTGGTAATTCTAGTTTCAGACTAAAATAAAATCTTTTGGTCTGTGTTTACAACATGGCTTCAATGTGCCTCCATTTTTGCTTTGGCCTATTTGCTTGGCCTTTGGGTACATGGACATGAAACACTTAGATGGGAAAAAACAAGCACTCTGGTAGGTCATTAAATTATGTTTTATCTATGAGCTGTACATGAAAAAACTTTGCCTGTAAGGGCATAGTATCTCTAGGTAATTGTAGCTTAACCTGATTAAAGAAGGGAACAGAAACAAACATACTTTCATCCGTTCGCCATTTAAACCATCCAAAGATGCATTAAATGCAAGCAAGAGAGCTGCTTTCTGAGTCCTGTCTGTGCTGACCAGTATTCCCTAGAAACTCTTTCCCTCAAACATGCATCCCCTTACAGACTGTCAAGCATATCAAACATGGTGTCTCATGAAGATAAGACATCATTACATCTACCCTGCACATGACCTCTTGTGATTGTGGTATATTTACACTGCTCAAGCTTTCCGGAGGATTGTCAGGAAATCTCCCGTCTGGGACTTAAGTATCCTGAAGATAAGAAAGGAAATTAAACAACAATGAAAATACAACCCTAACACAAACAAAAAAACAACTTACACTTTAACCACACAACTTTGTCAGGAGGATATTTGTTAATTGTTTAACATCCACAATTCTACGACAACTGGGAAAAACGCCATTGGCAAATGAAGATGATGTGATATGTTTGAAAGCCCCAGAACACCTACTGAATAGACATTGATGTGAGATTGTTTCATCAGCTGCTGTTTCCAAGATCAGGAATGAACCTTGAAACTTGTTACAGTTTTTGTTTTTAAGTCTTAGCAAATTTGACTCCACAATTTTCAATGTGTGTTTGAAACTCACATTTGACTGGTGCACATTTTCCCTTCGTGTGTATTTGCCCACTCGACAGGAAGTGTGTTGAGAGAGATAGAGAGGATGTCTTCACATTGAAGACCTAGGCCCAGTTCGAGCTCAGGATGCTGTGGTTTCACTGTAGCATGATGTGCACCATGCCTCTGAGACGCTCGTGACTTACTTCACTCAAGTGTTTTTGTATGAAATTGAATATTTCAGTGTTTTTACCATTTCATATGAGAGGGTCTGCCACATTCACCTAATGCACCCTTATAATGAAGAAAGCCACTCATGCTTTCCTGATATAGTATAGTGGCTGACTCGCACTATGATTCATTACATTTATACCGGAGTGCTAACCTTAATCAAATCAATATTTCATACACTTCTACACACAATTCAGCCCAGCCTTTCTGGCCTTAAAAAAACTCCTGCCTAGAGGGAAGTTGTAGAGCAATCTGTACCATGTTTGTGTCACTTCCCTTGAGAAAAGATTAATGCTGTCACAATGTCTGTGGTTAATTAGTCTGTGTTTGTTGATGTGCAGGGCAAAACAGTGATCTGAAGAGTTAACAAACCAAAAAAAGAGGTGTTATCTGTGGTTTAACTGAGTGCAAACGACACACCCACACAGCTTGCTTGAGTCATTATAAAAAACTGTTTGGTGTTTCACTGAATCAAATGTATACTACGCAGCACGCTACCAGTAGTGCTTGTTCAGATTTTAGGTTGTTTATTTTTAAGAAGTCAAGAATGTCACAGCAATTAATAATCATGAATGTTTACCTCTCCTGACCAACAGTTCAATACTAACCACCTCCTAACCCGTGTCTGTCTATCCTTTAAAGATGGTCCTGCAGTGTTGACCGCATTCAGGATAAACCTGCACTCAGGTACGGGCAGATCAGAGGCTTTATGTGACGCCTGTCTGTCCGTCCTCTCATTGTCAACCTCTGCTGATTCTCTTTTCATCCATTTGCTCTCTCATCACGCTGAACTCTCCTCAATAATTGACCATGTTTCTGTCTCTGTTTTGGCTGTTAATTATCTGCTGCTTTGTGGATCGTCTGCTGATCACACCCAGTGTCTGTGTATCTGATCTTTCAGCCTCTGTCTCTGCTTCTTGTTGTACAGTATCTGCAGAGCCAGGTTCCTGGTAGTTGTGCCGTGTCCTGTGTTCATGGCTGGAGTGTCAGATCAGCACTGATGTACGCACTCATATACATGCAGTGAGGCATGTGCACATGGTAATGTTTCAATTGGGGATGGGCAATTTGACCATGTAATATAATGACTATATCTGTCAAATAGATTTTGTGGGGTAAAAAATATAAATACATAAGTAAAATACAAGCACCTCAAAATTGTACCTAAGTACAGAACTTAAATAATACTTAAGTAAATTACATTCCACCACTGCTGGTGTACATGTGCTTTTAGCCTCTCCAGTGTCATAAATACATGACAAGTTTATGATAACTTCTTGATATTGATAACTATGCATTATGTATTGTACTTGTGTGGGTAAGTGGGTGTGTGGGTGGCTGACACATCCTTTCACATCCTCTTGTCAGACAAAAACTAGTTGCTGGATGTCAGTTCAGATTGAATAATGCAGGTTCCCCTCTTGTTTTGATGACTCACTCTCAGGGATTCAGTGAAGAGGGCCGCTTTCCTCTCCTGGCTGTTACTCATGCTGGCAGGCAAAGTGAAACTGTGGAGAACTAAACGTGCATCTCATCTGGGGGCCATGTACTTTATGTTTCAGAGGTGTAAAAATCTTGTCTTCCCAGAGGCAGCCACCATCATAAGGAATGGAAACTTCTTCTTCCAGTGAATCCAGTTTAGTCACAATGCAGCTGGGTGATAGTGGATTTGTCTGGGTTGAGAGAGAATGTACAGCTTCTGCTGATTTATTTCTCTCTGCATGATCAGCATATGCCTCTGGGAGTCGATACATTGGCACGAGTGGCCTCCTATTCTGATATACTATACTATCCTATACTGTAACGTTCCTCCTCTGATTTCTTTAATTATTCAGAGTGAGGGAGAATTGTATGGTCCCAATTCTGATCAGTCCTCACTGGCCTCCAATACTCTGGCGAGTAGAGGTGAAGCAGCAATTGTGAACTTGTTGTCTTTGGAACCTGGACAAAGATTTCTCTATGGGCCTGACCTGTGAGTGTTTTAACTTGAGGACTGTGGAGAGGATTTGAGGAGAAGTGGGGTAATACCCAAGAAGTGCTTTTCCATTGCTTGGCAACATTTTAAAGCAGAGACAGCGGGCCAGCATTGTCTTCTCTGGTTAAACAAACATGCTGATTTTATGAAGGAGGCATTTTCAAGCATATTTCTATTTCCCTCCTTGAAAATGCCAGATTCTTAGCAGCCATTCCTTTGAGCCAACTGAGCTAATACACAGGAAGCTGCTGTCATTTAGTACAGCCTTGTTATGGGCGCTGAGTGGAAAGCAAAGTGGAAAAGTTTTTTTTTTTTTTTTTACTATGTGCACCTTGTGTAGGTTGAGTTTGCCTCAGAGAGTTTGACGGTGGCCTTGGAGCTTATAACCCCGTTTTGTGTCCTGAAAAGGAACATTGATCTTATAAGTGGAGAGGAGTTGACTGGTCAAGGAGAGTAATACTCAGCCTGTCAGAGCATTCACATGATATTTTCTGTGGTTTTGGAGGCTTTCCTAAATCTAAAAAAAGACTACGTCAAAACCTAGTGTATGACCAGAATGCCTATGGTCAGATGACCAAAGACGGTGCTGTGATTTCAGCTATATTTACTTATAAAATAATCAACCAGAGAGAAAGTGAAAAGCGACAGACTATCTGTCTAATTTAGTCTCTCACGCAGCTCAGTCTCAGTGTGGGACCCACAATAAATTGTTTAGCCTTTATTTACCTCAACTCCAGAATGTAACAGACTTTTATTTGAGGCAGGTCTTTTTTTCTAATTCCAAAAATAACCTGGGTAAAATCACAATCAAGTTATTTCAGCTTTGGTCTTACAATCTTTGGCAGTGGAGTTTAACAGACATGGGTTTTGCATTATGGGAAGTGTAGGATCCAGCATTTTTGGAGCTAGACCTGACATGTACCAGGGACTAAAACTTATCATATCTCAGCCTCTGCTGCTTCAGTCTTGACGATTCTTTTTTTAATCTGTCCCTTGTGAAAAAGAAGAAAAAGAAAAACACTGAAGTCCAAATCCTAAAACTCTGTTCTACAGAACAGCAATGGTTGGATATGCATGTGGTTTTGTGTTTTGCATGTTACTCTGGACATATTAAGGGAATTTAGGATGAGAGGCTAGTTGATTTTGTCCTTGACTAAGCCTCTCAGGGGGGGATGGTTCTCACTGCCTCATTGATGGTATTGCACGTCTGCTCCTGTTTTGTTCTCTTGCAGGGTGGTGTGTACACTCCACCAGGTGTTACCAGTCGGGTTTAAGAGTTTCCTTATTCAGGACATTTGCACTAGTAAGTTGTCCATCACATTCTCAAGATTTTAGTAGAGTTGGTATACAAAGAGGTAAAAAGTCTCTGTATCCCATAGTATGACATCAGATCAAAAGCAAGAGAGAAGTATATCTCAGTCATACTATTCATAGAGAACAGCTTATGGATATCTGTCACTGTCATATCAGGGAGCAAAGCTCAGCAGCAGTTGACCATTTGGGGCACTAGTTCCCTCTTACGTGGTGGTTAAAAGTGTGACTTTGATTTCGAAACCACTGGAGGTTACTGGTGTATATTTTCAATAACCTGTTGTTCTGATGGTGAACGTGTTCACAGGAGAATATCTCAGCTACTGTAAATAGACAGCATCTGAAGTGTAATTAGATTGCTTGGGTGGAAAGTGTGTTGGAAAACAGAGTATCTGAGCTTTACTTTCAAATGAGTGTAATTTAGTTAATTTGAGTCCTCATAAGCCACATTTGCCGAGGTAATTTTGGTAACTGTGTGATTTCAATATACAGTTGTTATTTTTAGTACTCTGCATTTTTGACCCATTTTCATTTGTTTGTCTCTCTAAGGCAGTAAATGTTACACACTGCAGGCTCATTGCTTCTGTTTGCTCAAGCCAGAATCTGATAACTGGCTGTGGAAAGTTGGAGTATGACCAATCAAGTGAGACAAAAAAGGAAAGAGAAAAAAACACAGTCAGTGATGCTTCCCACGAGCAAAATGGAAAAATCACATTGCCATTTGCTCGTTATATACTTCAGGGATTCCTATGGTCTAACTCATTTACACTCCATCCTAGTGAGTCCATAAGGAGACCCCGTAGTCCCTCCTTTATTGGCTCACACTGCTGTCTGTCAGATCGTTGTGTCTAATCAGAGGTGGCTGTTTGTGAGTCTGTGCTGAAGCTGAGGCTGGAGATCTTTGTCTCCTTTGTGAGCTGAGAGTGTGTCATCTTGGGGGAAGGTTGGACTTCTGGTACAACAGCCAGCCAGTCCGTCCTCCTCACTGAAGCACGTTCCAGCTACCCCCATGCAGGAAGTGCAGCTTTCCCACCATTCAGGAAATAATAGGGGGAGCAGGCGGCGAGCAGGGCAGTGCTACATGAGCACATTCCCTCTGCCAGAGTCTGCCACGCAGGGAGAGAGAGGCACTGCTGGAATGTTGTGTGTCATAGGAAGAGGAGTGTGTGTGTGTGTGTGTGTATGTGTATGTGTGTGTGTGTGTGTGTGTGTGTGTGTGTGTGTGTATCTTTGTGCTTCTCATCGCTCATTATTAGCTAACCAATATGTTAAGAGTCTGTATCTGCTGCTGTTGCCAAGAGACTGTAGGATTTTTATTGGGTCCTTGTTAAATTGAGTTTGTCCGTGATGCATGTGTGGCCAATGCTCTTAAAGGGACAGTGTGGTTTGGAGTGAACCTTATTATTATCCTGCATATCACATATCCTGTTTGGATATAAACAGACCTTAAGCTAGCTTAGCTAAATTACTGAATGTCAGTGGGATAGGAAGAGAAGAATGCCTACTCTATTGCTAAAAGGTTTGATCCCACACTGTCTATTTTTAGTCTAGCATTAGCATTTTTCTAAAATATATAAACAAGAACATGTGAAATAATAATCATGACATTATTTTTGTAACTATGTTGTCCCTCCTTTGGTGTGGGTGCATGTAAACAAATGGATGTTGACATTTTTTCTTTAAAGAAAAGTTTCTTGCATAAAATCTGCAACTGTGTAAATACATACATCTCTACATGTTTAATTTGACCAGCCAACAGTCTCTGGGCCTTTCTTAGAGTTCTGATACTGATCGTGTAGCCATCCAATGACTGCAGTGTTTCCTCTACATTCATTTAGCAGTGGCGGCCCGCCACTGCTAAATCATAGCCGCCACGCCTTCAAATTTCTTTTCTTTTTTT
>NW_019525288.1:123076-123440 GCF_002814215.2 Seriola lalandi dorsalis
GCTCGGCCGTGGGATCTTTCTGTGTGGAGTTTGCATGTTCTCCCCGTGCAAGTGTGGGTTCTCTCCGGGTACTGCGGCTTCCTCCCACAGTCCAAAGACATGCAAAATGGGGACTAGGCTAATCGGATACTCTAAATTGACCATAGGTGTGGCTGTGAGTGTGAATGGTTGTCTGTCTCTATGTGTTTGCCCTGCGATGGACTGGCGACCTGTCCAGGGCGTACCCTGCCTCTTGCCCGAAAAGATGCTGGGATAGGCTCCAGGCCCCCCGCGACCCTAATAGAGGATAAGAAAATGAATGAATGATAATACTAACTGTCTGGCATTTTTACCATGATTTTCTGTGTCAATAATATTTTGGCCA
>NW_019525288.1:123490-160053 GCF_002814215.2 Seriola lalandi dorsalis
GACGCTAACTTGGGTAAACTAATTGATAGCATTAAGCTAACTTAAGCTACACTTTTAATGTAATCTTATTAGACAAGTAACATTAGACAGGGAGGAGTTGTTAAACAAAGTGGAGGAGAGCAGAGCAGCGGGAGAGCTGGGTGAAGGTGCAGGGGAGAGAGATGAGCCTGGGTGCAAACTTTGCCACTGACTCTACCCCCACTGCTGAAAAAAATCCTAGAGGAATCACTGGACTGGGCTAATATTCAGACTATACTAACACGGCCTATAAACAAAAGGAACATACATAAGAGATGAACTGATACCACTCAAATGTAAAATGAATCAAAAAAACCTGAACTAACCTTTTACTGTATAAGACACATGCATGACAAGTGTCACAGGGACAATATGAGGCATTACAATGCACACAGACACTTGTAAGTCAAAATGAACATCTTTAAATTGTTAGACCATTTAAATTGTGCTCCCTGATCTTTAGTAGCAATCGAAGTTATGCATATATTAAATAATGACTCAACTAAAACTAACCCCACAACAGATATAGAAACAATAATTGCACTATTGTTTGTCGACACAACAATAGCATACTTAAGACTACTTTTTCAAATATGAACAGTATTGGTGCTGCACTCAGTTTTATGAAAACTTATGTACACAAATTTCCATTTTGAATACATACTGTAGATGATTCTGTACTTATTATTGTTATATTTCTTTTGCAGATGAAAACAGTGGAAATGGCGTCAATTCACTATCTGAAAGAGGGACACTGCCTGGACATAAAGAAGTAAGTTTGGCTGCATCTCTGGGCGTTTCAACATATAGGCTACATCAGTTGACTAACTTAGCATAACGACGGGAAACAGGTGGAAAGATATAGCCTGGCTCTGTGTGAAGGGAAAAAAAGTTAACACATCATATTGTTTGTTTTTATTGGTTGGTCGAATACATTGGTAAAATTGGTTGCTGGTTTCATATGTACTTTACCGACATAAGAGTTGTGTTGAAGAATGGCATATTTCCCAAAATGTTCAGCCATTCCTTTAATTGTTATATTGTTAAGTAATAATTTTTATTTTGATTTGATCTGTTACAATCCAAAATCAACTGCCTTACATAAGATTTTCAACAATAGTTAAGGTGCCTGTGTAATATTTCCAAAGCCTTTGTTCTTTTCCTTTATAGCCACCAGATGGTTTATGTCATTGTTTATGTTTGTGTGATTTTGGTCGACTTATTCACTGATCTTTTGTTGACTCAAACTCACTGCTGAGTCACAAGACCTCTGTGTCTCAAAGAGCTCCCCTCATTCCTCTAACAGTGAGAAAGAAATAAACTGTCGCTGCTCAAACACGAGCCTGTTGTCAGTCCGCCGGGTTTTCAGTGATACAATGAGGCCATCAAGCAGATGGTTTATCCATCTTAATTCATAACACTGATTATATTATGTTTCTGTGATGTATGACTTCAGGATTTGGTGTAGCAATGGAACAGATTCCATTCAGCGCTAATCTATCTCATTAAGTCAGAACATGATTAAATAACTGTAACAAGCGAGTGTTCATGTCTCTGATACAAAAAATCACTTAGTGCAGTGTGAGCTGGGTGGGGTTCAATAACTGCGTACTCCATGTTGTTATTAAGCTTTTATAATATGGCTGAATACACAGCAGACAGACGCACAAAAATCAACAAACTGGAACCAGTTATTGTCTGCCTGTTGATGTGTCTTTCTGTAAACAATGACATCAAAAATCCAACTGGAAAAAGAGTAGACCCTTTTTTAAAATCAGGTTTAAGTGAAGCATTTATTGATATGGATAACTACGTGAACTATACGTTTTAAGAATACATTGTATTTCAGTAAAGTTCTGTCAATAAAAAATAATTCAGATTAAGTTCAAATTAAAGAGACTAAACTACGGTGGCCCAGCTGGGTCAACACAATGCAAAAGCCACAACACAAGTGCAAAAACCACAATGTCAGTGAGCTCTATAGTATTGGTCTTGGTTGCTGGGGGACTATTATTGCTGGTGGACGGACAAGTAAATGTGTTTTTTTTGGTTTGACAAAAGTTCAGTCTCATAAAATCCAAAATGACAAGCATAGACTGAAGCAGTATAGCAGTATCTTAAATTCCAGATTGGTTAAAGATTACGAGATTCATACTGATGTACTGATCCGCATTATTGTATATTACATTCTGTAGATCACTTCCATGATTTGATCATTTCCCGCAGAGTGCTGTTTCAAGTGGTAAAGATAACAGTTCATGTCTTAGATGCAAAGAGGGGAAGTTTCTTATACAGAATGGCCTTAGATGTCGGTCATGTCAATAAAAAAGCATTTACACATTAATGGGAAAAAATTATGGGAAAGTCTCAGAGTTAAGAAAATAATTGAAATACTAAACTTGATATAGAACATGTACATGTTTCTCCTCCACCATCAACTATTTTTATATAATGACAGCCTGTGATTGTGGTGTCCAACAGTTTTATGGGGTTTTTCTGCAGTCATCATGGCCTCCCTCTAAACTTTTCTTGACATTCTCTTGAAAAACTTTTCATTACTATCCCATGTACAGTGTTTGTCTAAACCCTGGAGTCAGCGGTTTTCAGTAAACCTAACTTACATGTATAATTCTGGGACACAGTGCGCTTCCCTCTGTATCTTATACTGTACTGTATATCTGTCATTGTTGAAGTCTGAGCCTGTTATGTTTGTCATCAAGATCTTGACAGTTTCATTTCTCAGTATTTGTTTTACAAGTTTCTGTTTGCTTTTGCTTCCCATACTCTGTGAGAGAACGAAATGTGTCATTTGATGTCTGCTGTTTGTCCTTCAGACAGACAAGCTACAACCAAACAAAGACACCGTGTTCTTCAGGGACGGAGTACGAAGAGTAGACTTTGTTTTGTCTTATGTAGATGACAAAGATGGAGAAAAGAAACAGGTAAGTGTAAAAGAAAAGTCATATGTTGCTTGACTACTCAGTATTTCACAGTGCGGCAGACATTATTACACCATTTATATCCAGAACAGGAAAGGATACTACAAAGAGGAAGTGAGAACATATTTTCCATAGAAATATGACATTTGTGATCCGACATAATTGTTGAAAAGAACAGATTTTTAATTATTTCGTAATAATGAGACCAGCTGTTTACTGACAGACAAATGTTAAAGATAAAGGGTATTCATGAATACATGCAGTTTATGTCACGTGTGAAGTAAATGATGTGATTATCAGTCACATGACGGGAGGACTGTGGATGACTGGAGGAAGAAGGAGGTGTACTTTCACAAGTCACAACCAGTTAAATCACTTCTTCCTGTGCCTGTCTCTCACCATCACAGTCAGAATGTGAAAACAGTGATGAACCCAGAGTGAATTATCACCTGATTCTGCAGCTCTACTGGATTTTATGGAGAATTTATAATGAGCTTCAGCTCATTGTTAAACTGTCTGCACTGTAACTTTTCTGTTTTGATTCATTCTCATAGCTTTATTTTTGGTTGCAGCAGGCTGCTGTTTTCAACAACAACAAAAAAGAGATTTCACAGGTTCAAGTCAGCAGTAAACTGAGATTTCAGATATGTACTACTCATCATCATAAGAACTTCTGCTTGTAAGTCAGCACTGTAGTTTGACTGCCTGCCCTCTGGAAAAGGGCCACAGAACATCTGGACCAAAAATCCATTTAGCTTACTGTTTTAACACATACAACATGATTTATGTCCTATAAGCATTTATTAACTTCTCCACAGAGTTCAACTAGCTGTTGATCTAGAGGAAAAACTCAGGTTTCTCAACTTCTAATGAGCCATCAGCAAAAGTCAGTCATTATAAATGCTAATAAATCCCCCACCATTTCCCCCTTTCAAGCCCCTTTTTGGACCAGTCGCCATGGCCTCTCTTTGTAATAATTTTGTTGAGTTTGATATATCAAACAAACAGACAGACAGGATGAACTGCAGAATGCGTCATCTAACAAGAGACACGTTTTTTCATAGGAACAAAGTGCTTTTTTAAGCTTCTATAACGAGGATAGGTGAAGCAGAATACACACTAAGGCTGTGCAAGTCTGCGTGGCTCTCATGGCTGTGGTGTGTGTTTGTGTCCACAGGAAAGGAGGAGGGAGTTTGAAGCCAACCTTGAGAAAGCAGGACTGGAGCTGGAGACAGAGGACAAATCAGTAAGAAACTCAACCACAGGGTACCTGCACCACCTAGTGGATAGTTTATGGAGGCACATCATTTCCTACAGAAAAAGTCTTAAAGGGATGGCTCAGTATTAGACATGTTAAACTGCTATCCTTACTTAATTTAAGGCAATAGTGTAAATAGTTACAATCTATTTATGCTTGTATCAGGACTCCAAAGACCAGAAGACATATTTCTTGAAGATCCATGCTCCATGGGACGTACTGGCAACCTACGCTGATGTCTTAAAGATCAAAGTTCCCTTCAAGGAGAGTGATATCCCTCATGGTCAGGAGGTCCCACTGGAGTGGCTCTCGCATCCTTTCCGTCTGCCAGAACACATAATGCACCCACAACCTGACTATTTCACCTACCCCTTTGACAAGACCAAGACTGACTTCTTCCTCATCACTGACAAGGATACGTTCTTCCCACCATCCACAAGAAACAGGATTGTGAGTATGTCTTCTCTCAAATCAGAATTCACTTGTTACATTGCCAGTTTCTCTTGGGTCTCATAGTTTAGTATATACACTGGACACAAATATAAATACAACACTGTCTTTCCCTGAGTTGAAATAAATGATCTAAGATTTTTTCTATAAACACAAAAGATGCACATATACAGATATACCGTGATGAGATCCTGAGGCCCATTGCTATTGATCTGCCACCATCGCCTCACGGTGCAGCATCATGTACACAGTTCTTAGAAGCTTTAAACATCCCAGTTGTTGCATGGCCTAGGCAGTCACCAGACATGTCACCCACGGAGCATGTTTGGGATCTGCATGTACGACAGCATGTTCCAATTCCTGTCAATGTCCACCAACTTTGCACAGCTATCGAAGAGGGGCAGTCGAAAATTCCACGAGCCATAATCAACAACCTGATTAACTCTCTACAAAGGAGATGTGTTGCACTGCATGAGGCAAATGGTGGTCACACCAGATTCAGATTCATTTTCAGATCCAAAAACACACTTCTGTAGCCCAAGTCACACAGTTCAGAACCTAATAAATGTCTTTTTTCAAAATAAAACTGCACATTTGAATGTGGCCTTTTATTGTGACCTGCCGAAGGCACACCTGTTCAATAATCATGCTGTGTAATCAGCACACCTGCCAGGTGCACGGATGATCTTGGCAAAGGAGAAGTGCTCACTAACATGGATTTAAACACATTTGTGAAGAAAAATGTGTGTGCGTCTTAGATATTTCATTTCAGCTCATGAAAAATGGGAGCAAAAGCAATAGTGTTGCGTTTATATTTTTGTTCAGTGTATATGTGTATGAAAATGCTCTCACAAGTTAACAGTTGTTTTTACAGTGTTAGGAAATGCTTGTGTAACAATGAAGAAAAAAAAATGCATTTAGCTAAAAAGTTCAAATGAATCCAAATCCCTTAATCTCTGGTTAAATCCTTTCCTTGTTGCTAGGTGTTCTACATCCTGGCTCGTTGTCCGTACTACAAAGAGGGTCGGAAAGACAGAGACAAGACGGGAATCAAGCGATTACTCAGCAACGGGACCTACACGGCCGCCTTCCCACTTCATGATGTAAGCTCACATAGAATAAAAGAACATTAATATGTAAATGTCAAACAATAAAAGTAGATTCACTCAGGTAAACAGAAACTTTTAGATAGTACCACTTCAGCACTCCCAGACCTTTTATAACTACTGCATTACAGAGGGAGATCACTGTGTCCAGCTACTATTTTTTATCTGTAATTCCTTGCAGATCATGATTCAACATGCAGGATTTATGATATGAATCATAGAGTATAAACAATTGCAAAAGCCACAACATGAATGCAAAAGCCACAACAAAAATGTAGAAGCAATGACACGAATGCAAAAGCCACGACACAAATAAGTACAATTCCATATTAAGAACTCAGCAGTAATGCTTCCTGGATCACACACAACATTAAAATGCTGCACATATATATATATATATATATATATATATATATATATATTAACCCATGATGATGAAAACACATTGACACAGGCAGTTCTGTAGAATGAGTACATTTTACTCTCAATACTACCTGTATATAATGCTGATGTTCAGAGAGGGTTGATGCAATAGTTATATTTTAGGAAACACGCTCATTCACTCTCTTGCCAAGAACTTTCTCTTTGATTTCCTAACATCTTTTGCTCGATGTTGTTCCAATGGTTGTTTTCCTTTCAGTGTCGATACTGGAAAAGGGCAAGAAATGCTGAATGTGAGAGTGAGCGCTACAACTTGTACAAGCACTGGGCCAGTTTCCTCTGCTTTTACAAAGAGCAGCCTCTGAACCTCATCAGGTAAACGAACCGCATCTGAATGTAGTCAGACGCTTTTTACTTTTATCACTCATTCTGACTGAAATTGAATTTGAATCTGAGTTAGATACGACTTTAACACAATTCTTTTGCTGCAGGAAGTACTATGGAGAAAAGATTGGGATCTACTTTGCCTGGCTGGGCTTCTACACAGAGATGCTCTTCTTTGCAGCCGTCATGGGCCTTATATGTTTCACCTATGGAGTGCTCAGCTATGATGACAACATATCAAGGTTAGTACCACCAGAGGGCATCAGGGAGCTGAAAACTATATGGCCAAAAGAATGTAGACAAGCAAACACTACACTCATAGGTGTAATTCATGGGTATTCATATACTGCTATGACAGCTTCCACTATTCTGGGAACGCTTTCCCCAAGATTATAGAACTGTGGAAACCATTTCTTTATGGACCTGGCTGTGTGCACAGGGGCATCTTCATGTTGAAACAGGAAAGGGACAAACAGTTATAAATACAACATTGTGTAAAATCTCATTGTATGCTGTAAGATTAAAAGTTCCCTTAATTGGAAGTTAGCGTCACTGCAGGACTAGAAGACGGCCAGCTCAGAACCTGATTCTAGATGTACATCATCATATTTTAACATCGCATTTTGAACAAATACTGCTGTGTTTACCTTTGATTATATTTATTTATGTTAATTTGTGTTTATTCTCTTTTTAGCAAAGAAATATGTGATGCCTATATTGGAGGCAGCATTGTGATGTGTCCTCTTTGTGATAAAAAATGCCCTTTCTGGAAGCTCAACTCTACTTGTCTCTCGTCCTGGGTAAAACATTTCACTTCATATGTTACTTGGACATGATTCTGAAGCCAGGAGTAACACTTATTCTTTATATTACATAGGTGAAATTCACTAACGCAGATTTTTTATCTCTTACGATGATTGAAATGTTTTTGTCAACCACATTTAATCCTACAAATACAGTAAATACTGTAAATAGTATCCTCCTGAGAAGGCAGTATGTCACCGTTTTTATGCCCAGCATGTCACTTCCTCTACTTCTCTAAGGAACTCATCCTTTTTCATATTCCCTCTCCCAGCAATCCCATCTGTTTGATAATGAGGGGACGGTGTTCTTTGCCATATTTATGGGGATTTGGGGTAAGTGTCAGTCTGTGCTACTTGTACTTTGTTTAAGATCCATCATACCCCCTCCTAATGTAGGACAGACTTTCACAGTTAAAGCCTGTTCACACTGATGCATCAACCTTCACCCATACTGCTTCAGCCCAGAACAACTTGCCAGCACCATTATGTTGTTATGCTCAGGCAGTTGGATAGCTTGCCCAGCACAGTGCAGGACAAAGAATGCCTGAAAATTGGCATCATGCGCAGCAGTTAGCCAAGAAGTGACGGGAGTCGCGGCACAGCTGAAACACATTACACTTCAAAAAAAAAAAAACAACAAAAAAAAGTTGGTGCAAAAGCCACAACTTGATTAAAGTCATAAAAAAAATCTGTCCAAAACACACAAACACGCTTACACAAAGACTAATTTCTCATTGTACAACAAAATCTATGTTAGGTTTCATTTCCTCAAATCAATTTGACAGTAACTCTGTTCCTGGAGTTCTGGAAGCGGCGTCAGGCCCGGCTGGAGTACGAGTGGGACCTGGTGGATTTCGAAGAAGAGCAGCAACAGCTTCAGATCCGACCAGAGTTCGAGATCAGATGCACTAACAGGAGACTCAACAAGATCACTCAGGTGCTTTAGAACCAACGTTCGACCATGAGAATAAACATGACAAATATGCAATTTTAAAACAATAATTCTGAAGCAATAAAATAATAATAATAATAGTAATTAAATCTTTCAGGAAATGGAACCCTATCTCCCCATCACCAGCAAGTGTGCTCGCTTCTGCCTTTCTGCAGCCACGGTTATATTCTGGGTAACTGAATCTTCACCTCAGTACACACAATGCGCACGTGTGTGTGTCTTATGTACATTATACCTTTAGCAGATAATTTCTATGTCCAGTCACATACTGTCAACAAGCTTTCTATGTGTGTGTGCTCTCTGCAGATTTCTCTGATAGTGGCCTGTATCATCGGGGTCATAGCATACAGGCTGGCTGTGTATGCTGCCTTTGCGAGTATCATTAAAGACCCTATGAGAAAGATCCAGGTGGTGGGCAGATTCATCACCCCACAGTTAGCGACTTCTGTCACTGCTTCCTGCATCAACTTTGTCATCATCATGATCCTAAACTTCTTTTATGAGAGGGTTGCCATTTGGATCACTGATATGGGTAATGAGGTTTCACCTGACATTCCCAACAGGCTAACTAAGAGCTTAAACACCAATGACAGGAGTGTACAACAGAGTCGGGTTCATCATTATGTAACTTCATGCTCTACTATCGAATGTTGCTTGTAACATGAGATCATCTGCAAACCCTTTGCTTCACAGAAATCCCAAAGACACACCTGGAGTATGAGAACAGGTTGACCATGAAGATGTTTCTGTTCCAGTTTGTCAACTACTACTCCTCGTGCTTCTATGTGGCCTTCTTCAAAGGCAAATTTGTGGGTTTCCCTGGTGACTACTCTTACATGTTTGGCGAACTGAGCAAACTGAGAAATGAGGAGGTGAATTTTTTTCTACAAATAAAGGCAGCTTCATAATCGGAAAGGCTATAAAACAGGAAGTCAAATAAAATAAAAGTGTGTTATATAAAACTAGTAGCCTCTCGCTGTCCTAGTGCGACCCTGGTGGCTGTCTGATCGAGCTGACCACGCAACTGGTGATCGTCATGGCTGGGAAACAACTGTGGGGAAACATTCAGGAAGCCCTGCTGCCGTGAGTCCATCAAATCTTTGTCCTCCAAATAACTTTCAGATAACTCGTTCCATTAGATAAAGACATTGTGTGCAGAACATATGGAGCTTGTTGCCAGGACTTTATTTGATTTTCATTTTGAACTGTATGATTCAGCCAATGAAAACAGAGATCATTTCACTGTCATTGCTCTCCGGAAATTTCTTACTGGCTTTGTGCAAAGTCCAAAATCTGATTTTACCTCTATTTACTTATTCCCATATTGACATATAGTTCTTCTTCATGGGCTCGTTGATAGGTTGATGCGTAACTGGTGGAGTAGTAGAAAGGGGCGGCACAATCCTGAAAACCATTACAGCCGCTGGGAGCAGGACAACGTCCTGCTGAACTTCACCCAACTGGGCTTATTCTATGAATACTTGGAGATGGGTGAGATACAAAACTGGTCTGGCTGTATGATGTATGAAATTACAATTCACATATTTCTACAGACTTATCAGGGAATGTCAACTGATCACAGCCAGCTGTCTCATTATCCTGTTTTCCACTTTCTGCCTTTTCTTTTTCATCACTCACTCTCTCCAACTGTTCTCCCTGTCTGTCGTTTCAGTGATCCAATTTGGCTTCATCACTCTGTTTGTGGCCTCTTTCCCCTTGGCTCCCCTCCTCGCTCTGTTCAACAACATCCTGGAGATCAGGGTGGACGCCTGGAAGTTCACCACTCAGTTCAGACGACCGGTGGCATCCAAGGCCCGAAACATTGGAGCGTGGCAAGAGATCCTCAACGCAGTGGCCATTTTATCCGTTGTTACCAATGTGAGTTTTGTTCGTCGGTAAATGTAAAACACTATAGACATTGAGTGAGTTTTTTTTTTCTAAATCTATATTCATTTTTACATCTTCACTTACTATAAATGTTTGGCAGCAGCTTCAAACCAACTCCTGTTTTCAGAATTTTTACCTCATCATCAAACATTGTATCAACAGCCTTTTGTGTTTCCCTTCATTCCAGGCTTTTATCATGGCGTTCACCTCAGACATGATTCCCCGTATGGTCTACCTGTATGCCTACAGCAATAATTCCAGCATGGAGGGCTACGTCAACGACAGCCTGTCGATATACAAGATCTCACAAATCCACATTAGCAACATGCCGGAGGAACGCAACAACTGGCTTGACAATGTGACCGACACCTGCAGGTATTGGGGAAAGAGCTTGTTGTGCACCATTGCAGTTTACAGTGATATCTGAAGCTGAAACTAGAGAATAATGAAAATTGTGATTAATAATTGATCATCAACTTTGTTGGCAATTAATTCTTTGTTGGTTGACTAAACTGCTTAATTAACTAAACATTTCCATTCTAGTGTTTTGTATGTTTTGTATGCCAGGAGGATACATTTTGCCTGTGTTTGTAGTTAGTAGTGTTTGTATCTTGTCGTTGAGGTAAGCTTTGAAGTTCTGCGCCGTTGCATTTGCTACTGTGCACCACTGCTGTACCAGTACACTTTTATATGAATGTATACATTATTCCCTGTATGATGCCCATCCTGTTGCTGTTTTATACAGATACCGTGACTACCGTTACCCTCCAGGCCACCAGATGGAGTACACTCACACCATGCAGTTCTGGCACATCCTGGCAGCCAAAATGGCCTTCATTATTATCATGGAAGTAAGACAACACAGTTTCTTTCTACATCACACCCTAAGAATAAATGTTCAGAATTAATTTAGGAAATTGATTTAACTCTATATTGTGTGATTATCCCCTCAACCTGCAGCATGTGGTCTTTGTGGTGAAGTTCTTTGTGGCGTGGATGATCCCAGACATCCCGTCTGATGTGAAGGCGCGGATTAAGCGAGAACGCTACCTGATTCAAGAGTACCTACATAACTACGAGGTGGAGAAGCTAAAACTCCAGCTGAGTGCCAGTTTCATCACAGAGCCACAGTCAGAAATGTCCTTGATGACAGACAAGCATGAAGTGTTGTCTGAGTGCCTGTAGCCCCCTGCTTCACTCCTCCAACTAACCAAGCCAAAAATGGACATGTCTGGGAGTTTAATACCCTGTTGAGAACATGCATATGCAAGGGCTTTTGTCTTGGGGATAAAAACGCTATTATCTTTTCTTTTTAAATAGACTGTAACATCGAGATATACTAATTTTATCTGCATCGAGGCATGAGAAAAAGGAAAAAAAATCCAATGCAACATTTCATTTTGCTTACATACTTTAAAGCAGCTTCTTGGGTGGATGAAACTTTTCTGTGCCATAAAAAATGTTGGAAGGTTATAGGACAGAAAAAAAACAGCAAGGAGCAAAAATAGTGTAACTGCAGTTTGTATCATTCCCCATGTAATGCAATCAAACTCTCCATTAGTCATAACCGAATGTCTTTGTTTGTGTTGACAGAGTTAAAGTTTGTGGTGTTGAACATAATACATTAGATGTAATCACCCTTTAAAGAGCTGGAAAGGATATTATTCTAATGCGCTGCATGTGATTCTTTTACTGAGAATACAAGATGAAGGACTGAACTGAGCAGACAAGAATTTAGAGTATTTGTCAGTTGTGAATTTGTTTGAATGATAATTGTGGTCGGAAGTTCATATCATTTAACTATAAATGTAGAAAACACTCAAACTTACAAATGTTTAAATACAGCGGATAGGAAACACGTTTATATGTAAGAAAATTATAGGCGGTGCTTATTCCTCAGACAGTTTCTTTTTGAATCGTCTTTCAAATTGGTAGCTACATAATGTTTAGTTCCACTGATCTATAGCTGGGCTATAAGATTGTCAGTTTTGTTATTAGAGTGTGTTATATTTAGGGAAAACCCCTATTAAAAACTGTGCATTTGAAAACCAAGTACCTCCATTATACTGCAGCGTTTGGGGGGGGAGGGGGCTTCAACAGTATTGTGGTGAGACAGAAGCTGCAGGCTCATCATGTCTCATCTTACAAATGTATTTCCAACTTGCTACGGGACCAATTATAAGACTTCTACCAAAAGAACAGATTACATGAAGGAAATGTTGGAAGAGCTGTGAACGGATCTTATGTTTTAATACAATCATTTTGTGTGGATGAGTTCAGGTTGATCATGCGTCGGCTTTACTCCTCCTTGTGTTACACAGGGATAATAAATGGCCTATATATCTGTTCTCAGATATTTGTGTCTCCATATGCTGTAGGCACAAACAACTGTAACCTTGATTTCAGAGATACACAGAAAAGAGAAGAAGTTTTTAATACCCTGGTTGGAATACATGCGAGTGAGGATTTCAGTGAAAAAATAAATGACTTTTAGTACCCTGCTCATACTCTCTAGCTGGATACTAAATGTTGCTGTAGATATAAAGAATGTTATCTATTTAAAATGGGTTGTAGAGCCATTAATTTATTGATCCGTTTCTTTTATGTAGCCTGAAGCATTTGTATTTAGAGTTACTTCATAATCCTCTTTTTCATCAATTTAGTGGCAACACCCAATTTCCTATTTTCTGCTATTCACCACCTCATTTAAAGACCATCAAGTAGTGCTAGTTATTCAAGTAGCCTACATTTTATGCTATAAATTACTACTTTATCAAGGGACCAGACAAATAAAAATCCTACACATTCTGTGGGAGACAGAGATCTGATTATATTTCTTCATAGTAGATAAGTGATTTATCAGATACTGTAAGACTTTTTTTTTTAATCTGCTTTAGCTTAACATGCATGTGGATTTTATTGAGACGTCTTTGTGGTTTACACTGTAACTGATGAAGTTGTGACTCCAGCTAACAGCAAATTACATTTGACAGTCAAGTCAGTAAAAGCCTGACTTACTCCAGTCTCAGGATTAAACATCTCCCAATGTTTGTTGAGCATCACTTGCTGACACGATATGCAGATGTGGGCAAGGGTGTGTGCATGATCCTGCAAGATGCAAAATGTATTTCCCAGCAAACAAATGCCTTAAACGTCTGTGTTTACTTGTTTTTGTATGATTTTGTAATGACAGTTTCCTATCTGAATTCAAAACCTGTTTCATATCATTAGTTTTTGCAAAGTAGCTGTTTTGTCTGGTTGGATGTGCAGAAATTGCTGTTATGTGATGCTGTTACATACATACACTCACTGTAGCCCATTGTACAGAAATGTAGTAAATAACATTCACAATAAATGAAGAAACAACTAGTTTGAGTTTGAGTTTCACTTGCACAAAACCCAAGAGCACAAAAACAAACAGATGTGACAGTTAAAGGCTTGTACTTTACATGCACCTTCCCCCAACTTAAAGGTCACCTCCAGACATGTTTCAAGACATTACAAAAATTCCAAGGGTCTTTTCTACAAAAAAAGTTCAATAAACTACTACTAATTCGTAAAAACACAGTATATGAATATGCAAACGTTGTCACAAAAGTTATACTGGTGGAGACAAGATGTCTTCTACACTGAAAAGGCCATTCTCATTACTTCCAAAACCACACTGGCTTCCAAATTAGTTGTCATGTTGCATATTCCCTCTGGTACATATCATCTTAAACTCACACTTCATGTACAGTATATTCAGAAAGTTTTTCAGACCCCTTCAATTTTTCCCCCCATTTTGTTCTGTCGCAGCCGTATGCTAAAAAAAAAACATATTTTTCACTTATCAATTTACACTCATATATCTGCCCCATACTGACTGAGATGTCTTTGAGATGTTTCTTCACCTTGATTGGAGCACACCTGTGGTAAATTCAGCTGATTGGACATGATTCATAAATCACACACCTGTCTATATAAAGTCTCACTGATGGCAATCCATATCAGAGCAAAAACCAAGCCATGAGGCAGAAGGATCTGCCTGCAGAGCTCAGAAACAGGATTGTGTCAAGGCACAGGTCAGTGGAAGGCTCCATAATTCTTCAATGGAAGAAGGCCTTGGTAAGAGAGGTGACCAAGAGCCTGATAGTCACTCTGGGCTCTGGAGATCCTGTGTGGAGATGGGGGAAAAAACTTTTTCCAGACATGACGCTTAGAATTGAAGCCAAACAGTTCAATCTCGGTTTCATCAGATCAGAGAATCTTGTTTCTCCCAGTCTGAGAGTACTTTAGAAGCTTTATCTGCCATAAAGCCCAGATCGGTGGAGTGCTGCAGTGATGGTTGTCCCTATGGAAGCTTCTCCCATCTCCACACATGATCTCTGGAGCTCAGTCAGAGTGACCATCAGGTTTTTGGTCATCAGTCCTGGTTGTTCCAAACTTTCAGGAGCTAAATTTCAAGTGTCATGGCAAAGGGTATATTACTTATAATACTACTTATACTTTAATACATATGTCAATATGATATTTCAGTTTCTCCTTTTTAATAAATTTGCAAACATTTCTTAAATTGTTTTTGCTTTGCCATTGTAAGGTATTGAGTTCAGATTGATGAGGAAAAGGGTTTTAGCATAAGGCAACAACATATGTAACAAATTGTGAAAAACTCAAGCAGTCTGAAGACTTTTCTGAATGCACTTGTAACCGCAGAGAAACTTTACTGCTTCAGCAGGTGGATGTGAAAACACTAAGGAAATGGACGCTTTGTAGTGTCCAACTGTGCACACACACCATTGTCCACAGCGAAGGTCAAACATCGCAGTGAAGTAACAATATACAAAACTTATCTTATAGTTGAGGGGGGAAAAAATATTTAAAAAAAATATATAAAAACATACATATAGCGTAAATAAAAAGAAAATAAATGATAACAGAGTAATTTAGTACCAATCAACTCACAATAATTACACAAAAAAGAAGAAAAAAACCCATGTAATTGTGTTTAAGGTTCGCATCTTAATGTTTCAGTAAACCTCAGTGTCATAAGTGACCACCAGGTGGCGGCCAATACCCACAAATAACGAGAAAGGCACTGATCGCTTTTCTCCCATCTCTTCTATCTTTTAATCACACATCTAAGATCTACCTTAAAATTAGAGCTATTATGATTAGTATTATTATAATTATTATTATGAATAGCCTAGTAGTAGCAGTCGTGGTAGTAAAGTAATAGTAGGGTAGTAGGGTGGTAGTAGTAGTAGTAGTAGTAGTAGTAGTAGTAGTAGTAGTAGCAGGTTGTTATAACATGCATTTTTTATTATTTGGCTAAATTTGGTCTGTAGAGGAACAGGTATCACGTGAGGCTACATCAACATTTAAAAAAACGTTTACAAAATTGTGTTCATGCTTCTGTGGGAGGATGTGGTTTGTCGGGGGGATAAAAATCGGGGAGACGCTTAAATTATAGATGGATCTCTACATTGAGGAGAGGAGTCTGTTGGGGGGGGGGGGGGGGTCTACTCCTGCTCATTTGGTTTCCATAGCACCGCCCTCGTGAGAGCTGCAGCTTTCATATATGGGGTTACTGTGCTGTTTTTCTTTTTGTTTTTTTTTTTAAACGTTTTTACGCATAAAATCGAAATAATAAAATTAAATAATGGAAGTAGAATTGTATTATGCTATTATTTAAGTTTTGAAATAAGCGACGCATTGAAGTGCAAAACATTTCCCTCCCTCTTTTTCCCACCTCCCGTAGTGTTTTATGAAATTACTAATAGAAATAGACTCATGTGTGTCCATTAGCATGTTATATTTTGACTCTGGCCTTCATTTGCGCTGAGCAGCTGGCCAGATGTGTGAAAGCGGAGCAGCTGTCGCTGACCTCGGTGCTGAACACGACGTCAGATGAACCTGCGCTCACCACAGGAGACACGATACAGCCTCACTCCCTCTTTGATTTATTGAAGCTACTTCAAACAACCACTTCTGCTTTCTAAACTTGAGAGCTTTTTTTTTCATCTTTCCATTCATTCTCTCTCCCTCTCTCTCTTTTTTGTCTCGGACACTGATCCATATCGGTCGACGACGCTGATTTTCAGTTTCACTCCTTTTCCTTTTCGTCGTGATGGCACTCGGCGCAGCTACTGTACTCCAGGCAGGGGATGAGTTGGTGGTGGATGAAGGCGCACAGCTCGTTTGATTCCTATTGTGTAGGCTACACCGAGGTGTTTTTGCTTCAGCGCTCTCATTGTGAAAATTAGAG
This sequence comes from Seriola lalandi dorsalis, assembly GCF_002814215.2. Lineage (NCBI taxonomy): Eukaryota > Metazoa > Chordata > Actinopteri > Carangiformes > Carangidae > Seriola > Seriola lalandi. Next base: position 139,916 of record NW_019525288.1, read on the forward strand.
TGGTTTGTTGGATCGTCGCCTCCCTGGGCTCAGATTTAGTTAGAAGTTCGTTCGTTGTTTTCCTTGAAGCCGCTGCAGTCGGCCATCCCGCGCCGTAACATGACGATTAAGCAGTAAAATAATATTGAAGAAAACAGGTCTACACACAGAAACTGGATATGGAGTCAGTGAGGACGAGAGCTGCGGCGGGGGTGAAGGAATTTGCGGGGAAGACCCTGGGTCATATGTACAGGTAAGGACAGGCATTTATTTTTCATCTTGATTGGCGCGTGTGAATTACCTGATCTTTACAATTGCATTATTTGCATGATGGATTTGAACTAGACACGAGCCACGGTGATGTGTGGGTGTGAAGGCCACCTAAAACTGTTTTACAACTTACAAGGATCTCTGGTCACGCCTCTACAAGTGAGAAGAAAATTATGCAATCAAGTGTGTGTGTGTGTGTGTGTGTGTGTGTGTGTGTGTGTGTGTGTGTGTCTGTGCAGTCGTGATGGCAGGGGTTTGGATGAACCTAGATGCCACTGTATGAAAACGTGCACGCAGTCAGTCCTTCCTGATGCAGGGGCCCGGACGTGAATCTCATTAGCAGACAGGTTATACAGCATTTACAGGCCGGGCGAATCTTTTTGGGGTTCATTCATAATTTATGAAACATTTCATATTATCCTTAAAGGCCAGTGACGCACGCATGTTAATAAACCTACACAGCCCGTGTCCCATATTAATTTCAAACCATCACTTTCTTCTTTTCACTCGAGATGATACTGATGAGTTTGTGCATCTGCAGCTGAATGAATGAAATGTTAGACTTCCAGCTATATTTAGATTATTCCCTTGTGAATTTATCGACCATGTTCAATTCAAACATTTTGGGGCATTTCCTGTGTGTAATTTCTCCAAATCTGCAGGAGTTACAGTAAAACTGTATCAGATTTATATCAGATCAGGCAACATTTGATTGTCATGAGGTTTTAAGAAAATGCATTTTTTGAGGCGTCAGGCCTTTGATTTCATTGCCAGTCCTGCATCTATTTACATTTTATTCGATCATTTTCTGCCCTTTTTGAATCAGCCTCGAAGTTTCTCAGTCGTTTGCAATTTAAATGATTGGGGTTTTTGTCATTTTGCATCCTTCATTTGGACAAACAACGCGTGGTGGATAAATGTGACTTTCCTGAGAAAAAAAAAAAAAAAAAAGGACTGAGGGATGCCCACAGACGTGTGTCTGGAGGCTGGAGCTGCTGCTTGGTCCCGTGAATGCTAATTAGTGTGAAAAGTGAGTGGGCTGCTGCAATGCGGTACAGTCAGGGACACGCTCGCCTCTTTTCAGCTATACAGGCTTTGTTTGTTTCTTCGCTGTTTTTCTCTCATCGTGTTGTTTTCTTAAACGCAAATCTATGAACTTATTTGGTTTGAAATCGTCGCCCATGTCTCTTTGAATCATCTAATTGAAGCTCATAGATATGATGCTTCTCAGTGTGACAGACGAAAATGTTCAGTAAGAAAACAAAGTGTAGAGGCCTCTCCACCCTCCCTGCTATGGGCTGTTATTATGTTGATTCTGCAACAACTGCTTCCTGCACTTTCTTGACTGGAATCACAAACAAACCACAACAAACCACCCAAGATCCAAGTATCCAGCCAATAATAGAAGAGTCATACACAGTGGAAATAAATAAATGGGCCTTCTGAGAAATATATTCCACTAGAGGAGGAATTATGCATTTATTTTTCGAGCATCGTCATCTCATATGATGTTGTTTTATTTGGGGAATGAGTATAGACAGTGTTGTCCTCACCTGGCTGTTGCAGGGTGATAGAGAGGAAACAGAAAACCGGGGAGGTAATCGAGCTGACGGAGGATGGGCGGCCCCGAGAGGCCGCGGAGAAGAAACCCCCGCTGTGCGACTGCAAGTGCTTCGGTCTGCCCCGCCGCTACATCATCGCCATCATGAGCGGCCTTGGTTTCTGCATCTCCTTCGGTATCCGGTGTAACCTGGGCGTGGCCATAGTGGGCATGGTCAACAACAGCACCATCCACCAGAACGGCAAGATCATCATCAAAGAGGTGTGGCAACGGCAGCGAGAGCCCCTGACGTAAAAAACAACGCAGGCTGCATGCCTCACGAGCCAAGACACCCCATTCTTATATTATCAAGGAAAGGATAGGGAGTGAGGGGAGAATGAATTTCTCCACACATGAGAAAGTCTACAGGATATGCAAGGGCCTACTGCCATATCAGGCCATGCAATAATTCCCCAAATCTTTACTGACCCCCCAATAATTATGACTGAACGTATTTTTTTCAAAAAATTAAGTGGACATTTGTAAGATTTCTATTCCTATTTAAACAGGCCTGCACCTTTAATCTTTAATGAACTATATATGATCACGTTTTATAATGTCAGCCTTATAGGCCCATCATGTAGGCCTAATTATAAATAGATTCAGAGTCAAATCCTGTATCCTGAGTTTAAAGCCTAAAACATGCAGAAACATGAACAGCTGACAATAATCTAAAATACATTTCCCTAAAAGCACATGCTTGCAGAAAGAGCCAATGTGTGCCAGGTTAAAAAGGCATACTCAGCTTTCAAATGACGTCTCAATAAGTGAATCCAAAATATACCATATATATTTCTAAATATGAATTCTGCAATTATGTTTTTGCGTTTTTAGTGTTAATCAAATAATCATCTACATCCATTTTGAGCAGCTATTTACTTCTCACACAGCCTCTCCGTACATTTTCTGTGACATTACAGAACAGATGAATCACTGGTGATCAGATCTGTCATCTCATCGAAATAAACCGTTGCAGGCCTTTAATAAACAGGCCTGCCTTTAGACCAGCCCCTTCAGACAATAATGTTTTTTTTTTTCGTTTATCTCCCAATTGAAAGCCAAAAGAAATGCATAGTCATATATTCAACCCCAGTGTTACGTTCTTTTTTTTGTTATTATTGGTGTTGTTTTCCATGTTATCTACCAGAAAGCCAAGTTCAACTGGGATCCAGAGACGGTGGGAATGATTCACGGATCTTTTTTCTGGGGCTACATCGTGACACAAATCCCGGGGGGATACATATCCTCCAGGCTGGCAGCAAACAGGTAGGCGGCACTCACCCTGAATTACCATAAACACAACACAGCTCCATCCATTTCTGCAGATGAAACCCCGTGATATTTTATGATTTTTGGCCTATTAAACGAAATTACTGAACAGTTGGCGCGACTCTCCTCTCCTCTCACTTTCATTGTGTTTTCTCTTTCTTTAAAAATAGATAGGAAACGAAACTGAACACATGGGGACTGGAATTAATTCAGTTAACACAACAAAAAAATCTGAGTAAAACAGCAAAGGCAAGATATAGATAAAAAACAAATGTTATATGAATTGTTCGGATCAGCAATTCACGGTTATAGGCTGAGCATCGCTACATACAGGCAGCAGACAGTCAGCTGCTCTGAAGTGATGCAGGGCTGCAGGCACGGCACCGGGCTGGCAGCCTCGCAGCTCCTGGTGTCAGGGCCTCCTGCCACCTGTTAATGAGCTCCCCGGGGGGAGCCGGGTTTAATCTGCCGCTCTCTCGGGGCATGGACACCAGACCCTGTCTTGTCGCCAAAGGCTTTTATTCACATGAGCACTGCCAACGCATAAAGTCATTATAATTACGTTATAGCTTCCAGACAGTAGGCCATACAATAACACAAAGGCGCATTTTAGGGATTGAATGTTGATATATAGACTGCTATAGCTATAGCTACATTGCTCATGTAGGATCTTAGGCTACTGGTAACACAATGACACACACACACACACACACACACACACACACACACACACACACACACACACACACATACACACACACACACACAATATATAAAGGCAAAAATGCAGTAGAGGCCTAAATCTTGAGCACGCTTTTACAAATGTAGCTTTATACAAAACAAATATTAGGCTTACCTAATAATAATTAGTGCATCCAGGACAGCCAATTATGAATTTACCTGCTGTAGCCGCATTTAATGTAGGCATCCCTTAAGAAAAAACATTTTACATTTTCTCAATCCCTGCCTCTGCACCGCGCCCCTGTTGATTGACACAAGGAGGCATTCGAATCAATTGGTCTCGTGCCCAACAGTAGTCTCAACCGGATTAGGGCTTGCCCCCCGCGTGCAGAGGATAGGGGCGGGAGAGACGTGACAGAAATGAGAAATAGCTCGTTGTTTATGGATGGCCTGGTCCTCCCTGCGCCCGATGTCTCTGGCTCAGCTGCTTCTTTACGATAAAAAATGTTCTTCTTTTAGGATACTTAATTGAAAAAAAGAAAGATTTTTAACAACTATAACCTGCATGAATCATTTTTTCTCACAGATCATTAGCAAAGTCATTATAAATAAATAAAGTAGGCCTAATTGCAAAAAATGTGATAAGTAGTAAATCTTCTATTTTCCTCAAATTCAATGTCAAATCAAACTCAAATGTCGTTTTTCATGAAAAACATATTTCTTGAAGGGTAACCGACGTGAAAATGGTTGCTAGGCGACACATACAATCATTGTGACCGTTACAAGGGCGTTGCTTGCGCTCTTCTATGGTGCTGTGACGATTACTCTTTACAATACAGAGATTTTACATGTGACGCGTTTGTTTTTTTTTTTCCAAAAAGAGATAAGGACAAAGAGGACACTTTGGCCTTTTATGTAAAAATATGGATTGACTATCTTTCACAGATATTTTCACTGATGGTAGCAGTAACTGCTTAAATCAAGTATAACTTGCAAAAATCAGAGCGTAAAATACACAAGTAAGAGTCATGCATTCATGCAGATTGGCCCATTGCAGAATAACATATACGCTATTATTATTTGATTTAAATTATTGATGCATCAGTGTATAAATATCATTTTAATTCAAATGTTAAATGTAGGGCTAATCTCATAACTATTTTATATACTAGGCTACTTCTAGGTATCATAATCTATAATAATCCATCATAATTCATTTGTTGATTATGTTTTTTTTCAATAATGTGAATCTGTAAAGTAACTAGTAACTACAGCTGTAAAATAAATGTATTTGAGTACCTAGTTACTTTCCACAACTAGATATTTTCAGTGAAGAGTGCAATCACAAATCCTCAAGGCCAACAATACGTTAATATTTTCCTAAAAAACAAAAGGTAGGCTATATTTCATCTCATGTGATATTTCAGTGCAGTGTTCCTTGCCACCATACCACCAAACCTAAAATACATAAATAAATGCAGTTGAAATGACTATAAGGGGAGGTGCTAAATGCTATGTTTAAAATGCTTTTTATCATTTTCAGGGTATTTGGTGCAGCCATTGTCCTAACCTCGACTCTCAACATGTTCATTCCCTCGGCTGCGCGATTCCATTATGGGTGTGTAATTTTTGTCAGGATATTACAAGGGCTGGTAGAGGTAAGAGACTGTTAACATCCAAAGGTGTGGTATTTTTGAACCTTTCTTCCCTTTAATAAAAACTATAGTGTGTGAAGTAAATACAAAACGGCATTTATTCTCACCATTAACAGAACACAAAGGTTACACATGTCTGATGTGGGTTTCTGTTCTCATGGCTATGAATAACTGGGGATTTGTAGTGATACACTAGACAAAGGGGCTTATGGCAAATTTTACTCCAAAGCCAAAGGTACTGTAGTACCGTGCACCGAATATTCAGCCAGTAGAAATATGAGATGAGCTGTATTGATCCAGTCCACTATAGCTGAGTGTTTGTGGGATAGTCCAGTTAATTTTTTACTGTCACACATTATATCCTGGATACACAGCAGCAAAGTGCTTGTATACAGATTGATGAAAAGAAACATGCTGATGTGCAAAAGCACATCAATCCTCTGGCTGTGTAGTGGAACAAGACACCCTGCTGTATAATAAATCTTGGCATGTTCAATGAAATTTGTCTATCATAGTGAAAAATACATAAACACGATACTACTGTTTTTCGATATGCAAATATTATAATATAATATAATATATAAGAGATATTATAAGAGATAATGACATTTTAAGATAAAGAATTATTTAGAAGATCCCCTTTTAGGAGAGGGGGAGGTCTGGCTGAGGCTTTTCAATCTTATTTCAATGTTTTCAGGCAATTAGTGAGAAACGCTTAATCATAATGGGAAATAAGTCTTCCATCAGTAGCAGCCTAGCATCATATAACATGCTGCAGCTCGTTTTAATTGGAAGAAAAAACAATAGTTCTTATACATCTTGTGGAGACTGAATAAAAGCAATCTAATATTATAATCTAATATTTCGTCCAATAAAGACTGGTGGCACTGCACTGCTCTCCTCAATAGCCCATGCAGATTGTATTTCACACCAGCATAGTTTGTTCAAATTAGTGACTGATGAACATTTAATAGCTGCAGGGCAGCTTTGCTCCATGAACAGCTCACGAGGTCCTCTTTGCTCAGTTTGTTTATGTTAATTACAAGGGTGTAAATGTTAATTTTTATTACTTATTATATGTATTTTGAGAACATTATTTACTTAGGGCAATACTGTGTTGGGTGCAAATTATTGCACCACCTATACATTTATATTAACATATTGGTAAGTTGAATTTAAATCATCCCATTGGCTCCTGGGAAGACATATGACATGAGCATTGTCCACTCTCACTGAATGCACATTTCCAAAACAAACCGTTCGTATCCAGAAGACTGAGCGCTCAGAATAATTGGCCAAAGAACATGTTTTTTTCTCTTGCAAACCATTTTTGCATGTTTCTTCACTCTGAATTGATACAGTCTGTTGCTCTGTGATGTGTTTAGGGAGTGACCTACCCGGCCTGTCATGGCATCTGGAGTAAGTGGGCTCCTCCGCTGGAGCGGAGTCGTCTGGCCACCATATCATTCTGTGGTAAATACTCCCTGTTGGCCTTTATAGATTGGGTACAGAATTGATGTGTTGCATGTTACGATGTTGGTTAAGTTTGAGCTTCCAAGCTTTGACTCCTTCATCTCACTGTCTGTCAGGCTCCTACGCTGGTGCTGTGATAGCAATGCCTCTTGCCGGGATCCTGGTTCAGTATTCAGGCTGGTCCTCAGTGTTCTATGTCTATGGTAAGATTGATCGGTGAGGACACGCATGTGATACATGTGTGTATTATTGCGCAGGGGAATAGGAGATGAGGTGTAATTCTTTGGTAAGAAGATGACAAAAAAAGTACATACAATATATACAGTATTTATACATCAACAATATGTTGAAAAGAATTTGTCTGAAGTGTTTTTGAGCTCGGTTTAAACCTTAAGAGTTTGACAGTGAGAGAGTCCAGTGAAAGTCAAATGGATTTATCCAGGCAGACTGTGTATTGATCCCCCCCCCCAATGTTTTGGTGTGTCAATAAATAATCCCAGATCTTTCTCTCTGGACTGAATACAGTTAGCTTTCCTGTCTGGGTTTTATTCTCTCGGGCATTTTGGAAAGATCAGGCTATCAAACACTGTGTGTATGTGTGTGTGCTTACCGATGAGGTCAAAATTAGCTGCAGTACTTCATCTATAATTATTAAATTCTGACATGTAATCTGTCTGTGATTTGCAGGATGTTTTGGCATTTTCTGGTATATGTTCTGGATCCTTGTGTCTTATGAGAGCCCTGCTGAACATCCGACTATTACTGATGAGGAACGCTGCTACATTGAGGAGAGCATTGGAGAGAGTGCCCAGCTAGCGGGTCCTTCTGAGGTGAGGACACAGCCTCCTGATAACTACACTTGAACAATAAATATATATGTTTTTCAATCCTTTGGTACAAGAGATACCAACACAATACAAAATTACACTACCATCAGTCATTTCCACCATCTCCTGTCTTTTATCTGAGAGACACAACAGGCTATGTAAAATCTAATCCTTTGTGATGATCTGTTCCAGAAATTCAAGACCCCCTGGAAGAAGTTCTTCACCTCTATGCCTGTCTATGCAATCATTGTGGCCAACTTCTGCAGGAGCTGGACCTTCTACCTGCTGCTAATCAGCCAACCTGCTTATTTTGAGGAAGTGTTTGGCTTTGAGATAAGCAAGGTGAACTTACAATACAAGTCAGTAGACAAGTGGCAAATGTGGAGCATGGATTGTGCGATCCATAAAATTCAAATGATATGGAAAAAACACCACAGTAGCGTTCGCGTGCTGAGCATGCAACACTTCAAAATCAATGTCAGTGCGACTGTGTTTCCTAAAACAGCCTAGGAAGATCAGCAGTTAATAAAGTAACACCAGGTATACACTAACTCTGCTAACTATAATACAACACATTAAATGTCACAATTTCTGTTTAGTATTGTACACAGTCCCTTAAAGCCTCTTGAAGCTTGGTTTCATACTACCGTCTGCCATTTTAGATGAGTGTTTGAATTCTGTGTGAAATTAACCACGACATGGTCCTCAGCCTTGACAGTAGAACAAAAAATGTTGTGTCCATGAGACATACACTACTTTCTGCTAAAAATCTCACAATTCAACTCATCACATTTCATAGCTGCAAAATGAACGGTTGGCCGACACTGTACTTGTCAGTGATGACACAAAGTGATGATGATTCACTAGTGTCTGAAATGTGCATTTACTGCTCACTACAGAGTAAATTATTTTGCAAATTATTGAGTTTTTTGGAGAGTAGTGAATGAGGGAATTATTTTATTGTCCCTGATTCAAATGTCACTAAATCATGGTGAATGAAAAACCTTTTTCTATCTGAGTCCTGACCACTTAAAACCAGTGAGAGCAGCACAGAGAAAAATACAAATACAGCACTCTCTCATTTGAAAGAACCAAAACTGTCCTAACTTTTGCAGATTATTTTATGTCCATGTAGGAAGAAGCTGATTAAAAAATGATTGTTAGAACCTTTATAATAAATATAAAAATAGATGAAATAGTTTTAAACTGGCAACATCTGTAGTTTGAAAATAATTTTATTGTTTATTGTTGCCTTAAAAAACTTTGTTGTGCTGCAGATTATTCAGTTAATTTTCTGTATGTGGTTGCAGGTCGGCATACTGTCTGCCCTCCCCCATTTGGTGATGACTATCATTGTGCCCATCGGCGGCCAACTGGCCGACTACCTGCGCACCAGGAACATCGTGACAACTACCACTGTCAGGAAAATGATGAACTGTGGAGGTGAGAAGTTGGAGCTGAGAATCAGTTTCCACACCTTCTCTCTGCACTGTTACAGGGTGTTATTCTCATGGTGTTGGATCCATTCTGTTCTTTTTTCAGTCACTCTTCACTGCCAGATGGGTTTAAGAGATGCTCCTGTTTGTATTTTTGTAAAAATCCATCTGTTCAATTCTTGTACACAAGTTGAGTTGATGATTGTGACTGCGCATTGATTTCGTATCCGTCACTGACGTAATTGAGTGCAGACCATGTATCATGCTTAATTCAATTGGCACCGCCATGACCAACAGCCCGTGGGTTTGTGTGTTTTTGTGCGTTTGTGTGTGTGTGACCTGCTGTCTCTCTCTGTTAGGATTTGGCATGGAGGCCACATTGCTGCTGGTGGTAGGATATTCCCACAGCAAAGGGGTGGCCATCTCCTTCCTGGTGCTGGCAGTGGGCTTCAGTGGATTTGCTATATCAGGTTAGTACAAGTAAAACACACATTATCAGCTCATTCAGAATGTAAGTTAAGTACAATTTAGGATATAATGTACTGTAGCTGAAACGATGTGATCACTGTTAGTGGGCAGTTTTACTGGATTTAATGTAGTGGGCCTCTGTATAGTTTTCACAACAGAGGGGCAAGAGGATTTGGTCTTAAAGAGAAGGTTAATAAGCCACATTTGAATGGGATATATACATATGAATATGTAGAATACCTTTCACAACAACAGTTTACTGAACTGTTTCTTGGTGTGATTTTCAATTTGTAAATAAAGTGAACAATGAAATTCAGAAGTGTAGTTAAAGAAACGCTCTTATTTCCTTTCTTACTGAGATGAAAAGATTTATATCACTCTTATATAAACATGAGGCTACAGCCAGGAGATGGTTAGCATAGCTTCACTGTAAAGACGGGGAACGGGGAAAGAGCCTGTAGCTGTCCAGAGGTTTGAAAAAAAACAACAAGAAAAACAAAACAAATGAAAACCAAACAAAAAAACAGCAATTGTAAAGCTCACTAATTAACACACTGCAACTTCTTTAAGTCACAGAAAGTTGTTGTGGTATTATGGGGGTGTCGTGTGCTGGAACATTTCTTGGCCGGAGGCACTGACTTCCAAGAAGACCTCTCTTACCTTTGGACAGAGCCAAGCTAGCAGTTTCCCTCTTCTCCCTGTCTTTATGCTAAGCTAAGATAAGCTAATCATCTCCTGGCTCCAGCATATTAACTGTAGAGACATCAGAGTGGTATCGATCTTTTCGTCTTACTCTTGACAAGAAAGAGAAAAATATTTCCCAAAATGTCAAACTACTCCTATAATTTAGCAGTTGAAAACAGACTGTTGCTGTGTCATTGCAGTTGTTTTTCATTTAGTAATTTATTATTTATTTATTTGACCACTGGCTCACCTGTGAGTATTATTATATTATGATATTATAACAAACGTTTAAATGTATTTGAAATTCCGTACAGTTTTGTCAACGTCCCGAGCACCGGTGTGTTTGCTGTTATTTGATAATATGATGTTGCAGATGCATGTATTGCTCTAGAGTGCTATTTTTCCAAATTTTTCACATCATTCAAATAATACCAGCACCGAGCTTAATCAAACTTAGCTGTGCCGCTAAACACTTCTTTATAACATCATTTTTCAGATATCAATCATGCCACATTTTCACTTGCTGGCAAAATCAACCTTTCACCTTCCTGCTGCCGTTTATTCAACAGATCTTTTATGTTTATGCTTGGCTACAGAGGATGCAGAGGTCTGTGACTGAGAGCAAAATCAGTTTCTTGCCCGTTGTTCTTGAGCCTTCTCCTGGAGTGTTTAATAATTCAGTGCTAGCTGTCCTGGGGGATTTGCCGGGCAGCCGGCAGCTCGGCGAGGACACTTACTCATTCAGCCAGTCAGAGTGGGGGAGGAGGAAGATGTGTGGCAAGTTACTGCCCATTACTCCAACACGATAGTCACCACTTGCGCTGCTTTTATCCACAACTATGCCCTCAATCTGTTGCTCTTAATACTTACTTACACGGTCACAGTGTTTCCTTCTTTTGTCATAATTCACATGGTAAATTTTATCAACAATATTTTAATGTAACCCTTTTTTTCTTTCTTTTTTTTTTAATCCACTAGGTTTTAACGTCAATCACTTGGACATTGCTCCACGTTATGCCAGTATCCTAATGGGCATCTCTAATGGTGTGGGTACCCTGTCTGGGATGGTGTGCCCACTGATTGTTGGTGCTATGACAAAGAATAAGGTAAGGGCTTTTTCCCCTTCAGGCTCCAAACATTACAAACATAATAAAGAGCCTCTCATTTCATATGTGAGCAATAAGTCTTAAAGGAGATCTAAATAAATGGGCAACACTTTATTTTAATTATTTGTAAGCAATATATACAGTATACATTGTTTAATACACAGTTTGTAAACTATAATGTAGCTGTAAGCAGATCTAAGTGTTCATTAATGTACTTGAAAACAACTATAAGTCTTCCTGTGAAGCATCCAAGTCTTCATAATTGCTGACAAATTCTGTTCTTTAAAAATGACCATATAGCTACAAACAACTACATTACAGTGTGTTATAAATCATATATTAAATGTTTATGTTATGAATGTCAAATACGTTAGTTGTTCCCACGAAGGCTCATCAATAAGTGCATTTATTGTTTTCAGCAGCACTTTTATCTGTCTGGTCAATGCGTACTCCCTCTATGTTGAACTATACTAGATTGTATAGACATTTTAACAGTTCATAATAGGTAACACGCGCTTGTTGATTTTGGGACCCGATGCACTAACAATACATGGAGAACATTATAAATTTCAGTGACTGTAAAGCTTTATTCATTTTTTAATAAAAATTTCCAACCTAAGTTAAGCTTGACTTATGGTATCATAATATTAGATTAGTGCCTAGTGTAGTTGTTGCAGATGTTAAAAATATGCAATTATATAGGCTACATGCATTATTCATTTAGCCTATGAATTATAGATGAATTTAATCCTTTAACATATAGTTTCTGCTTTTGTTTAGTCTCAAGAAGCTTGAATGTTGTTAATATATCATCTTATTCCAAATTGTGTGATAGTACTGTATGTACTCTGTATCAGCTTTTCTAAAACAGCTGGGAACTGTAGTTTTTAAAGCAATTTACTCAAACAGGAGGATAATGTGCATTTGTTGGGGACTATTTTCAGCTGCGTATTAACACACATTTATTGCACTGGTGAGTATTTGCAGCCACAGGACAGTATGTGTTCATGATAATGAAGGAACATGTCACCCAGTCCAATGGTGTGGCTGCTTTTAACCAGTTTTGCACAATAGTGTCTAAAGCACACAAGCAATCCTTGTTAGCAGGATCAATTCATTATTGTTTTAAGTTATTTTCATGGGATTTGTTGATGACAAGAAAAATGAATAGTTTTTCTATGTTTTCATCTGCTTTTCAGACTCGAGAGGAGTGGCAGTATGTGTTCCTGATTGCCTCCCTGGTGCATTATGGGGGCGTGATCTTCTATGGGCTCTTTGCTTCGGGGGAAAAACAGCCGTGGGCTGACCCAGAGCTGACCAGTGAGGAGAAGTGTGGCTTCATCGATGAGGACGAGCTGGCAGAAGAGACAGGCGACATTACTCAGAGTTATGGTGCTTTTGGAGGTCCAGCTAAGACGTACGGCGCGACCACGCAGGTAAATGGAGGCTGGGCTGCCGGCTGGGAGAAGACAGAGGAGTACGTCCAAGAAGAAGCACAGGGAGGAGGCTACGGATACAGGCAGGATGAGGGATACTCCTAGACCAAACATGCATTCACTGACATGAGTAGACTTCATTTCCTGAGTGTGCTTCAGTTTAGTCATGAAAAATATCAACAAACGAGAAACAAGAAAACTACAATCCATTGTTGTATTGTTTGCACAAATTCTAAAAAGAAAATCTAAAAAATGATCAACCTACTGTAAAAATTACTCAAATATATAGAAAATTTAAAGATATTTGATTAATAGAGGTGTAACACATATCAAATTGGCAGTATGTAAATGTATTATTATGCATATTGATAATAGATATATTTATTTGGAGTGCAATCGTGTGTAGACGTGAACATTTTCATCCCCATCAGCCAAGGCTTCCTGTTCACACTGAAGCCTGTAGGGTTACATAGAAGCTGTCCATCAGAGCCAGCTCCTTATTTATAAAAATTAACTGTTACAGTCCGACGTCCTACAAGCCAGCCATTACAGTGTATGAATATGTCACTGCACAGCATTGTAAACAGAAACTAGACACTCTGTTGATATAGATTGTACTGTATCTCTCCTGAATGCACTCAGAGTAGTGTGACCTCTTAATGCACAATATGATGATTTTTGTTTTCTTATCCACGGCTTCTTGTGTGTGTAACTTTAAGTCCTTGACATGTAAGTGACCTGCTGTAGAGATTTGATTTGAGAGTGGCGTAACGACTTGTGATGACTGTTTGGTTACACTTTGCTATATGTGATCCATTTTGTACCTCTGCCATTAAGAGTTTCAGTTCAGCATTTAGCGACCCGCCACATCTCAGCAGTGTAGTGCAGGAGTAAAGCCATTCTCATTATCATACTCCACATTACTGTTAAGCCACAAAAAGTCTAGTTGTACCAATGCATTGTTGAAAGACTTGTCTTAAATAAAACATATGAAAGAGATATATGAAGGAAAAAAATAACATAAGAATAAATAAATAAATGCAGAAAGACAATTAAATACATAAATACATTTTGGTAAAGAAAAATACTATTTCTGTACATTAATCTCGTCTTTCTCCCCCCCTCTTCCTCCTCCCCCCCCCATTTCTCTCCTCTTTACTCGGCCAGGCGGGACATTTTAGTCTGACAGAATCGGACTCAGGGTGGGCGCAATCAGGGTGTTGGGGGTTAAAAGAGAGATACTCCTGTCCACTGTCACCAAGTGGTTTGCTCGTGGAGGGAGCTGTTGGGTTTCTCTCTATAATATTGTAAGTTTACTCTGTAAAGTGCCTTGAGATAATGTATTATAAGATTTGGCACTATATAAATAAAACTGAATTAAGTTAAAGAACCTCACTTTAGCTAAGTGGCTAGTAGCTAGCTAAAAGCAAAGAATCTGTGTACCAGTCAAGTCAAGGCACCCAATCGATTACACCACTATAACCAGTCTGGTGTTAGACTGAGGTAGGACCTCCTACCTAATTAACATACAGACCCATAAATAAATAAATGTAGAGAAATCTAGAAATCCACCAATAAATAAATGAGTAAATACATAAATGATTATATAAATGCAGAAATACAGAAATGAATAAATAAATAAATGTAGTTTTCAATATCAAAATGTATTTATTTATTAATTCATACTTATGTAATTTTTTGTCCTTCATAGAGATAACTATAGGTGCAAAGAGTAAAGATGTGTAAGAGTTTAAAGATAAAAATTCAATATTGTTCGAGAAGAGATTCATGGTCATACACGACCTTAAGAAGAGTTTGTGCAATAAAGACTGAGAAATTACAGACCAGCCGATATGTTTAAAATATTTACATGATAAAAGGGATAGGTGTGTAATTTTTAATGTTAAAGCTCCTGAAAACTAAGTATTTCTCTATAACATCCAATATTTGAATACATACAATAACTCTGCTCATTCTGCTTCATCAGGACTTTGTGGGTTTGGTTTGAACAAATTTGACTGACAGTGACAAAACCCATCAACCATGAAATCAGATGTAAATGTTACTAAACTCAGCTGAGCCCCGCCCACTGTGAACCAGTGAATAGAATAAAAAATGAATGAATGAAATAAAATTATGAAATAACCAAAACTGCTAACTTAAGCAGAAATTGGTTAAAGTGAAAAGCTGAGAAAATACGTTTTCAGGGCCTTTAAAGCTAAAGGGATAAGACTTAAAAATGTCAAATGACATTGTAGAAGTTAAATTGAACATTCCTAAACAAGTATTTGAATGTTTACATTTATCTATACTTTGCATAGAGTTCACCAAAACAGGATATTTACAGTTATTGAAAAGATACACTACGAAAGGCAATCGCAAATGTGTGCAATTTGGACAGCCATTTGTCCATTTCCATTACAGAACAGATCTGATGAGACATTTCATGAACTAATGTATAATGTAATGACCTGTCTTCACCGAATGAAAAGTGTTTCAGGCTCCTCAATGGGAGGAACCAAGTGAACACGTCCTATCTTCAGGATCTGTTTTGTTCTCATTCTGCACTTACACTGACTGACAAGGTCTGAAGGGGCCGATTTGGTTAATTTTTCACTGTCTGTGGAGACTTTAAGTCAGCACTTCACAATATAGATGTGCGTGGATGTGTATTTATGCATGGAACAAAGTGAAATTTGTAGTATGTCCTTTTGTTTTTGTTTCCTTTTCTTTCAAACTTCTTTGTCTTTGTCTCAGAAACTGTTACTGATGCTTCAATTTCTTTGCACAATTAACCAAAGGTGAAGAGCAGAGCTGGGTTTTAGCTGGAAGTCACATATTTTTAAAGGTAGTACAGACCATCAGCAGCAAAGTTTCAGCTTACGGACCCCCAGTGTGCAGGTGGCACCAAACATTACTCAGTGTACAAAGCAATAAATCCATAGTAACAGTTCTGGTCAAACGTCATGAACAGTCATTATGTAACTGTTTTTTATGCATTTGTTCAAAAGTCGTGTTTTTTGTGATAACAAATGTAGAAAATAAACACTTAAAGAAAAAAAAGCATTGAAATATACTGTATGTATGAAATATAGTAATAGAGTCCAACACAAACGTCTTTGACAACAAGAAAAGTGCAAGGAGTTTGTGACAGGGCTGCTCACCAGATGAGAATGATAAAACGAGCTCCGTCTGAGAGGCGGGCGCTCGTCTTCATGTTTCTGTTTTGGTCCACATGGAGTTTGTGTCTCTCTCTCTCTCTCTCTCTCTCTCTCTCTCCCTCTCTCCCTCTCCCTCTCCCCCTCCCCCTCTCTCTCCCCCTCTCTCTCTCTCAGGTTTTAGTTTGATTTTCATGTTTATCATTAAGTGGCTGGACCCTCGTTGCCCTACTTAACCACATGTACCTCCTCCTCCCTCTGTACACCCCTGATTTCATTGTAACAAGATTCATCGAAGTTATGGATGAAACTTAACCAAGTGATTCAACATTTTCAAAAATGAAAAATGTGCAACCTGAAGTAGTTAAAAGTTTCCTGTTTTTGTGCCTCTGAAGTGTGATTCTATGGCTTCTGTTGCTGTGTAAATTGAGAGGTTTGTTGATGTCAACATGAAATACTCTATATCCTTTTTGATAAAAAAAAAGCAAACAAATCTGTGTGTGTCCTGAGTATTTGTATTGGAAACAAAGGAGAACCATTCAAGAAACTAGTCTGTACTGAAGAATATGACAAATTATGTATTTACGTGTTGTTATTAACATTTAACACACATGGTGAAGCTAAGAGTTGATTTCATTATCAGTGATCCACAAAAAAAGCTAATGCCATAAAATAGCAATATGGCCAAGTGCAATATCCAAATCGTAGGAGCTGCAAAATACGTTACCCTGCACTTTGTGGTAAACATGACAGATTTCATATGCTAATTATATGCAGGATGTAAAAATTTTCATTTATGAGGCCTGATTTCCAAAGCATGCATTATGTTACATCTCAATTGGTTGTTTCTCTATCATATATTGTGAAATAGTATGTTGGGAAAATTCACAACATACAATAAGAATTTAATTTACTTAAAAAAAAAAAAAAAAATATGGGATCATTGTGTAAGATAATTACAGTGGGGTTTTCAGTAGACTGAGTCTTAGCTGTTCCACCAAGGCCACAGGAAGTGCAGAGTTAATGGCTGCCCTCCTTCGCTGTCGGTGAAATCAATAGGGTAAGTCCCGAGTGTTCGGCTGGACCTATTGACTGTTCTAACCTCTTAATGGAGATGAGAGGGAGGAGGAGCACTTACTGAGCTATTTGGAGGTGTTATTTCGATTTAGGAGCCGACCCCTACCTCCACCAACAAAGCTTCGGTGCTCAGTTCTCACAGATGGTCATCAGAGGAGATACCACCAAACAAAACACTACACCTGAGCCTGAGTAAAGATAAATTATATTTGTTTCTTTCATGTAAATGAATCATTGAGATAAAAGTTTTTTTGGGTGATGGGTCCTCTTTTTGTATATCCTATAGTCTGGACACATCCTTCGGGCAGGAGTTGCACTGACCCAAGAGTGATGTTTATCAATTGTCTTTTCCTGTATCATTATTATCAATGTCAGTATCACTCCATATCCTATTTTTCAGTTTTCATAACTATTATGTTGCATATGTAGTGCACTTTGGGAATTTCTTTTGGTCTAGTATGCCTCAGCAGAGCGCTGTCGATGGGTCAGGTTAAGTTCAGTACAACAAATTTTTTCAACAAAATAATAATTTTTATCTCATAAATCTTCACATATCATACCTCAAAATGTGCCCTATACAAAATGGTTGAGAAAAGCATTAAGCATCAAAGAAAGACTTGGCCGAGAGGGCAGCCTTCTTTAGTTATGTCTTCTGACTAATTGTGCTCACTGTTCTACTACAAGAAAAACATCTACTTCCTGTTATGACAGCACAGTCATGAATGAAGGATTAAAACTAAGATCCAACAATAATGATTACAAGGCGTCCTGTTACATGGGATCATTTACACACAGCCAACGATATAGTGTTGATATCAGGGCTGATAAATATGATGCAAAAAATACACCTTTACCTCAGAAAATGTTTTTGGCTACACAAAGTGTCCACAAGGTCAGTGTCTAATTCATAAAAGCCACTGGTTGATGTGTTACTTCAAGTGATCCAGAAGTGATCCAGAGAGGAAATATTCAAGTCCTCCTTTACTCAGAAATGTTTTTCACTAATTGTTACTTCACTTGGATTGTCAACCTGAATAATGTTTGTACACAGTTTGACACTTGAAGGCTGTTTTCATATTCATCTGCTAAAGGGGGAATGTTTCTCTGTGCTCGCCTAAAATCTGCATTTAACGAGTACATTTTTAAGCAGGACTTTTTGACGTCAGTTTGGAAACCACCAATCGTGGTCCAGTATGCAACTTACACAAGTGTCACATACATACACACACACACACACACATACACACACACACACACACATACACACACACACACACACACACACACACACACACACACACACACACACACACTGATAATTGTCAAGCAGGAGAAAATCGTCTTTCTACTCATAATTCCAATTTTGTAGAAAAGCTAAACAATACACAAATTCCTATTTGATGTAAAGTATTTTTATACATATTAAACATGTCTAAAAAGGGTCTTTAAATAATTTACAAAATGCTATAGATATATATAATTCATAAATATTAATGTAGGATCAAGGGTATAAGATAATGACAAATGGCATAATTTAACACATACAGCAGACGTCTCATATCCTCTGTATTTGAACCTTGATGTCTGTTTCTTAAAGTCGTTTTGTATGGATTCCTGCACTGTGCAGAGCGGTGTTAGTAAAGTAAAATTCAGACCGCATTTTCTTTCCTAACATCACTGACGTCAAACAGCTCTGCAGGAGCTCTGAAAAGCCCAAGGTGACACAGAGATCAGTGTTTGATTGATGCACAACTTCTGCATCAGGTGATATTAAAAACATGCTCTGTGTCCCTCATCCTCTGTCTGTCTGTCTGTGTGTGTGTGTGTGTGTGTGTGTGTGTGTGTGTGTGTGTGTGAGTGTTATTGTGACTCTTGTCCCGGCTCAGCTCATTGCTTTTGTTAATTTGACAGGCTCAATAAACGTGTCACCAACCACCCCTAAATGGTGTTTTCGCACAGTCAACCAGCCAGAACCGTCATCCTGTCTGCGTGCAAGTGAGGGAGGTGACCCATAACCCTTTCTGACCATCAATCCACCAATTATACAAAACTTGCCACTGTGTCTCCCCAGCAAAATAGGTTTAAAAAATATTTAAAAAATCATCCATTCTACCGGCGTATCTATCTGCAAGTCTTTGAGCGGAAAGACGTCATCCAGCAGCTCTTTCAAAGTTCTCTTGAGTTTTAATGTTTTCATTTGCATCATATATATATATATATATATAAATACAGCATGTGGGCATGCGTGTCTGACAGCATGGATGTTAAATTGAGAGAATGCGTGCGCATATGTTCAGCATCTTAAATGGCTGTTCAAATGTGGGTGGGGGGCAGGTGCTGCTACAGCCTCAAGGGAGCTGAGGGGAGGAGGGTTGAGGGGAGTGGAAGTAGATGCCAAAATCACTCTTTAATGACTCGGGGGGGCTGCGCTCATGTTGTGCTGGGGGCCCCTGAGATCCTATGTGGCTCATAAATAAGCTCCTGATTTGCACAATGTGCCTCCAGCACCTCTGAGCTGGTCACAGGATGATGAGAAGGGATGTCTTTGGATAGGATATCGATTTAAGGCCGAGATGGATACATGAAGATCACTTTCGGCTTGAATTAATTAATAGGTAGGATAGGAATTATTATCCCAAAAGTGTCACAAACAGAACATTTACACTGCGTTAGCCTGGCTTGTTCTAAATCTCACAAATAATTTGAATCTTTCAGGATCACTTTTTAATTACAACTGCAAACAAAACACAGCTTTGTTTTGGTATTAATACTGTCTTAACTTTGTGTAGCTTCTACTGGAGTCACATACATCCACACGTGAGCTGTCCATGGTGCTCAATGAAGGATCACTGCGTAACACGACTACAGGCGTGTTCACTGAGCTGTGCATAGATATGCGAAATGCAGATAAAACACAGCATAGCGTCACAGTACTCAAGACCTTAAATGATCCTCTATGTTCTATACATCGCACTTCTATATTAATGCTGGATAACACGCCCGCCACCCCCACCCGCCC
>NW_019525288.1:160241-161232 GCF_002814215.2 Seriola lalandi dorsalis
CCCCCCTCCCACCCTCCTCCTTCTCTCCACATACACAGCCACCACCTTGTAAGGAAGTGCGTCATAGGCTTGTCAAGGGGGAGCCTCTGGGGCGAGGCACTCTAATATTAGGAAGTCAGAAACTCTCCTTCATTAGGCCTCCTTCAAGATCACACACTCACACACACATACATACATATACACGCGCACAGAAAGACACTTAAAACACGACATTATGATGCAAGATTATGTACACGGAGCTGGAATCCGTGCAGATATAGGCATGTACACACTGCACATGGTGGCAGACAAAATGTTCTTTCTTTGGTCTTTGTCTTTAAGAATGAAGGTATTCCAAAGGTAAATAGATGGAAAAAGAAATGGAAAAAAATTTCTTTTTTTCAAGTGGATGAAATGAGCCGTCATCCTAAAATACACTGCTGGTTCTATGACAAATTCCTCCATTATTCAGAGTAAAGCATATTTTATGTCTGGAGAGATACAAGGAAGCTTGTGTAAACGGTCTTTTAGGAGCATCTGAGGATTTCATATTAAAGTTTGTTTATTTAATTTATTCATTTATTGGTTTAATTTTGTTTTTCTAAAACAAAAATTACTTGTTGCTGATAAAAACAGAGCAGAGTTTACAGTATGATGACGAGGATTAAAACATTGGGAACATGGAGAGGAAGGAGAGGAAGCCTTTTTCTCTCAATTAATGCAGCTAAAGCACCTGAACTGAAGTGTGTGTGTGTGTGTGTGCGCCAGTAGTTCTTTATTCAGGCTCGTCTCTTAATGCCCTATCACCAGATGGGAGCTAGCAGTAGGTGTGTGTGTGTGTTTGTGTGTGTGTGTGTGTGTGTATGAATGTATGTGTGTGGGAGTCCGGTTAGGAGGGGGGTATTTCCCAAAATCCACGCATCAGGCCTCCTTTTGTCCTCTTGCCTGTCACCGATGGCTTCACAGTGGGGTGACACACACACTCCAAATCTCATTAAAAAGTGAGAGATGC
>NW_019525288.1:161252-369509 GCF_002814215.2 Seriola lalandi dorsalis
GGGGGGGGGATGGGTGCTTTCATGTCTAATAGGACTGGAGGAAGCATAATAACTTGGTGCAAGCAATGTTGTTTTATATTATCACTACATTCACATTCTGTAATTGACTTTAATTGTAGCTTTAACAGAATATCATATTAATAAAATAAGGAGAACCGGACATTTCAACATAGACTTGGTAAACCACACGTTTACAGACACACACTTCCTTTGATGCTTTATTGATTTCATGCTGCTGCTGATACTTGTCCATCTGATTTCATTAGTCACAGTGATGTGACACATCCGATAGAGAGGTCTCGAAGTGGAGCAATAATACAAGAACAACACTATCACCGCCTGCCCTTTTAGAGAGATGGCTCAGTTCACGCTCCTGCCTGCAAGAGCTGACTGTGATTAATCCATTTTCTACAACTGTGTTAAATAATCACGGACCCGTCCAAAAAAAAAACGCCTTCAACAATTTTAATCTTAAAAACAGGCCTTTTATTATATCACGTTAAACCATTTACTGTAATTGCTGGTATGAATGGCACAACACCAAGCCCCTTTTCACATCCTGCAATTTACCCATTAGGGTTAGAAATTGCTTTGCAATTGCAGGAAATTACTCTCCATCCACAGCAGTAACCATGCACTTGCTCCTCAACTGAAAAAAAAAATGCCTAATACAAACAGTCATTCATTTCACTCTTTGTTATTCACTTCCTGCAGCCATTTTAATGAGAACTTAACAGCACACATTTGCATTTGTCTAATGGATTTTGTTTTGTGTCACCGCAGTTATAAAATATTGATGCATGGTGCCTTTAAGAGCGGAGCCTGTGAGATCAGACACCTTGGGACGAGGGTGTGGGGAGAAAAGGGACAGACAATAAACAAATAGGATAAAGCACACAGGAGACACTGCCTCTGACATTTGCTTTGGAAGGATGATGGTAAAATGGGCAGCTTCATATTTCACAGAGAGCTAAAGCTACAACTCCCATTGATTTTATATCAAGACTCCTATATTACACAAACTAGGCTTACGTTTTATTATTTTGGATTGCATTTTTTAACATAGAATTATAGAGTTAAGAGCCAGAAAATTATTTTTAAAACTATTGTTGCATATTTAATGTTTTTTCATGGATTACTGGTATAACCTTCTACATTCAGCTAATTTTCTCTACATAAGATACATACAGAAATATTCTGTAAATATTTTAAAGAAATACTAAAGAAAAACCTACTTTCAGCATCAAATATAATTGACTATTAGAAATATATACTGCATCATTTAAGCCAGACATTCTGTTAAAGTTTAAAACATCAGACAGACTAGACTCACAAGATATCAGTCATACAACTAGATTACGCCTCTGAGTGTAGGCTGCAGAAAAGAGTCAGATGAAAAGGATAAGATAATGTCATGATCTTTCTTTCATCATATCAGCCTCCTTTGTTATCTGCTCTCTTCCTTTGGCTCTCTGTCCCTCCCTCGTGCTCTTCCTCCCTCTGTCACTACTGCATGGTGACTCAGACACTGCAGAGATGCCACATCTGAATGATATGAGCATGAGTCACACACACCGGTCGGACGCTGTCCATCTCTGGAAAAAGTTTCTTCTACGTACAAATACACGAACCCTGCACAGGCACACATTGGCAGGTGATAACCTCTGAAAGACTGTAACTCAAACTCAAACTCCAGCAGATTTGGCTTTGGCTCGGCAGACAGTCAGTGAGCTGCCATGATCGATGCATCAAACACTTATTTTCAGGCTCAACTCTGCACCTACGCTCCTGACTAAACAAACAAGCCGATTTTAATGGTGTTCCCTTCACACCGCCCTGACCGCTGCTACACAGAAACTTGTACACACACAGTAAATCTGTCAATCCACTGCTCCACAGAGGGGCAAGGTTTTTGTTCATTCCCTCGCTCTCTCTGTCCATCTGTCAGTCTTTCTCCCTTCTACTCAAACGCAGAGTCAGCTCCTTGACGTGGTGTTGAAGGTTTTCAACCACTTACACACCCTACTCTCTGTCTTAACACATACAAACACAAACACAAACACACACACACACACACACACACACACACACACACACACACACAAATATAAATACATGTAAAGTCTTTCTCTTCTATGGCCAACAACAACAAGTCAGTTAAGCTAGAAGGCTCCCTGGAATGGAAACTAACTAAGTACACTTACTACACAACACTGTCAGAGAGGATTCTGTGCAAGTAATACTCTACTTTTGAAACTTAAAGTGCAATTTAAACGTTAGGGACTTTTACTTGCTATATTGCTATATCTGGGATTGCTTCTTATACACTACATATGATTTTACATATACTAGTCTGTTTACAGGTCTTGGGGAGTGCTACCGTATATGTGAAATAAACTGTATAGTGTTTTTTGGGACTGCAGAGGGAACTGCTCTAAATCTGATGAATTGCCTCAAGTGATGTCACCTGAGGCAGCGTTGGTTGGGTGTGAAGACGACACAATTGAAAGTGGAAAGAAATCTGGAGGTGTGGGTCTTACCAGACCGCTGTAGCCTGAAGAACAATCTGCGGAGTAAAAACAACAATGTTTCTGGTTCTGCTACATTGATTTTTTTTTCAGACAGAAGGTGAAAGATATCTTAAAAGTTCTGTCTCATCTTAGATGAGACATGACCAATCCATGACACAGCATTTTCAGGCTGGAGTGATGTCATTATGACGAACAAATGCCTCAATGACGCTGATATTACATCCCATTTCCCATTTGTCAATACCACGGAGAAAACACGATTTTTGAGCAGCTTTACTTCAGCTTATCCAAATCCAAAACACTATTCCTGCTTTCTCAGTGATGAAGGGTGTATAGATGAGGTGATACTTTAGTGCCTCTGCACCTCTGTTTATGCACATCTGTGGGTATGTGTGTGAGATACTGTGTGTGCAGTTGTGTGCATGTTCTATTGATTAATGTGTGTCCACATGTATTATTTGTGCATGTCCTTTTTTTTTTCCATGTGTCTTTTGTCCATGTTTCTAAAACTGAGATGAGTTGCTATGGAGACTGGGATACTTGTGTAAAAAGGAAGTGGCAAAAGAGAGAAATCTGGTTGTCAGGAGAGACTCTAGGACCATGAGGTTGAGGCTGAATGTGTTTGTGCCTGCAGAGTATGTGCGCATGCATGTGTTTGTGTGTGGACTCTAGGTTGAGGTCTTTGCTTTTCTACACACTGAAGTACATTCATATTTAATTTTTTTCTACTAAAGCTCCGGCTGTAATTGTACTTCAGCTAATTACATCACACAAATCCACAAAGATAAAGGGCTCTGACACGAAGATCTGCATCCACCCATGTGTTGTTTGTGTTTGCAAAAATGTCAAATGAAAACATTAACCCACGGTTATGCCCATATACGCTGATAAATCTTTGTTCATCATCACACAGGGAGCGAGGCTGTGATCCCTCACGTGTTGACAGGGGTTAAGCGACTTGCAAGTGATAACACAGCCATTTCAAGCACTCCATCACTTGATAATTACATTACACTGGTACTCCATTGCTTCCACTCGCTCCCGGTAATCTTGTTAAAATCCGAGTGATTGGAATCACAGTGACAGAGAGACAAATGACAGTGAGGCAGCTGCCCGTGGAGCCGAGCCCTCTCCACATCTGACTGAAGGTTTTGAAGTGCACTAAGCTTTTGTCAGGTAACCATGGAGCTGCATAGGCATACAGGTACTGAAACGCACTTTAAGATGCAGGTAGGCTATTCCCCTTTTGTTCCCATCAAAAAGCTTGCAGTTTTAGTAGGAAGTGAAGAACCTGCACCAACCAATGTTGGATCAGTTTTCTTTCTTTCTTTCTTTCTTTCTTTCTTTCTTTTTTTTTACTAAAAAGCAGATACATGAAATCCCTATACAATGGCTGCGCCCTATTCCATTAAAAGTAAAGGCTCCTCTTTTTCCTTTTTAGTCTAGCATCAAGAGCTTGTCATTAAGTAGCTATGCTGCCCTCTGGTGGCCATTTGTTAACACTACATGGAATATATTGCATTTTGGTTTGTTTTATGTGCTGTAGAGAACTGCAAAAATATGCTTAACATTAGCATAAATGTGTCTTTATTTCCCCTTTCCTGATGTAGACTGGAAGGTAAAGTACAGTAATTTCCTGGCAGTGATTCCAGACTGGCTCCACATTTAGACGCTCAGTGTGACAGGTAGTTTAATTAAAGTAAAGGTCTGCCCCGCAGCTAGTGACCCCCTAGTCTGCCAGCCTGAGCCAAGGTAACAACCATTCATTTGTCATGTGCAGGATTGGCAGACATATAATTTATTAGTCATTTATATGAACGCCTCACAGCCACACACCCACACACCCACCAACAAGCTGTGACAGTGAGACAGTTTTAATATTTAATAATCAGCAGTAATTAAGCATGCAATGACATGATCTAGCTAATTCATAGTAAATTCCTTTGAGATGGAAAAAAAGTATTTTCCAAACATGATGATGAAAGCACATTTTCTGAGCTACCAAGTACAAGGATCTGCCTGTGTCAAAAAGTCAAAAAGCAAATAAATAATAATTTTAAAATGTTTTGCATAAAAAAGGTTAATGGGATTTTTAGTAACAGAAGTATTTTTAAATGCCAAGTAAAAAAAATAGCCTGGTTCCATCCCTTTATATTGCCATCTGCATCTCTGATAGGTTGAGCACTTCAAATAAAAGCAACATTTAAATAAATAGAATGAACTATGTATAACAAAAAAACAAATGCAAATCCAGTCAGATTATCACAGTAATGTAAAATTTGTAATGTATTGCACTTCCATAAAGTTGGGGAGCTCTGAAGAGAAACTTGATGCAGCAAAAGGACAAGATATCTTGAATTTCAAGGTCTAAATACACTGTATACTGCCCAGCCTCTTTAAATTTAAATATAAAACAAGAATCCTTAGGTGAAAATATACGATGGGGGGGGGGGGGGCCTTTTCTAAGAGGGCAACTAGAAAGCTTTCGAACCCTGAACAGAAAACAGATATATACATATCTGTCTAACAGCAGCACACACATAAAATATTCAATTACATGAACACAGCTCATTCTACCTAAAAACGATATCTGCTTTAATCTGACAGAATGATAAAACACTTGTAAGTCTCTAATAACTGTGTCCCCATCTGATGGGCCTTGGGTCCTCTTAACCCAGGGGACCAATTTGGGTGGGACACAGCACATGGTGCCCTGTGCTGAATTACCGACCCCCCAACCCACCAACACCACCCCCATTGCAGTGGGGACAAGAGGGAGGCGGATTACGGTTCAGTTGTCTTGGCAACCAGAGATGCCATCTGTCATGTGTGTACTGATCCACAATGTGTAGCTGAGACATTGTTTTAATTCAATCATTTTCTCACTGCCAGAGAGACCTAATGTTAAAATACAAGAACTCATGTCAGCATATATTCAATTTTATTGTGCAATGTACAATATTTATTGTGTTCAGCAAGATATAAGCTAACAAGTTGTCAGCTGTAGACCTATTTTTGATATTAATATATTATATTAGTATATTATGTTAGAGTGGTCTTCTCACGTAACTGCAAATGTAAATGTAAAAAAAAAAAGAAAAAAGAGGAAGCAAAATTTCCAAAATGTTGAGAAACTGGAAGCTGGGGAGAGGGACATCTAGACTACCTTGCTTAACCTGTTTTTGATCTACAGATTTCGTGCACTAGCAAGTATTTACGACAGCTCCAATGTATGTGGGACTGACTCAAAATAAACTACAGTACCAATGCCCATGGTAATGATGAGGCATATCAGCCACTGCAACAGTGTGGCTAACTTAAGTGGTTTTCAAAGTTTTTGAACAGCGGCACAGGAGAATAAGCTGTAAAAGGCTTTTGCTTTACAGACAATACACCGCTTTCTGCCTTTTCATGCGCTTTACTGACAAAAAGAAAAATACAGGAATACCACCAGCCCCATACTTTACATTTTAAAGAAAGAAATAGATAAACCAGTGTACCTGACTGTGTTGTCTGGCTTCCTTTTACAATCCAGGCTGTGTTCCAGATGCTGAGGGACTATTTATTAACTCTGTGGGTGTTTCTGAGTCATTATTAAATTGGTTTAACAGGTCTTTAAAACGTCATCAGTATGTCCGCTGTACTATACCTGCTCAAAGGCACATTGCTCCTATAACAGAGACAGGATGTGATTCACACTCTGTTTAGACTCAGTTTAGTGCTCGTTGTCTCGGAAGCTTCTCTAAAGCAAAACGTCACTCAAAATGGCTCGTTGTTTCAGTGTGATTAAAACACTCTGAAAGTGTTGTGATAATATCTTATCTCACTATCTATGCATGTGGGATGAAGTGAGACTAATGCACCAACAGACACACACACTCATTATTATTCACAATAGCATAGGTCAGATGAATGCTAACCAGTGCAAATGAGCAGGAGGGCTGCAGGGAGGTGTACCTATGGAGGAAGAGGGGAGGGTCTAATAGACGTAGTGACATGAGGGACTTGTCCTCTGGGAGAGAGCTGCAAATGAACCAGCAGCCACACCTGGGACTACACCACACACGTGCCCGCATGCACACACACACACACACACACACACACACACACACACACACATATATATGTTTGGGTTTGCTTGTGAGCATGTGGCTGCCCCCACCACATACCTGATTGATTGATGCCTTGAAGCTGTCTTTTACAAGTATTAAAAAAAAAAAAAACACCTTATCCTTTTGACAAAATTGTAATTAACACCCATACCATCCTGGCAGCAGAAATTAAAATATTACTGGCCAAGAAATAGTGGAACAGTTATTAGTTAGTCAATACAGACTAACCATTTTATCTCAATCAAGTCTTGTAAGAAAAAGGACAAATGTCTGAGATAAAATACGGCCAATAAGACATGGTCCCAAGCAGCTGCAGAAACAGCATTATTGCTGAGTATTAATTTGATAAAGAGTGAATTGGCTTTAAAAAAATGTTATTCACAGACATCTTATCAGAGCACAGAGTCACCAGGTGAAGTTCAGGTTCTTTACTGAGTCTAAAGAAAAATCGAACAGTTGTATAAATATGCTGAAAGCAGTTGCTCTGCAAGGGCAACCGACTATGCATTAGTGAAACATTGAATTCAGTTTATTACTAATGCTGAGTGATAGAATGATGTAATTCAAATGGGTATTTATCAAAGTAACTGCAAAAATACAGTTTGTCCAAACACCCTTCCCACCCTAACTTTAAAGCCACTATGTGTAGGATGTAAAAATAAATTACTTTGGCACCATTCAATGGGAGTGTCAAGAGGGTGTAGCAGCATGTACTGTATCAGACAACAATGTGTACCACTAAACCCCCTCCTCATCAGAATAATTTCAGAGATCCTATAAACACAGAAAATTTAACTTTATGGAGCACACAGTGTGTGGCTGTGCCACTTCTACTAGGTCTAACACTCCTTTGTTGGGTGTTTTTTGTCTCTCTGTAAGGACCTGCACAGCCTCAAGGGGTCACAAGTGGGGCCCTTGTGGACACAAGAACTGAAAGCATTTGACAAGTGTGTTTTCATCTCTTTTTTCCAAGGGCCAGTTTCACAAAGACAGACTTTGACTATGGCTTAAATCTAACTAACAGTCAGACTTCAGATATACATCTACACTGATCTGTAGCATGAAGCTAGAAAGTTTTTGAGTAGGCTACCTCATGCATGGACTTATTAAGAGACCTTGACAAAGCAGTCACTCAGCCTTGCCACCAATTTATCCCAGTGGCCACTCACAGTATTGGAACGAAAAAATCCCCTGCAGCCCCAAAGGTATTTCCCCATAGACCACCTCTGAAGACCCAGGTCACCTGGGACCAGTTTATGAACTCACTAAATTTTTTGAGAAAATTGAACTGTAACACTCACAAAGGTGTAAGCCTACATGCTTAAACTTTTGTCAATACTGACATTCTACACATGATCAATCAGTTAGTGCCTCCGCAAATCATCCGTTTAGATCATTTTACAGAAACCATGAGCAGAAAGTACAATTCATTCATATTTACCAACATTGTAAACCAGCAAAATGGCGAATCCCTACCTTAGAAGCCGTCTTGGGCCTAGCCCGATTGTTCAATCCTCGATTAATTATGTTCCTTTAGTCCATGCGGGTCCACAGATCAGAACATTCAAAGGGGTCTTTAATAAAAGCTTTCCAAGTTGCCAATGATGAAGTCCACTAGAGACTGTCGGCGACTTCATTAGCATCACTTCACTCCACATTTCCGCCATTTTCCCTCATAAAATGCCTCTTTTTGGGTATAGGCTACTTGTTTTAGTTAGTTGGGAAATGGGAAGTCTCCCTGCAACGTTCCGTTCAGATTTGACTCCAGAAAGTTACGGTGAAGATAGCGAACCTGGTGATGAACCTATGCCAGTTGTAGAATGCGCTGTTATTGGATAATGCCTTTTGTCAACCATGCTAGTTTGAAAGCAGACATTAGCCTTCTGTGCTAATGCTAACTGGTTCAGCGTCCACCCTCACGGTATCACGGCAAGTCCACTAGGGCTTAGGGCCGCCCCACTGTAAAACTATTAAGTGCACGGTGGCTCTCCAGCAAACATTTTGTGCCCTTCATGGACACTTTCCACATGTCCGTATTTCTACCAATTTACCCAGAGTTCATAGCGGTGTGACGTTAAACAGGGAATTACCGTGGTTACAGGGGAAGCCCGGAAGCATAAAACGGTTATCAAGCGTCATAAAACGGAAAAAAAAAAAGAATAACACAAATGAAGAACGGTAAATAAAGAAGCACGAAGCGTTAACGTCACGAGAAAAAAAACGAAGTTAACGTGTAAATAAAGCTCACTGGTGATTCATAGCCAGAACTGTGAACTGTTATTTGTCCTATGATGGCATGATGATAAATTCCAAACTTTTTCAGCTAACAAACTTTGTTTACAAACAGGGAGCGAAAGAAGGGATTTATGTCTTCAGCTTCATCGCATAATTTGAAGAAAAGATAAGTTGAGAAATGGGTCTCAACTTTTATGTGCTTCTAGCAGACATGTTTGAAAAGCTATGACAAAATACCATATAGATGTATGGGGATCAAAATCAAACCCTTTTTATACTTTAACTACTCAGTATGAACAAGGTTGTTAACATGGTGTTAACAAAACTAACTAACTAACCAATATTTCATTAGACAACGTGAACAACAGCAGAAGAATTATATTTCATGCATGGACCCTGTAACATGATGACGAGTGATGTCAGTGTTCAGGTGGTGACCGTGGGAATTTAGCGGCAAAGTCGGCTGGTTGCAAAAGATGGTCTTAAAGGAAAGGACAAGGAGAAAGTAAAATTCAGACGAAGATACAATTTATCTAACATTTTTAAAAGTTACCTACTGAGCTTGACAGCGTTAGCAAAGAAGATGATGCCAGGACAGTAAGGAGGCAGCAGCCACTTCAGCTGAACATCAGCATGAAACAGAGGCAGAGAGCCACAGTCCTGTGACAGACACCTGTTCAACTCCACCTGAGTGGGTTGAGTAGGTTACCAGTTTAGCAGCCCCACAATTTACTACTTTTTACCTGTTGCTTGAAGTCTTTATTAATATTGGCAACAGAGTCGGAAGTCGTCAGAGACCTGGACTTTGATGACGTGATGATATACATACTTTATGGTCTCCAAGGTGTTGTGTTAATAGCCCAGAAATGAGAAGTACTTGACATTGGTTGGTTTAGGAAAACCTATTTGACTGTCCTTTTGTCGTGTTAAATGTATCATACATAATATTGAAATATCATTTTATGTTGCTGCTTTTTTAAGAGTAATTTTTTAAAAACTACATTATGCACTTTTTTTTATCTATAAACATGCGTCATATTTTAGAAGCTGATCATGTATGTTGAACCTTTTAATCTGAAAAGTAGAAATGGAATGACATTGCTTATAATATGTCGGTTAAATAAAAACATGGCCAAAAAAAAAAAAACATGGCCAAACTGCGGTGATGATTTATTTTTCAGTCCAACTCTTCAGGAACTGTAAGTTGACACCACAAACTTGCAGGCGTGTTCAGGAGAGTTTGTTTTAAAAGCGTCGGCCCCTGTCACAGTGTGGTGTAGTTACATGTGGCGAACCTGAGGGCGGTGAACATCTGGCTCTCCGTGATGAGTGCATGTGTATGAGAGGACACACACACGGGCGAGAAGATACTAAACAAACTTTTATGAAAAAGCTAATCTTTTGAAGAATCCTGTTGGCGTTTTGTAAGTATATTTGCAGGATAAACTGTGTGTTAATTTTTTATAAAAGTTTGGTGCTGATGTTGACAGTGAATATGATGATGATGATGAACACTGTACTAATGGAAATATTAGCTCCCTCATCAGTGGAGGAAGACGTAGCCTACTTACTTAAGTTTGAGATACCACAGTGTAAATATAGTAAAAACCTTGCATTCAAAATCTTACTGAGGTAAAAGTAAATAACTGTTAGCAGCAAAATTCAATAATAATATCAAAGTAAAAGTACTCACTGAGCAAAATGCATTTGTCATGTAGGCCTATTAATATAACTTATTATGTTATGATTCACTGTGTGTAATTCACGTGTGAACAGCATTATAATGTAATTAAGGTTTATCTTTAACATTTTTTGCTTTAAATATTTACATATGGCGGGGAAAACAACATATATTTTATAACTGTTTACATATAAGATCTTGATTTGTAAAGATAGGCAATGAAATAAATGTGCAGTAAACACAAGTACTTTCCACCACTGTCCCTCATTAATATGATAATCTAACCGTTTCTGGAAAAGTTTGTCACTATGCTAAGTTTTTATCCTTTTTGTTTATAACAGCATAACACAGCAGTTTCAGAATTTAAAGTGACTGATTGGATTTGATTGGATATTCTCTTGAATAAGCAGTTTGTAAACGCAAACAAAAAACGAGGTAACTAAATATGTGTCTGAATGGGACAATGAATGGGAAAATGTGTTTAATGTGTTTAATGTTATTACATGAGCGCTCAGAAGATTGATGCAGAAATGAATTCTCCAGCATGTTCATGGTGTCTGACCTGTCATGGCCTCAGTAGCAAAAACTTGAGTCAGAATTCAGTCAATGAACCAACTGTTCTGAGGTGCTCACTGTTTATTTGATTTACCTCACAACAATATTTTTTCTTTTTCTTTTTTTTTTTACATCTTGGTGCCAAAATTGTATTTTATTGTGTTTCACTGGAGCTGGGGTACAGTAGGTCTCCACTGTTCAGGGTGTGTAACCAGAAGCAGGCAACAGACCTTTCCATCCTGTGTTGATATGAGGTTTATTTAGTCTAGAAGCAGCCGAAGAAAAGCCATAGGGTGAGAGCACCACTGAAGCTGAAACCTATACCTCAACTATGCAGTCGTATCCATTCAATATCTGTTATTCATTCGCTAGTTTTACATTACCTCTTTTAAGCTGTTACAATCCTCCAGCTAACACTTGAGACAGCAGATCATTGATCAAGAGAGCTACTGCTGCCATCAGTGCTGTCGGACATCCACTTGAAGTCATTCATCCTGATATTTTATGAATAGCTTTTTTTTTTTTCAAAAAGTTGACAGATGCAGTGGATGTTGAACAGACTTTGAGGACAAAAGCAGAACGCACCAGCCTGCAGGTTACAGTAACAGCAAACTCAATTTGTACTGAAATTTGTTTGTAGAAACAAAAACACATTTTCCCGAATGAAGAGATAATTCTTTCACTGACAGATTTGCGAACTAAACTTTTTTTTGAAGAAGGGGAGAGCCGTGCCTGTCATGTAGGGAAACAGAATTTTGGTAACTAGTTGTGAAGTTAGTTGTTTACCAGACACTGGCTTTGGTTTCATTCTCTGGAGACACCAGTGTTCGAGCTGTGCTGAAGGCACCCGATCATTAATCACTCTGTCATCTTATATACATACAATACATGTTCAGGTATTTAAGTCCATGCTGCAGCTCAGATCATTCATTTTGCACACATTTTTCAGGTAGGCTGGCGTGTAATTGTAACTTTCCCCTCCAAATAGTCGGTTAGACCGAAGACGTTTGCTTTTATTGCCAAAAGACAATTAAAGGCTGTGAAATACCAGTGAAGCAAGTCTTACTTTGGAAACATTAAAGGTTGCGCAAAGTAAATGAGGTGAAATAGAAACACTAATACATGCATGGGCCTGTGTGTGTGTGTGTGTGTGTGTGTGTGTCTGCTTGTGCACCAGTGTGTGTTTACATACATGGACCCTCTGCTCTGCAGGAATATAAAGACTGCTAGTGTCTGAGAGTCAGGCCAGTGGGTGACCTTTGCCTTCTCTTCCCAGCAGAGCCATCCTGTAGCAGAGGTGTGAATATTGCACCTGGATGTTTTGTCAGAGACAGAGGCTCTCATGCCCTGCTGGTCAACCTGTAAACCAGCCTCAAACTTGGCAGGAAGCCCCTTCATATACCTTGTCTCTGCCCCATGTCTGCATGATTTGTTTACAAAAGACCCTTTTAACCACGTCCAGTTGGAACCTTATGTCTACAACATCCTCACATTTATCTGACACAGCCTTAGCCCAGAATTCACTGACATACATATTGCACATACACCTTTGCCCTACTTCCACTATAATCACGGTGCGAGGGATTTGTCATCAATTTTTTGCTGATGTAAGGCAAGTTTACAACGAACTACACTTGAACTTGTAACAATGATTTGCCATTCTGAGCTACAGGTACATTCATGCAGAGACACAGGTGGTGTACAACTATAAATGAGCTCTGAAGGCCAGCTGTGATGCTGCCTGTCTGGGTCCCGAACGTCTGCCCTCCAGGTGTGCTTTCACTTGACTATCCTGCTAAAGATTTTTAATAGTCAAGCTAGCGGCAGGGCTCTGGGATGGCAATATCACTCAGTCGGTTGGTCTGTCAGTCCACCACTGAAACATCTCAACAGCTTCTGGATGCCATGAAATTTTGTACAGACATTAATGGTCCCTTGACATTCATGCTATGACATTTACACTAGAAAACTGGGATGGTGAACATTGTAAAAAATATACCTGCTAAACATGCTAGCATTTAGCTCAAGTAAAGCCTTAAAAAGCATAACTCCTATGCAAAAACACGCAGCCCTCTCATTCATTTGAATGAACACAGGGTCGACCAGCAAAAAGCTGAATGTAGCTCAATATTTGCTTCAACACGATTTTGTTCAGCACACAGGCACACATTCCAGATGAATGGCTTTGTACTGTGAATGCTGTCATCACAACAGAACATAAAATAGATCAAAAATTCTCATAGTGTATTGTAAACCTCTGTGCAGCATTTTTGCATCTGTGCAGCCTTAAAATTTACTCTAACTAGTACCTGAGACAACATACCTATGAAATTGCAACCCTTTGTGTTGTTTTAACCCAGGACAGTTTTTGGTCTGAATGCCCGCTTGGTCTTGTAACTTTACAATGAAACTTTAAAGTCAGTCATTTGGCACAAACCAGGTCTGTGTGTCTACTGTACATTACTCCGCAGACCCAGTGACCCACTGCATGTGTTGTTGTCTCAATTCCAGCTGATTAGCAGCGAGT
Organism: Seriola lalandi dorsalis; assembly: GCF_002814215.2. NCBI lineage: Eukaryota > Metazoa > Chordata > Actinopteri > Carangiformes > Carangidae > Seriola > Seriola lalandi. The sequence continues at coordinate 174,894 of NW_019525288.1, forward strand.
ATTACTGGCAGTCAGACCATGCCTCTGCATGGGGCTGAGCTTTATGATGGAGGCTGCTCTGGGAACAGGACAAATGAGCCATGCAGCAGCACCGGGAGGCTGGCTCAGGGCTGGAGCTGTATGTCTTATTAAGCCAGTCAGTTTAATCCCTTTGATTAATGATTGTGTGTATTGTGTGGTTGTGAGTATAAGGTCCATGCATGGGAGTGTGTAAAATACGTTTCAGCATGTATTGTTGCTTTTGTACATGTGCAGAACATTTCTGTGTTTTCATGCCAATGAACGCCCATTAGTAACCTCAAAAACAATTACAATTTAATTATTTATTGCGTCTTTCAAGTTTGTCTTAAAACAACACTGACATGCCCGTACATTTCGCCACATGTTAATTGGCATTGGCATGTGGCGAAACCTAAAAATGACTTTGTCAGTAGCAAGAAAAACATCTGAAAAAGAAAGAGGGAATTTTACATTAGTAAGGCTTTGTGACTGCTTGATTTTCCTGCTGGCTGCTGAAGCTTAAATTAGCCACAGGTGAACATGAATACATTTTCGCTTGAAAAGAGGACTTACATTGGTGGGAGGGGTCTCTCTACAGACAATACGATCAGGAAAAAAGATTAAGCAAGTCTTAACTTTCCCACATTTGGGCATGTGAGTAATGTTTTGAGATAGACTTGAAAGAATGTGGAGCTATCCTTTAACTTAAGCTTGCTGTTAGCTAATTACTGTATACATTATCACAGTTTACAAAATGTTAAGAATAGATAATCCTTAAAACATGAAATTGTAGTGTTTTTGTGATTTTACTTCAATTCATGTGTATTTACTTTATTTTATTTCATTCTTTTCTCAGTCCCACCTCTATCAGTTATTACTCTTTGTTGTTACTTGTGGAGAGCACCCATTGGTTTACACATCAATAACATTTGTAGGTTGTTTCAGTTGTTATTTGTATGTCATGTGTGTTAATGTTGTATTTTGCAAAGGAGTAGTGAAAGACAAACTTTGCAGGGTGCAGCTGAGCCTAGTTCAATTTTTGATTTATAGCTAAAGCTAAAGCCAAACTGTCTTAAATGTGACAAAAACATCTGTAAAGTGAACTGTAAATAATGTATTCCGTTTCATTGAAAGCAGTTAAGAGCAAAATTGTTAAATATGAGCATGAAAAACATGATATCGCCCCTTCTTCAAAATCTCTCAGACTTTGATACTAATGAAAATTGTAAAAAAAAAAAAAAAAAGGAAAAAAAGGAAAGAAAACCAAGAGCATTATTGATCAAAACAAAAAACATATGTATTATCTCCATCAAGGCCAAAGACCGATTGGAGCTGAAACATGGACAGTGACGTGGGAGTGATGAACACCAGCCTCGAGAGTCCTCTGAGCCCCAGGCACCTGACTGGGTTGGGAATGAACTGTCTTCTAAGCCAAAAGTACAGACACTCTGGGCCGGGCCTCACCAGTCCTCAGGAGTACAACCAGTGGCTGCCCTACCGTCATGACGCCAGCCTGCTGCCCATGAAAGAAGACCTGGCCTTCTGGCTCAACACCATGATGGGTGAGACTGTTGTCCTGTGTTTCAAAAAATATATTTGATTGTTAAAGTCTGTAAAACTGAAAACTGGGATCATGACTTTTCTTTTACAAAATACACACAGGTGTTTTGAATTTGTGCAGCTGAATTACAAGAGAGAATGTTAATTCAAAACTTCAGTGTAACTTATTTAAGTAATAATAACGTACAAAATATCACCTTGGGATGTTGTATGTCACAGTCAAACACAGATGAATAACAAGACTTTACCATTTTGAGTTTGGAACTGGGGCTTTTATTTTGAAGAGAACGGCGAAAAAAGGCTGCAGAGGCGCATTAACCTACTTATTATCCCAAATCCTTGAAATACCTCTCCATTAGAGGAAGCATGGCTGTGACTCCAGGGAAAGGGATGTTTTCTCCCACTTTACTGCATTGTGAGGAAAACCATAAAGCGTGTATACAAGCCACAACCTGTTGGAGGGCGTCTAGAAAGTGACAAGACTCCAACGTGATGAGTTTCTGACTGATGCTAAAACAGGGCCAACAGCTTATTGGCCTGTGAGTACTGATTTGTTTGGAAGCAGAAAAGTGATATTATTAGTTTGGGTTTCAATGTGTTAATGTCTTAAAGTTAAACCCTGATTGTTGGTTGTTGCTTGACACTTCAAAGCTTTTCTCTCATGAAGCATTCCTGTGGCCACGTTAGGTATCTTGTAAATCTATAAAAATGAGATTTGAGGTAAGCAGCAGTGTCATAATATCAAAATGTTGTTTGCAACAGGATGATATTGTAGCAGATGTGTGATTAAAACTGCAATATGCATGTAGATTATGTTATATACATATGCAGGAATGATCTGTTTGCAAATGGTTAGCTTCTCATTTCAGACACCTCCTCAACCGAGGTGTTATAAGATTTTTTTAGTCCAGATTCTACAGTAAATATGTTAATAGGGCTTTTTATGGGTGGTTTTTATTTTTTAGCTAGTTGACAACAGCTAGTTGACACACTGGCTGATCAGCAGTATAATCAGCAGTTCTTTTACATTTTCGCCAAATTCTTTTCTTAATTTCAAACTTGTTTTGAGTTGATCTCATCTTTGGAGCTTCCTGAAAACTACAGTGGATAGGTTCCTCTTGAAACAAGAGATATAACAGCTTTTTGATGCCAAGCCAGGCAAAATTTTTTCAGACTGATCAGATCTTCTTGGTATATCAACTATATTTTACTGTATGTCATTCTGTGTGCATGTGTGTGCATCCTCCTCAGGTGTGGACCTCACAGCAGACAGTCTGATGGAGAGGTTGGATAATGGTGTTCTCCTCTGTCAGCTGGCACAGCTGCTCCAGGAGAAGATAATCCATGCCAACAATGGCAAGGTGCTGCAACAACACAAAGTCACGCACACATTCAATTCACACACACAAACACAAGCACAGAGGTTAGGACTTGTGCAATCACAAAAACACAAAACCACACCTTGCAAGTCATTTTAATCCACCAAAAAACAAACAAACAAATAAAATCACCTAATTTTACCATCATAATAATCTATGCTCAGTGACTTCAGAACGTTTAACTCTGTTGTGCACTTTACTACTATGACTCTACAAACCCTTTACAAGTCACAATAAGGCTGACAAACTGACAATAGATGATGAAGATATCAATTTTGTCTAAACAGATTAACCGAGTTTTTGGCCCAGTTGTCAAGAATCTTTGCTCAAAGAAAATGCAGTAATGTCTGATGTCACAGGTAAAGCCGACAGAACCTGCTGAGCTTTAGATGCAACGGTCTGAGGTTGGCAATGACAATATCTGGAGGTGAATTCAGGAATGATCTATGCCTGTTCATGTTTCCTATTAATAAGCTTCACCTTGCTACAGTAGGTTTTGTTTTGACAAGATCCTATTCATGATTTGTCCTAAATGCACAACCAAAAAAAAAAAAAAAAAACTTGGCATAAGGGAAGAAGATGTCTCTTTCAATATCACTGTCTTTATATTTAAACAATACTGTTATAATACAGATGGCATGTGTATTGGTTATAATTACACATGAGCCAACATTAATCCATTCATGTGTTACTGTAGAAATAACCGCAGTGTGTGTATGTGTCTACTGAAAACAATTACAGCCCTTTATAAGAAGAGTGATCCACTGGCGAGCTGATGCAACTTCTGGATCATTTTTCGCCCGAGACAACACAGCCAACTTCCTTTACTGGTGTCGAAAGATTGGCGTTGATGAGGCTTACCTTTTTGAATCAGAGGATTTGGGTGAGTTAAGACCGGAGATTGCATTTAACATGATGGAGTTTAGGAGCTCTGACCTCCCAGCAATTACTTTTAAGTGATATTATTTTTGTACAGTTTCTGACTAATGGTGATTAGTATGATTAGAATGATTTACAATGTCTCCTGAAACCCAAATAACTCAGTGCCTTTTAAAGTAGAAGGGACACTTGAGTAAAAGACACCTTTTACTTAAAGGTGGTGTTCAAAAGCTGAATATGTTGCAAAACTCAAAACACTGCTCACAAACTTATTAAGAGTAAATAGGAGTACGGAAAGTTCAGATTTCAAGATGAGTCACGATGATCACATTGAATGTGACTGGGTCATGATGATTATATGTTTCTATGCTTTCAGACTTCCTGTATCATTTCTCATTAACACCCCTCTGTGTGTATGATGCTCCGTGTGCCTGAGGAGAAAACTTGCAGTCAACATGCAAACATGGTTCTATATCAATAAACATACTCCTCTCCATGCACTTCTCACCTGGGCATGTCTACGCAAGGCGGCAGATGCGTGAGAACGATAATGTGCAGGTTAATCCCCAGCAACAATGAGTCCCCCCTGCAGGCAGACTAACCTACTTCACTTGACTAATTGAGTGACAGCGAGAGTAAACTTACTGTACTTTTACTTCAGGCTTCACTACCTGCCTCAGTGACAGGGTGCCACAGATGATATCCTCTTTCTTTCCTCTCGTCTCTTCTTCTTGCTGCAGCCATGATGTAATGGTGGATGTCAAATGCAGCTGAATGAAAATAAAACACCATCATTGATAGTGACACTCGCTCTGCTGACATTTTTTTTTTTTTTCAATCATGAATGTCGTGGACTGAGATATGTAGCTGTGCATACTTTTATGCATGCTCAACCACATGTCACCACGAAGAATGAACTAACCCTTTTTATAAATAGTCGACTGGAGGCAGGAGAGGCTTTCATACCCTCATGCCCTCAGCTGCACATCCAGATCCCACAGGAATTCCTGCTCAGCTTCAAAGATAGAGATGCACAATAGAGACAGAGTACCTCCTGAAAGGCGCCCTGTCTGTTCAGACTACAGCGCCTGTTTTCTTTTGACACAGCCAGAAGTTTATCTCCGGAAACATCTTTCCTCTCAGATGAGTAACTTTTTAAAAATTTTTTTTATCTTTGCCTCTCCACCTTCTTTGTTTGCACTTTGTGCATGTGCTGTGAGAAGTCCTCCACAAGCAACCTCGGGAGGTGTGCCTGTGCCTGATGGAACTGGGACGGATTGCAGCCAGGTAACTAGAAAAAAAGGGACTGCCCCACCCTCTGTGCAGCTCCTGAAAAGAAAATCAAAACTAAATTACACTGAGTAGAAGACTGCTGTGCAAACAAAACACACACAAAAATCTTGACACAGAAGACTCAACATGCTTAAAACTTCGAACCAATAGTAAAGCAAACTTTTCTATCTGCCTTTTCTATCCCCCACAACCCCGTACAGATGAACTCAAGTAACTCCTCATTGACGTCACCCATCATATTCCAATTGTGTTCATTTGACGTCATTTTAAACGTGGCATTATTTAATACAGTTAACTATATAAAAGGTTATACTGTTAGAGCATTTTTTCATTTATTTGAACTGTCAATGTTTGTTCATGTTGGCAGTTACTGCTGCCACTAGCTGGTGTTTCAACCATTTTATTCTACTTAGCTTCATTTCAGCTGGTTGCCCATTAGGCTAATTTTACCAATTTTATCATTTATCCATTACTTTTGGCTAACTGTTCCAACCATTCATCAGTTAGCTATCTATTCAAACCATTCATTTTTTATTTTATACCTACCTGTATACCTACCTGTTTTAACTGTTTATCCATTACCTTTAGTCATAGACTAACTTTTGTATTTCAACTGATTATTTCTAACATTACTTTGAACTATTTCATCTGTTTATCCATTTGGTTACTTTAAGCTAACAAGAATTTAGCTAACTATTTTAGTTTCTCCTTCTATTAGCTGATTAAGTACCTTTTTTGAACTTTTCTTATTGAACTATTTAAACCACTTATTTGTTACTTTTAGTTATGTATTTGAACCGTTGAGCTGCTTAAACTCTACTCACTTGTTTTTCAAATTAGTTGAGTTACTCCACATCTTTCCATGTACTCCATGATTTAGTGTTGATTTATCCTTTTGATTGCTGGTATATTTTTGTTAAACCTCTCTCTCAGGTATGGCGTGGAGCCTCCAGGGCTGGTGAAGTTGGAGAGAGAGATAGAGAGGGAGGAGGCGGGTTGCTTATCTCCATCATCCCCTCTGCCCCTCTCCTTTTTTCCATCATTGTATTCACCATCACAGTCATCCCTGCCCCCAGCCCCCTCTCCTCCTCCTCCTCCTCCTCCTCCTCCTCCACCTGCGCCCCTCACTCTAAGCACGACCTCTCTGTCTGAACCCCTCGCTGCCTCCCTCGCCTCTGATCTTCCATCAGCCACAACAAACCCAGTGCCTACATGTTTATCCCCTCCTCAGTCCTCCATCTCAGCCTCTAACCCTTGTGCAACCACAGTCGCAACACAAACGCCTTTGTTCTCTTCATCCTGCACCACTAACACATCTGCTTCACCTCCACTGTCAGCACCCTCACCAGGCCAAACCCTGGTATCTACTGCCAAAGTCTCTCCTACCACAGTAAACAGCCGCACTCCAACAGCTACACCTCCCCCCACCTCCCCACCAGCAGCTCAGACTCCTCGATCCTCAAGCAAATCCACAAGCCGGAGGAGCGCAGGCACCAACAACATTTTGGATGATATTGTAACTATTTTATATCCAGTGAAATGAAGCTTATTTGAGTTTGCAATGAATGTTTGTACTTGATTTGTCCTCCCTCTGTCTAACCTGTTCCAGGTGAGAAACATTATTGAAAACCCCCCTTGCAGCTGTCCCACCAGGTTCCTGGTTGAGAAGCAACCTAAAGGCTGCTACCGTGTTGGGGATAAAGTTCTGTATATTCGGGTAAGTGTGTTCATGCTATCTCGGTCCTCTAGAGATTAAGTTCATACACTACTAATGTGCAACACCAAATATATTTCACATACATACAAAGAACAAACATACATGATGAGGAAATATTGTTAATGAACGTATATGCCAATGTCTGAGTGACTGAGTATGCAGCGAACAAGCGTAAAAAACCTGCAAAGAGGCAGGAGCACTTGGTTTTAACCTTGTTTGTACAATCATGATTAAACTCTATTATGTTTGTGCACTCGCAGCCCTTAGTTAACCACGCAGGGGACTCGGATGTGAACTGCATTTTGTACACACACCATCAACCCTGACCTGCTCCTTGCGACTTTGTATGTAGTACAAAAATGTAGTGCTTCGTACACTTGGGAAAACATTGCCAGTGAACATAATCCAGGCCACAACTTTGTTTCACATCAAAAGATAACGAGCAAAACAAATTAGTAGTAGCTTTAAATGTATTTTCTAGACAGAGGACAAGGTTGGTTCACACCCACCTCCTCCACTGATGTTAATACTGCTTGTGCTTTTTATATTGTTATTAAGTCCAAAAATAGATAAATAATGCAAAAGATTAAAATGAATACATTACAGCTACAGATATAAAATTGTATACGATGATGTAAAATCTGGTATGTGGTAACTTGATACTTTGATACCATGACAAATTGATGCATCATAGATGCTGCAACACATAATAAGATTTTAGGTGCGAAGGCCCGCAAGTCATTAATCAACAGTTGAGTCAGCAACAAGTGCATTGTGTCAGAGCGCCCTAACCCTGTCATTTAGGATGGAGACATCAGTGCCTTTCAGCCTCCCTGAGTCGTGCCTCACATGTATGCGTCTGTACAAAGGCTCGAGGAATGGCCTTCTGGGAGGCAGAGTTGCTTGGCAACCAATGGTCAGGATTGGACTGGGCTGACAATGATTTTCAGTACATAGACCTTCAGCAAAGAGTTCAAACCTGAAGGAAAAACAAACACATCTCTTTCAGGATGATTTTGCGAAGATATGACCGTGGCGTGAGGTTCAAATGGCTGCCCACTCGGGAATCCAAGTCCGTCTATGTGGGGAGGGTTTTGAATATAAGAAGCTATTATCTAAGTGTCTGTATAAACCATCCATCTGTACAAAGACGAAACATAACAGCTTCAGTGTGTGGTATATATTAGAGCATATTGTATGAGTAATCCATGGTCCATAAAGTTAAGACAGTACATGTTGTAAATAAAAAAAAACACCTAATCATTGGGAATAGCTTAATGATTTAAGCTAAAATCCCTCTGAAATGTGACGTTTTGTGATGAAGATATGATTGTCAACATTAAACAGAGCCACTCACAGCTTTGGTTGTCAACTGGTCACTAGTTGAAACCCATTTAATGCTTTGTTAAATGTATTGAAAGCCCCATTGACCCAATGCCGTCAGCAGCAGTTTGCTTGCAACAGAGTAACATCTACATTTTGACTGGCTGACAGACAACATCTTTTTACTGCCCATTTAGAAAAGAATGCTCCTTTTCAAGTCACTGCACATCTGTTTCTCCACTGCAGACCTGTCAATGACACGGGAGCGTGTGTTTGAACACAACATCAAACAGATGTTGATAACCAAAGCATGTTATTAGTTTATTATTAAGTCCAGTAAAATGCTTTTTTTATGAAAGAAATGAAATGGTGAGAAAATAGAAAAATCACATTTTAGTTATTTTATATTCCAGTATTTCTAGAATTTGTTTTCCTACACTATCAATTGTTGACCTTTTGTTCTCACCTTCTCCATTTAGCCTTGAAAATACAGTGTTTTACCAAAACTCTGTGTCCATCTGTCAGTTTTCAGCTATAATTACTAGTTTGTAGACTCTGCTCGCACTGCTCCCTTCCCTTTTCTCCTCACCGCTGACAAGCAAACACACCTCAGCTGTGTGAATAGAGCGCTGCAGCCCATCAACCCTGACTCCATCCAATACCTTGAAGCTCACAGCTGCCTACATGTGTGCGGGGGAAACACGCCATGAACCTCAATTACCATATACCATGATAACCCGTGTGCTGCTCCGTGGAGAGTGTGCCATTCAATGTGTACAGACCTTTTTAAAGAGCAGATACTATTGATTACCCAGACAAAGTCATTAGCGAGGGGTTTAATGTGACTGCTTGTTAATGAGCGGCTGAGCATGACCGCCCCTCCTCACATGTAAACTTTCTACCCCACCTCTCCCCCTCCCTCTATTCCCTATGGAGACTATTCAATCATGCCGGCCCTGGAGTGCTCCGCCATTCTTTGGTGTTAAAAAAGAGGAAGGCTTTTCTTTCTTCTCTGAACCCAATTAGGCTCTCCTTCAGCTTTGTAGCGGGGATGCAGTCTGACTGTGTCAATGGAAGGAAAAGACATTCAAACACTTCACAATATCACGCCATCAGTTCTTTGTTTATTGTGCTATAAACCTAAAAATTAAATGAAAACATCATTTTTTGAAGATTAGTTATTTCTGAGCAAAAGAACCAAAATGAGGATGAGGTTATTGTTTTTCTCGCCCCCCCATGCCTCTTGATAGAAAACCCCTTCATCATCCTCCTTTCTCAAGTGTCCTTGAGCAAGACATCGACTCTGTAGAAGCCACAGGGTCTTTTTTTGTAGGTGACCCTGACCCCTGACCTTACATCGCAGGAGGAAAGTGAAAATATGATTGCCAACAGTGTAGCAGTGTGTGATTTTCATTATTAGTGTAAACCAAACAAAACCTTTGAGCTAAATGCTAATATCGGCATGGCAACATGTTCACGTTTTTTTTTTTTTTTTTACCATTTTCACCATCTAAATGCTAACGTTTGTTAATTACCACTAAAGCTAAAGAACAGCTGAGGCCGAGTTTTGCAGGTAATTAGTTGAGTTCAACTTGAGGAAAACATGGACGTCTGTACAAATGTTAACTCAAAACTAATTAGGCTGCATTTTCTTACAACCATGGACAGTTGTACCAGATTCCATGGCAATCATTCCAGTTATCGACATTTCATTCATTTTCATTTCCGACAGGAAAATCAGTGGATCACAAAAGTCACTAAGCTTAATCTTCTGGGTGCAATGAACATGAGTACAAAATTATAATGATTTACATCAGCCCACCATTGTATTTATATTAATCAAAATAAAATAAAATCAAGGGGTAAAGCATACAACACCCTCTATCCTCTGACCTATGGTTTGATGAGGAAAAAACAAAAAGAAAAAAGAGAGAAAAGGTTTAGAAAAAGAGGTGAACATTAAGAAATTGCAAAGCTAACCCTCATCAGCCCTCAGTTTACAAAGGTCTTGGCTTTACTCAAAAACAGCACCAAAAACAGCGGATGTGGCTAAAGCCTGCCTCCTACTGGCAAGTGTTTCAATGACTCGTCTTTCCTGAGTACGCTCATGCATCTTTCAGCAGGAAAGGAGAGAGGGAATCAATGGAGCTGCCGGGGAGGACACAGGGGAATCCAGACGGTAGTTTATGGGCTGCAGACGTAGCACACTTTGTACGGAGACCTGAAGGAGGGGGGCGGTGTGGGGGTGGTGGGGGGTGGTTGTAGAGACAGAAATAAAGGAGTCTGCCTGACAAAGAGGGCTTGTGTAGAATATTACAGTACAGAAACACTGACTGTGTTTCTTTTATACTAAATCATCAGTTTGGCATATTGGTTGTTAATCATATGTCCCTTAAATTATTGAATTCATTAAAAGACATATGCGTGTTTATACATATATGTTTATATTAACAGAAACCTGGGAGCAAGAAACAGTCATATACCAACAATCAGACAACCAGCACACAAGAAACAAGACATATCAAATAAAGCCACATGAGCAATTAAATTAAGGTTTAAATTTAAACAACTTACATGAAGAACTGATAATTAATGCTGGATATCATTTATAGAGTTTGATCATACATTTCTGTGGGAAACAAACATGATATGATGAGTGAATTTTTGAGAATGAGGAGCAGTCAGAATGATATTCCCTCCACGTCTGACAGGAGAGTGGTTTATTCAGGATGTCAGACTTGACCCCTGTCAACCTCAACATTTTAATCTGCAGGACGACAGCTGAGACGGACCGTGTCTGCAGTTTCCTCTAAAGCTGCCCGTGTCGCCTGCGTGTCGTCTCTGCTTGTACCATTGATTTTTCTTCCTATGTACCCGTGACGCACACCTCCCCGCATGAGAAGAGTAGATCTGCTTGTATTATCACAATCTTAATGGCTCCGTAATGAAGGGTTTATTGGTGATAAGGCAGGAGGGGGTGGGCCGGTGCTGACAGGACAACGGATGGCTTTGAAGCACCTCCTGGGAATGTTAATGTCTCCTGGGAGTTGAGGGTCTGCGCTCAACTCATCTCAATTTCTCCTTTCAATTTTTTTTTCCAGGCTTTATATTGTGGCAGTAGTTGCCATGGCAGCAGTTGGTTTTTCAGCTGTAAGGACGGCTGCCTGTGAAGAATGTCTTGATTCAGATACAACTGACCTCTCTGCAACTGCTGTTCAACTATAGACTGGCTGTACAGTAGTCAGTTTGATTTGTGTTTTTAATTTGTGTTGCAGATCTATGTGGGTGTGCCTTTGTGCGTCACTGCATGCGTGTGTTTGCATGTTCATATGTGGATTAGTCCTGTGTGTGTGAGCACAGCTGACGTGTGTCATGACGTGTTGTCTCATTTGGTTTAATGAGATTTTGACAAAGCTATCTGAGAGCATAGGAGAAGCTTGTAAATATTAGACTGGTGTGTGTGGAGGGGGAAGGGTGGGGGTCCTCTTCATTACTGATTTTTCATGTAATTGAGAATTCATAAACATCCTTGCAATAACCCAGCCAGAAAATATATGCACACTTTATTTCCTATCAATCCCCGTCTTGTCTTGTGTCACCTCTGCAGATGCTGAATGAGCGTCATGTGATGGTGCGTGTAGGCGGAGGCTGGGAGACCTTTATAAGTTACCTGCACAAACACGACCCGTGCAGAGGAGGACCGGCCGGCAGGTCTGAGGTCAGGGTCTGTAGGTACAAAGCTAAGCCACCCAGTTTGAACATCTCACCTGACAGCTACATGGTGGTGGGCGCCCATTACCGTGGCAAGAAGTAGACTCAAACTTTTGCTTCTGGCTCCTCTTGTTTAATAAGACCAAACTGTAAAAGGTCAGTGATTTAACATATAATTCAAATCCGTATTGTCTCAAATTTAAAGAGAAATCCAACTTTTTCTATTGAAGTTGTAGATACGACTAGTTCTTACCTGATCATTATCTGTATGAATTATTCAACCTACTGTAACAGTAGGTCAGTGAAGCTACATGACTGTACGTATGCAAAGATTTGTCAATTAGCAGAAAATTGATAATCAATGAATTGTCTCAAGAGAAAATGCCAAACCAGCTTCCTTAGTGTGAGGATTGCTGCTTTTCTTTGTCACACATGATCACAGACTAAATATCTTTGGGTTTTGGACAGTTATTGAATAAAACAAATCTGAATTATAAATTATAACAGACTGTGACTCGTGTTATTGTAGAGTAGTTAGTAAACATACAGCTCCGAGTTTATGTATCGTGATACTGTAGTTTGAATTTGTATTTTTGAGCTTTTTGGTGTTGTATTTTTGATAGTTTGGATTCCTTAGTTCCAGCAGCAGTTTGAATTGTAGTGTTAAATCCATGCATAGTGACTTTTAATGTATGGAATTATTTTTCCGTATTTTACTGGATAAAATCTGTTTTGGTTTCTGTTTAAAATAAAATGTTTGAAAGATAAAATTATAGCTTATAACATTTTGTTGATATGTGTCATGATTCGTTATTCATTTAATATTCTGTAATACACAATGGATTTAGTATATATATATATATATATATATATATATATATATATATATATATATATATGCCTGTAGCAGTGAGTTTATCGCCTCAGCTTTAAAAAGGCAAAGGCACAAAACATCAAGTCCTCCCTCTAGATGGCACCATGTCCTAAGTGACAAAAGGCCAGGCCTCCCCTCCATGCTTGTTTGAAGGACAGTGCTGTAATGATCATGTTTTACCTCTTGATGACATACATTTCTTATTCATTCATTCATTCATTCATTCTTATTGATTCACAGACAAGTGTGCAACTTTGGAGAGCAAACCTGCAGAATTAGGATACAAATGTAAACACTGAACGTCACAACGCATTAGTAATTACATATTTTATTTCAGTAAAATAAATTAATTAAAAATGGACACAAGTTTTTAATATATTGAAAGAAACTAGCTGTAATGAGCTCATGCAAGACTGTAATGTCTTTTTAATCCCCACATAACATCTGCAGTGGATTGAAACAGTATAAATGACTTGTAGAAAATAATAGCTGTGCTACTGAAACAAGCGCCACTCTAAATGGTGGCGTTTTCACAGGGCATCTCTCATTGCACAGAATACATTTCTAAGTTCCTCATGAAACACAGGAAGTTGCCACTTGAGAGGGATTTTACAACAATTTCAAATACGCTGTTACACTGTGCTGACCTCATTCGTTCTCTAAAGTACATTATTTTTAATGTTTTGTAAATCTTGCTACTGTGTGCTGCTGTTCTTCTGTATTGAATCTCAATCCAATCAATGATGAAAGCTTAGTTTGAAATCGCAGAAGTTGTTATGTGTTTGTGTACTTTAAAATTCACTATCTGGGATATGGGGGGCATAAATATGTGCTTTCGGTTTTTTGCTTGTAACACGTTTTTGACAAAGTCCTGCACATGTGCAGTGGTGGCACGTCAGTACTGGAAAAGTCCGGAAAAGGAAAAGAACTTGTAAGATTTGTGTGCAGTTGTGCTAACACATTATACTTGCACCATGTACTTATACATTACAGTTTACTGCAGTAATACTTAAATTACTGTGTATCAGTTTGGGTGTGAACTTAAGACTTTATAAAACCAAAACATCAAACAGCATTGCATTCTGTGAGTCATAGCATGTCAGAAAACACACTGAGCCAGTTGTCAGTGTAATGACCATACATATAAATATTTTTATATTTATGGCATGTCCTTGTTTCTGGCATAAATATTTTCACAATAAGAGCCTGGACCGACTGACCCTAAACACACAACATGGTATAAACCCAAACTCTTTGTAAAAGACACAACAGGGTGCTTATTACATGCTCTGATCATCTTTTGCTGCTGTATGTGGCCTTGCAAACATATAATGTATAACTTCACCTGCTCAGACTTCAGGTTCACAGACTTTTATGAGACCCAGCAAAGTGCAAAGATTCAACAAGACACTGAAGATACAGTTTTCAATCATGCCTCAGTTAAATTTCCTTGACTTGAGGAAAGTGGTGGCCTCATGAGGAGGTTAATGGTGATGGTGAAAGGACTGAACATCACATACAGTGTTGTCAACACACATTATAACACCTTTTTTTTTTTCTAAGAAAGTTCATTGACATAGCTGATAGATTATCCCATGACTCGAGTCCAGCAATCAGCATTTATGGGAGAGGGGGAAAAAAAAAGAATATTTGCATAACAGAAAATTGTCTGCTGTTAGTTATCTTAAAATGTCATCAGGGGAATTGCTTTTCCATTTACAATGAACAAACTAAAACCCCTCCCTCAACGCTTTTCAAAAGCTTCATCTCATTTCATCTCATGAGGACACATTAGTGCACAAAACCGGTGTATTTTACTGATTTGTAGTAATGACAGAATTGGAGGTTGTGTACCACACATTAGTCCAACTGTTAATATGAAATGGCATATGGCGTTTCCCATATTACTTTATTTTCACTAATTATTATGTTTTTATATTATTTTTTCGAAAATCATCTGCAGTCTTAAGCCTTTCTAAATCACTATTTGTGCTTTTCTTCGATACAAGATTTGGATGAATTTTTAATCCAACAATTGAATTCCAAACTTCCCACGTTCCTATCACAAACTGCACAATATATAGTGTACTTTTTTCTTATTTTCTTTTTTTACGTTAGTACACAATAAAATAAAATGTTTTTACTGATCAAGAGATGATACAAGTTGTGTTCCAAAGATCAATCAAACTACAATGGATGTATTACTTCATTTTGACCTTTTGGTTTTGTTTTCAAAGTATAGCCTGTACATACTGTGCTTCGTGCTGAGGGACAGTGAGTTTTTCTGGATTACTATTTGTGCTTTTCTAATGCATTCTCAATCAAACTACTGGATCATAAAAGTACAAAGGACTGAAATATCTTGCTTTTAGTGGCGGCTGATGATTCACTCTACTGGAACATTATTGTGTCCATGTAATTTGTTTGGTTGTCATGATACATACGTCATGTGTAAACTGTATTGCACGCTGGTTTGCAAACAAACGTCATGAAACTTGCCTTAATAGACGTTACTGATTGTGCTATCTAACCCACATGTAAACAAAACAAAACAACAAATTATGTTCCATTGTTTTGTTGTATCAGTCGATTTTTAGTCAGGAAATGATTACACTTACACTTCTACCACCGTGTTACTGTATTCAGTGTAAATGAGGACTGGGAAATTTTTTTTCTTCTTCTAAAATTGCTTAACTTGCATGTATTCAGAGTGTTACACGAAACAGCTGACCATTATTAAGGGTAAACAATGGAGTTATCAAATACTTCCCCCACAGTTTGGCTTTTTGTTTTGCTCTTGTCAGGTTATGATTCAGCTGTCAGCAAACAACTGGGTCCGTCAGAGCGGTAACGGCACAGCAGCTTTAAGTCACAGCTCAGCAGTTACTGTGACTTCACGCTTTCTCCTGCTTCTCCCTTTCTTTTCATTTCGTACCACAAAATACCTTCATGTTGCTGAATACATAATGGATTCACTCTGCTAGCGCAATCCTGTCACTCTCTACCTTCTGCACACTTTCAGACATCATCACCTCTATACAAACAGAAAACAAACATTCTTATTCAAAATCTACTTCACACAAACAATGATCTGGATCTACACAGAGATGCATTTGTACATATAGAATCTTTAAAGAAGCATCAAACGATTAACCTTCCAATGCAATTTTACTTGTGTGTGTTTTATCGTACTGACCACACAGGTATATCCATGTTATGCTCTGCAGAGGCTGCAGATGTTCTACCCCCGGGACTCATGTTTGATATCCGTAAGTGTGCTACACTAAAGATAAGCAATGGCCAGTCATCTGACGTCTGAATGTTTTTTTTTTTTTGTTTTTTTTTCATTACAAACAATAACACAGCACACATCACTCGACTGAAAGAGGAATGCTGACAGGATGCCTGATATTTGTATGTTTGTTCCTTTTGGAGGATTTCTCTCATGATTCATTCAGAGTAATTGAGCATGTGTGGAAAAGCTGGTGTGTGTGGATGTATGCGTGTGTTTGTGTGTGTATGCGTGTGTTTGTGTGTGTATGTGTGTGTATATGTGTGTGTGTGTGTGTGTGTGTGTGTGTGTGTTGTGCTGTGTGGGAGTGTTTGTGGCTTTATGTATTAAAGAGAGCACCATTTTAAGACAAATTCTCTTTAGAGAAAACAGTCACCTTTAGATCAGCGTGAAGACAGCATGTCAAAAATCTGGACCAAAAAAGAATGTCTTATTTGTGCTGTGAGAGCCATGCCTCAGTCATATGTTACGTAGGTGATACTCTTGCTGTTCCTGGAGGTCCCTCTGCGAATTCTGAGATTAGGTGTGTGAAGTTTGTCGTTCCTTTGCTCCTTCCGTCACAACTCAGGCACACTTAAAACACTGAAGGGGGTTGGGGGTGGCGATTGCGATGTTGAGGGTGGTGTGAGATGGTGATCAGACAAAAACTGTTTCAGAGTTGCACATCAAGACTGGAAGGGTGGGGTTTGTGCGTTCAGTGGGTCAATCGCTTCTCGGCGCCTCGGTCCTGTCACACGGTTCCGTTCTCCTGCCTCGGCTTGTGGGTCGTTGTGCGAGCGGGTGTGCTCAGGGATGGGGCCAAGGTGCAGAGGAAGCCAGCCAGCAATGTGAGACCGAGACCCCCCCAGGCACAAAACATAGACCAGCCATAGCCATGGCTAATGTCCTCGGGGAGGCCATACATGTAGCGGGGGTAGCGGGATAACTCAAAATTGATTCCTGCCACACATGTGCACAAGGAGATGATGCAGCATGTTCCTGTGTGAGCAGAAGAGACAAGCAGTGATTTAAAACGGTTCTAGTCTGATTTCTAAATTCCTACATGTTCTTTACATCTTACTGCAGGACAGGGATTGTGTTACTGCACAGCATTGATCTACTATCTCATAGTAACCCAAAGAGGATCTCAGCTGTCACCCAATAAACACGGAAATTGAATAAAATTGGATTTTGTCTGTGTGCTTGTGTGTGGATGTGAGCATATGTGCTCTCACAGTACCTCCCATGAGAAAGAGTAGCCCAGCTACATATTGCATGAGGTCATGCTGCTGGCAGCATCCCAGCACTCCAATGATCCAGCCAAAAAGAATGATGGACACGGCCATGCCCACAAAGCCAGCCGTCATTCTTCTTAGATCTGCAAGCAGAGATGAAAACGTCACCAGGAGAACTGTGACTTACAGCTGCTGAACAATGAAACTGGTGATTACTCACCAGTATGCACAAACAAACTGAAATTAAAGCTGGAATCTACAAACTACAGCGCTGATGTTTGAGCAGCTAGTGTCACACTATCACTCTACTAGCACTTTACCACACTAAAATGTTTTTGACTGTGCAGGTAACTTGAAAATGAATATATTATTACTTTATCAGTATACAAGATGTGACACAACAGCCGAACCAAGGACCTGATGTTAGCTTTAAGAGACACTCGTATTATGCTTATTCTAGCTATGCTATACTATGATCAATTATGTCAGCGAATTGACTGAAAGCCAATAAGGTTAGCATTTAATTTCATGCATTTGTTAATTTCTAATGATCTCCCAGGAAGTTTTACAGAATGTACTATGTATTTGATTTTAATGATGGCAAAAATAGGAATGTCTTTGCAAGAAAAGCTCTAATTGAACCCAAATAAATATTCGTTCATTATTCATTTATTATTGGAAACAAAATTGTACATTTATATAGAACTGTATGTTTGCCTGTAGGCAAATTGTTCAGCTGACCTGCTTTGCACTTATTAAAAGAAGAGGATGTCAATTAACCCAAATTGCAGTTCTTTCCAGGAAAATTCATAGAAATACAGTAGGAAATAATTCTTAAATTAAGAACCCATAAAATAAAACTTTACTCTTGCTAAGCTATAATGACGGATATAATTGGATGATGATAATAGCAGCAGGAACAGCATGATGATAAGAATAAGAATATTGTATAGATATTGTTTCATGTGTAAAGCAGAACACATTGCAGCAGAGTCACAACACTGAATTTAAAACTGAAGTAAATCACAGACACACCTGCACAGAACACACCTGGAAGCATTAAGATAAAAGCACCTGTATATCATATTGAAAATCACTACTGATGCAATCCAAGGTCGAACAGCACTCTTACGCTATCTCTTTGAACAAGGATATCGAGTAAGTAATACAAGCCTCCTTTTCAGGAGAGATTTGTCTGACCTAATGTCCTCAGATAAGCCATTTCAAAGCCAATGGCTCCCTAATAGTGATGACCTGATAACCTCTGGTCATGGGTCTAGACATGGAAGAGTCTACATCAGTGATAAATTCAGGAGTGAGGGGAAGCTGTGCCTTAAAAGTGATGAGTAAAATCTTTCAAACAATTTGTTTGACTGGCTTTTGTTTGACTGACTTACAGAGGATTGATGTGAATGATGACAACACAGGGAAATCTAAACATATCTCAGAATGACTATGGTAGGGCTATGTTGGTGAATAAAGTGACCTATGAGAAACACGTACAAAGAAAATAAGATGAGACCCAAAATCCTTCCTCTTGGCTCACCAGATTTCACATTTACTCAACTAAACGGCTAAATGCAAAGGAAGCTTGTATAGAGGATGGCGGAGGCTTAAAATGTAACCATTAAGCCATTAATTTTCTCGACCTTTTCTGATATTTTCCCTTTTTTTTAATGTCTCAAACAGTCTGTTAATTGAATACATTAGACGGAGAAAGCAGAAAAATAAATGTGAATAAACAAACGACGGACAAACACTTTCATACTTACGGAGTGCATGCCACTCATCCTGTCGTATGGTCTTTGTGATGTTGATGGGTAAATTTCGTGGTAGGATGGACGAAGAGTAGTGATACTTGACTGGAGTACATCTTTGAATTATTCCTGGTAAAGAACAATGATAGAGACAATTATAACTGGAGCACAAACATCCTTAATACAAGTGGAGAGCGGTAACAGGAAAGTTAAGTATAAATGTCACTGTGAACCTTTGCCTGCCTTTGAGATTATGAAACAATATATTAATGGTAGAAAAGCTTCATATTTATTTAAAAACCTTACTGAGTTTTAACAAACTGACTTGGCCTTATTAACCTCATGTTCCCAACCACTCCTTCACTGTTATTAAGGACGGATTAGGAAACAATATGGAATATGGATTATTCCGCCAAAGGCCACATACAGAACCTTAATTGTTCTCATTTAAATTGAATGTCTTCATATTTACTTGAAGATCAGTGCAGTAAACTGTATTCCAAATTAGCTACATTTAGATTTAATAATTATTTATATCAATGCCCTAGCAGGAAAATCCCTGGTGATATTTGTAGTTATTTTTCATAATTTGGGGAAAAACTGTGATTTCTATAAACTAGTGTACAGTACTTGGTATAAATCACCAGAGCCACGGGGAAAGTTTTTCCTTTTGTATTGTCACACGGCTGTGTCAAAGCCTCAACCTCTGTCATTTCTAATCTAATGATCTAAAAAGCACCAGCATTCATATGAGGACTTCAGCTTCACATACGCACCTGCTTTACACGCAGTTACAAATTTACATATCATGTTAAGGAAACTTTAACTTTCAAAATGGTGGCTACCTGGCAAAATGTAAAGGTCTTCAAAAACCCAAAGATATTCCCCTTTATCATATGAGACAAAGAATTCATTTCCAATTCACTTTTCATCTGAGAAGCTGGAACCAGCCAATGTTTGGCATTGAAGCTTGATAGAAGATTGAAATGATTAACGAAACTTTCAGTTGACTAATCGATTAATGGACAACTCAACACATTTTCCAAAACGTATCAGCTACGGACAAACGGAAATCAACACTTGATGCTATATCTGTCCACAACGGCAGAATTTGTACAACACAGACGCTGCTCTTTTCCTGATATCACTACTGTCACAACGCTGTGATCATCGGGGCTGTAATCATGATCAGACAGACATCAGACACCTTTACGCCCGTGCACCATCAAAGTTCACAATTTGCAGCACTTGAGAAAATAACTTTCAACAGATTATGTTCCCTGATGAGACACACTCACTTCCTAAAAATTTTGCATCATTTTGCATTTGCATTTATCTTTCATTCTGTCTGATTTTGAACACAGTTTTGTAAATTGCATCACTTGAGAGCTGTGTATCTGTTGTTTGCCTACAGGTGTAATGACAGACAGAGTTACAATAAGGAAAGTTTAAAACATCTGATCTCACTCTGTGTTTACACTTGGTTCCAAACAGGTGAACATACTGACATTTAGTCAGCAGCTGCCATAGCTCTGAAAACAAGCTTGGTCAGAGCTATTATGATGTTAAATTATTTGTGTGATTTGAATGGCATATCACTTTGACATGTGTACCATTTCATACTTGTGCAAATGCGTCTTCAGTGTAGTGAACATGGCAGTGACAAGAGTAAAGCTGGCAATTTTTGTGCTTTCTTTCACTTCCATTTTAACATTATCATTAATCTGTTTTAAACAGTTACTGGTCTGTTTATAAAACCGACTCTGGCAAACTAGTGGCCTTTATAAATAATCTGTGAAAACAGCATTAATATGTGATATCAAGTTGCTCAGATATAAAAACTAATATTTACACTAAACATAATTATCAAAAGGAATAAATGGAGTTTTAAGAATCTGACAAGGCAAAGTAGATAACAAACAGTGTTTAGGTTCTGGGGCAACTCAAACTAATAGTACTGTGAATGGATTTCATTATCATACTTGCAACTGAGGCAAATCGTAATCTGCACCTTCATTCCTGCTGCTTTGCTCTCAGCATGGTGAATGACCCAGAGGTGCATGAGTTAGTAGCAGCAAGCACTTTTAATAGCAGTTCAATTCATTTTAGTAATTTGACCACGATCAAAGTTGAGCAGTACAAGGTGTGGACATAATGTCATGCACACATGTACTGCAAAACAAAATTCCCTTTGTGAAGCTTGTAATATATACAGTATGTTTCTGCTGACACAACGTGAAAGACAGTCGGGTGTATTTTTTAGACAGCATGTCGTCCGGTACAAACTTGTAGTTAACACCTTTCTGAGAGGTAGTGTGCTAGTGTCATAAAGTCTACCCCCGTATGACTGAGAGGTACAGTCAGCTCAACAAAAAAATTACTGTAACTATACTTTATACACATCTATTGTTCAGTGCTGTCGCTACATCCTGGTTTTTGAAAAGCAGAACTGAGAGTGTCATAGGCTACTGTGGATGGTTTTATTCCAGAGAATTAAGTCTTGTGTTATTAACTTGGCAGATTTAAAGATTTCGGTGGTTAAACTTAACAAAAAAGTGGCATTAATCATTATTTTACAGTAGATCAGGGGCTGCAGGCGCAGACAGAAACAGATTTTTAAAAACAGCAAGGTGTAGCTGACAGTTAATGCTTGGAATAGAAAACAATTATAACAATAACTCTTTTTAGGTTATACTGATGAATGAAGGTTCATCTACATGAACTCTGGCAGCTGTGATCACAACAACAATTTGCGACAACCATGTTTTCTACAGAGTGAGATTCCCCTCTCTGTGTATCTGCTGTTTTAGGACCTTGTTCTGGACCAGGTATAGCATCAATGAGTGAGGCCTGAGAGTTGAGCGTCTTATTCAGGGCTGTATGTTGTGTTGTCCCTGAGTGATTCAGCTTCTTCTGCTCTATAAAATCCCCCTGTGCGACATTAACCTTCACAAGATGTTGTTTAAATTTCCTACAGATGCAAAACGGGTTCAGAAAACAGAAGGAGCAAAAATAGACCGGCCATTATCTCAGGGAGAGGGACTCAGCAGGAGGAGATCACTCAGCACCATGGACAACGAATTTCACAAATAAAGAAAAAAAAAGATTCAAGCTTAAAAAAAACCAAAAAAAAACCCCACTTTAGTTTTATTACCCTAAAATGTAAAACACAGACACGCATTATTATGAGGGGAGGACGTGGGCCTCTGGATGATCCTGTGTGTGTGTCAGGCTGGGTGTGAGCTCACCGCCGAGCATCACGGCCTGGTGCAGGCTTCAGACAGCTCGTGTTTACCTTTGTGAATAAGGTCCTCGGTCTCCAGGTCGAATCCTTCCCGGTGACACTTCCTCCAGAGTCCGGAGATGGTGGAGTTAAACTGCCGGCTGCAATGAGACTCCATGGCAGACGCTGCAGCCAGGAAGTGCCGCTTCCCCCTGATGAGAGCTCCAGCATCTGGCCCGTTACCTTTCCTCTCCAGGCTCTTTGGAGGCATCTGGAGGGGGAGGTTGTGGTTTGAAATGTAGATGTACCCCGGGTCGTTTCGCTTGTTGGCATAGTTTTTACACCTCTCTCGATGTCTCCTCGCGTCGGTCTCGTACCAATAATCGGTGCAAATCGCCATGGCGAGCAGCCCCAGCGCACAGAACGCCAAGAAAAGCCCTGTGCTGGTTAATATTTTCATAGCGGCCATCTTCCCCACTCGATGGAGAGCCCAAACAGTCGCAAGAAGGTTCCTCCGTGGCCGTGGTGGTGGTGGTGGTGGTGGTACCGCGTGAAATAAATCACGACGGCACTCACAGCCTCACGCAGTCCTGCACTAGGAGCATGATGGTGCAAGGCCAGCGTTGTCTGGACTGGATGCTGCGGTCTATTGTGGTACCCGGTGGATGCAATGTTGTTCCCACCATCTGTTATGGTACAGGAGGAGAGGGGATGGATGGCGACCAACGCTGTGAGGAGGAGGCAGGGGCAGTGATGTAGTTGCGCGCTCTCTCCTCCAGGTTGTTGTTGTTGCGGGATGGGGAGCAGACAGGAGTATGCTCTGTTATGGGGTGGGGGGTGGGGTGTGGGGGGTGGTCATTTGTGATGCTTGAATGGTCACCTTTTGGATTTAGTAAACATGTAAAACACAGGTGCAATGGAGGGGGGATTTAATCATGTGCAATTCATCTTTTAAATCAATAATCAATCAAAATTTATTTTCCTGAACAGCAGCAAAACTAAGTGGTTTCTGAAAATGATCAGTTGCACTGTTAGTGGTGATTTAATTAGTGTTTTTATTTTATTGCGGATTTTATGATTCAGCCAACTTACCTAATGACCATGAGGTGAGCGCCAAGTTTGTACACTAAATATCAATGTTAAATATAAAATATAAGACTTACTAAATCAGTCATGTGTTATGCAAACTTGTACCCTTCCAGGTGAAGGTTCAGCATATAAACTTACATAAGCATGTTAAACACTCACCACTACAATGTATTTGTTGATTTAAACTTTATTTTACAGGGTGGTCCAATGAGAGCAGCGCTCTTTTTTTGCATGGTCATCTAGTGTACATGGGCCAACAACAGCCAAAGTGCTACAGAATGAAAAAAGACTTTGAAACTAACATATAAAACTAAAAGATGAGAATGCTAAAGGATAAAAGAAAAGAATAGTTGAGTATTGGATAAATTGGACTCAATTTAATTGTAAGATTTAATGTATGTGAAAGAAATTCCATGATCCAGATTGAGATCCTCCTGCTGTTAATAACATGAGTGGAGCAAAGCAAAACAAAAGTCCCACACAAGAGCTTTTATAGTGAGTGAGTTTAAGATTCAAGATACTGTAGATTGTTTTCCTAGAAAGGCTTTAAGAATAAATAGATACGCTTAGTTTTTCTTTTATTACAGTAAACTGTAGGTGATAAAAATATATTTGTATGTAGTATATAATATTGTATGGTCACTTTCCAACACTATATTTGTTATACAGCAATATTTCATATTGTGCAGCATATAATTATGTATGTTTGTTTACATTATATTATGAATACGCTATATTGTAAACCTTGTACAACCTGCTTTGGCAACACTATACTTAACTGTAATCTTACAACAAATTTGAATTGAATGGCTACATTGACTAATGACCACACACACACACACACACACACACACACACACACACACACACACACACACACACACACACACACACACACACACAGCTTAGTCGGAAACGTTCAGTTTTGGCGTTACGATATCTTGCCATGATGTCGTCTCTTGCACAGGCATTAAATCAAAAAGCAGAAGATGGGAAATTCCAGGATTTAGTGAGCAGTAGGTGCACTGTTAAACCTCTCACTGCATATAGCTTAATATAAATCCATTTAATTACTGAGGGGTCGTCCGCATTCTCAACAAAGTTATATTTGTCGGCTGGTGATCAAATGTTTGAATCTACACTTGTGTATTTTAACACTTGGATTAAATTATGAAGTTATGGAACCTTATCCAAGTATCAATGAAAGATTTGTCATGCGTGTATTTGCACCATTTCCCACTGAATGTCTTCCACTACAGTGTACATAGTGGTTGTTTGTTGTCCTTATGTGCTATGACTGAGGAAGGCTCCCACAGACAATGGGCTGCTCACAGGCTGATGACTAAGGAAGGCAACCCGCAGCGGAGTCGTTATGGCAACAGAAGCTTGCCAAACAGACTGTGTTGAAATTGGACAAGTGTGAAAACACACAATCAATACCCCCTCCCTCTACTCCCATATGACATTTCAGGCATAGGATCTTTGCAGTAAAAACATGCTCACGGTGGACAGGTTTTTGTGGAGCAAGGTCAATTCAAGCCGCTGGGCTGCGTCAGTACCTTAACATAGGTCTACCAATCAATATCAGGATATCCTAATCCCACTGAGATCAATACAATGCCTGTGTCCTAATTCTTCATACAAACTGTCTGCTTGTACGTGTGGTCTTTTTGTCCTAAAGTTGAAAATAAACAGACTTTTTTAAAATAGAGATTATAGAGAAATTTACAGTTTATTTCTTCAGGAGTGGAAACTTTTATTTTTAGAAGTGAACAACATAATAATACGAATAATCCTGCATGGTCAAGAGCTGTTATCTGTCCCATGACTCACAAAGTTCTTGGTAACAAGAATTTATAACATTATCACAATTATTTATTCAAGCAGAGGTTTATGTAAGCACTAACCTGTGCTTTAAAAAAAAGGTGCAGACTGTAGTGTGTGAGGGCAATACAACCAGAAAAAGTATACTTTGGTGTAGAGTCGACAATAGTGTAACAGACCATCTTCACTTCTTGGCACTTATTTCTTAACTAGACAAGAATATGGCGTGATGGTTGTGGCGCACATCTGGTAAGACTGGGTTGATTGTTTTTTTTCAATAAATATGCAGCAGCTACATTGGAAACAGAAGATGCACAACAGCAACAAACACATATAATGTTTAAACAATTTAGGGTTCAATGCATTTTAAAGGAGGAGGTCCATGAAAAGGTCCAATAACACCTGTTCTGTTGAGCAGGTACATCAGATGTACCTGTGTAAATGTATGTGCAAATCATCATGATTGTCTGATCAACAATATAAAACAATTTGGTAACTGATATCCATACAAACCCTCTGAATTCCCTTGATGTTTAAGTCTGGCACATTTTGACGTGTCCTCACAAATGTCCTGTCAGCAGATCGAGAAGGTCATCCTTTCAGTCATCCATCCATAAAGTGCCGTTCTTTTGTCAGACATTTGTTTTAGTGTAACACGATGATGATGGTGGGGATGATGATGATATCAATGTAACGATGTAATTTCTTAGTCAAGAGGACGTTTCCAAGAATGAGAGGTACCAGATATGAGGGATGGTGGAGGACAGGATTTCTCTCCAGTGCTGAGTTTTAGTTTTTGGTAAGGCCTCCATGTTCAGTCAACAATGGCAGAGAGCAGAGCCATGACCGCCACGCCACAGAAAATGAGCAGGATCTGCAGTAGGGAGTGCCTAGAGAAAGAAAACAAACAAGCAATGAAATAAAAAAAGGTTAGCGATTCCAGGACATTAAAGAAATACGCCATAGGCCCATTTTCACACCATAGAACTCATGCACTTTGCATCATATATCCACTTTTGTTCTACAGTAAAGAGCCTTTTTACATAGTCGCCATGTACATGGTTTCACGCTTTTGCAATGCTGACTAACGTAGCTATGCACCAACAAAATCAGTGGAGAAGAAGACTGCAAGCTAGTAAACATGGATGTAAACAATAGAGACTAAATGCAAACATAACTTTCTGAAAACAAACAAAAACGAAATCCACAGGGCACCTTTAGGAGCTTGAGTGTTTGAAAACATCTGACATACCTTAAACTGGACTCCTCTAGCAGGTCAGGCACCACGTTCACCAGGGCAATGTAGAGAAAGCCTCCAGAAGTGAAAGGTAATATCCAGGCAGTGGCATTTTCTAGAAATGGTACAAAAAAAAAAACTTAAAGCTGATTCTGGCAACTCTCCAGTTAACAATAATGTGTTTGATTCTATGTATACTGGTCGTAATGTCTTACCTGTGCCTTTTGGTGACTGAGTGCACAGAGCAAAACAAGCTCCCAAGATGCCGACCAGCGCTGTAGACAGCTGCATGCGAGCAGCACTCCATCGGTCAAACCCGGCCCTCAGCAGAATGGCAAAGTCTCCCACCTGCAGATGAAGATATTTCTCTCATCATAGCAATGCCTAAACACCACAGCAGTCTAATTCTTCCTACATACTTTTAGCCATGTAAACATGAAACCTTGAGGTTAAACATTGACCTTCTGAAGTTTAGAAATTATATTATATAATTTAACCAAGAATTCTATAATCTCACCTCATGTGGGATTTCATGGAGCAGGATAGCAAAGGTGGTTAGGAAGCCAACCTGCAAGAAAAGTCTCATTAACACTGCTTTGTCTTACTTGGTAAAGAAATGTGATCTGTAGTCTCAAAGGGAGAATGTTACTAGGGGCTTGGAAGCACCTAAGCTGAGTGCTTAGCTTTATCTGTTAAGCTTCCAATACATAGTGCAATCATGGAAAATGTAAAAGACAAAGTAAAAACTTAAAGAGCAGAGTTTAAAAGATTAAATAGTCTTATATGAAGAGCATAATAACACCTATCAATAATGCAAATCAGAAGTGAGTTAGGGGGATAGTTATGTGCACATCACATGTAAGTGCAAGGCTTTTGAATTTCAGCAGGTTTTGTCAGACAACTCGAAGCTCAAACCGGTTACAGTTAGACAATCTTGAGGCATAATGTGCAGCTGTATGCAAATGCTTTGGCACTCAAGGGCAAATTACATTGTTGATTTTCAAGTGGAGATAAGTAAATACAACACCTGCAGCAAACAAAAACAAGCCTTTCTTCAAATGCGGCGTCTTTATATCTTGAACTTAAAACAAAGAAAAAAAATTGTGAGGTGCAAAAGTTTGGGCACCCTACTGTGTCAACTGTAGCTTCATGACTTCTTTCCAAATTATTTTCTAAACTTTGTCTTGAAGAAGACATTTAAAAAAAAAAAAAAAAAAGTTAAAAAAGTTAAAAATGTTCATGACACCAAAGCCAGGCTTCATTATAATAAAAGGAGCAATATGTACAGATACAAATATTTGAAAATCTGTTAAATTCAAATTAAGTTAAAAAGAAGTGCCTAATGAAGCCTGATGAAATAATAAAATAACCTTTTGTCCAAGAAGCAGGAGGAGGGAAAAACCTCAAAAGCTCATTCAATCAAAATTTCAGTCATTAAATCAGCAAGTTAAAAAAAAAAAAAAAAAAAAAAAAATCATCAAAATGATGAGTGCTATTGAGCAAGGCAATTCGACTTAATGACCATATTCATTGATCCCAGACTTCACTGATTCCAGAGAGGAAATTAGAAATTTGACATTACATTGACAACCTTAAGTGCTATTTTACTAATAATCTATTCAAAGTATGTTGATCGGCCGTTCAGAATTAAAAACTTCAAAACCCTAATTTATTCATGTTTAATCAACACTCTGTTGGCACAGATCATTTTCATACAGTACTTCATTGTGGCAAAATCACATTGTGATAAATGCGTATGAACGTGAACAGAAAACACTGGTGAGATGTCTTGTATGTGTATGTTTGAGACATCTAGTTAACTTCCTCTCTGGCACACTGATCCATAGTTCATGCTGCTAGCCTTATGTCTCTCCAGCTGGACTCTCTCAGTCCCACAGCTACAAATATACCGTAAACTACTGAAGCAATACAAAAATCGTGTCACTGCATATTGATGTGTACCTTTTTGGACAAGCCTGTAACAAAATACAACAGGAGCAGGTTTCACACTGAAAAAGTTTGTAGTATCCTGTAATGAATGCCTCTTTTAAGACAGTGGGTATGGTGATAAAACAGGTCTACTGCTCTGCCAGTGAACACTGCCAAACACTGTACTCACAAGGGAGCTGTTATATGTCCAAACTCTGCAGATATATTTTTGTCCTTTGCTTTCATTAAAGTGCCAATAGACAACTACCCCCCCCCCCCCAGCATTTCCAAGTGGTATTAATGTAGCTGCCGCTTGTGCAAAGAAGAATATAGTTCATTTCACCCATGCTCATTTTAGAAAGGCCACCACCAGGAAATGTGTCATTTATTTCCATTATCAAATGGACATTGAAATATTTGTTTCTGGCTGCTACTGGTAACATTAGCAACATGGCGACTGCTATCAGACTAGCTGCTGTCCAAAGCAGGAATCAACCGTAAGAAACCCAACTTGATCGCAGTGCTATGAGAAAGGCAGAACAAAACACCTAGTTGTATTAATTAGTAGGCAGGTTTTGTTACTTACTGATGTAGTTGACATAATGCCAACTGAATGTCAGTTGTGAACCCTCTGAAGTCCCCTAGCTCTCGCCATAGTCGCACTGGCCATAGGAACTACCAGGACAAAGCCCGGTGGAAAAAGGTGTTTGTAAGTTTTGCTATAGCCACATAGCTAACGTTAGCATTAACAGCTGTTTACTTACCAGTCTAGAAGAAACGTTGCAAGTTCAGCATCAAACTTCATTCCTTTACCCGACAAGAGTTGTCTCCAGTGGTGGAAAGTAATGCTTTGTTGACTCTTATTTTGCTATTATCTTCTACTGAAGTTAGCATGCTAACCAGCTAGCTTCTCATGTAGATAACTTCTAGCTTCTCATCACTTTCCGAAATCGAGTTAGTGCAGCGTCCAATCTGCCTTGAACAGGTATAGCTGCTCAGAGGATGTATTGTAACCTTTTGTCTTGTAAATGCAACAATGGCAGGTGCTCTTGGCATGAGTGTTAAGTAAACAGCTGCTAATGCTATAACAATAGCAAAACTTAAAAATAGCTCCTTTAATACTTAGTCTTTTAAAGTGTTCACACCTACAGTATTCACATTCAATGGACCTTTTGTTCAGTCTGACATTGCCTTCTTGTTAGTCATTTTCTATGGGGTTCCCCTAAACAGAGCTGAAAACGTATTGTATCAGACTATACGATTGCATTTCTCCATCATCCATCATCTTTTCCATCCAGTTTCAAGTGCAATTTGAAGTTCTATGTTCAACATATCTTTATGTTGACATGAGCAAGCCTAGAGTCAGTTTGTGTACAATATTTATTAGCAGTGATTGTCAGCTCATAATTGCGTTCTGATTTAGTCTGCAACCCAAGGGAGCTATTTCACCTGCAATTATAGTTTATGAAAACCAGGAGCTCTTGTATAAATATGCATGCTGAGGACTATGGGTGCATGTAATCACGTTCTCAGACAGGTAATTTGCTAAACCAGTGTTATTAGAAATGTAAACATTTCTAAAGCAACCTCACAGTCAACATACCACATGCATTGTACTCCAAAAGTAGCCACAGGGTAAAAGAATGAGGGTGCTCTCATTCAGTGGTGAAGGTAGAGGTTATCACAGCGTCTTACCTTTTTGCTAATGAGGAAACTCCCTGCTACTGCCAGTCCATGAGTGAAGTTGTCAATGCAGTTGGCCAGTAGGTTTAGATATCCACTTGTCTGTGACGCACAAAACATAATGCCGCTCTTACTCACATTACCCTTCATTATTCAGAAGAAAGAAAACCATGCTCAACAGGAATGTAATTATTCATCAGTCACAACAATGCTGGTTGAATTTGACACGTTGTGGTTCAAATATACAGAATGTAAGCTTGTGTAGCTTGTTATGTTAAATACTAAGTAAGTCTTGTGTGTTACCTAAAGTTACTTTACGCTTTGTAGACTGTCTTGTAGACAGTTTTCAGTACTGAAAAAAATGCAGCTCTTACATTAGAAATTCATATCAAAAGTTTAACCCCAGTCAAGTCTCTCTTTATTTTTTTTGTCTTTTTTGTAAGTGGGAAATGTTTCGGTTGTCAGCATTACCCTGATTTTCTCTGATCTTTCCGGCAGACTCTGTTGCTTGGAGGATTTCCTTGACTCAGCATGGTGCCCATTTCTGAGTGATGCCACTGCCTTTTCACCGAAAACTGAATTAGACTGTGTCTGTGGAGAAAAAAACGAGGTCAGAATGAGCTCTGTGTTTTTAATTTTTCTTTGTTTTACAGCTTTTTATAAATAATTTTTATGTTCCTACTAACCATCAGTGTCTACCATCAGCAATATACCATTAACTTGGACAGACTTGTTTCCCCAAAGGGAACATATTGCTTACATATAGACTTACTAAAAATTGCAACTCAAGTGCAACAAACAGGCATTTTATTGTTGCTCCCCCTGTGTGTCATGGGGTTCACCCACCAGCAGCAGAAAAGCTGTTAAAAAAGTCCTGATTATTTTAATAGCTTCCTACACACAGTGATATGCAGTCATTTGTACTTCTGCTTTATTTTTCAGACATAACAGATGAAGTTCAACATGTTTATCTTTTAAATATAGAAGAGGAGACAGATTCATCTCGGGCTATAGCCTCAGTTTTCCGAGAACAGCCAACTTCCCTGTTCCCTCATTCAGAAACCACCTACGTTGCAATTTAAACTGATAGTCAAATTAAGCGAAAGGAAAATAGCCTGCTGTCTTCTGGCTGTGGCAAGGAAATGTTTGCTCCATGTCTATGATTGAAGCATGAGGAAGTAATAAAGTGTGATGAATTTTCAGGGCTATCAATCTCCTCCTGCTGTAAAACAGATAGGGGCTAAATTGTCAACAGCAAAACACCTTATTAGTGTAGTGTATTTGTTCAATGACATAACATTTTACATAAAGAATTTGAAATATCCGCACATATGACGCATCCATCAAAAACACTGACCAATATTGAAATGAAAAGAAGTTTAGCTTGTTACAGTCTTTGAATGTTTTGGGAACATAAGCTGAAACACTGAGTATTTTAAGAGGAAATACTCATAACCTCCCTCTCTGACTCTCACAGACACTGTCGCACTCTGTCCCTGTGTATTGTTGCCTCTGTCTATAAGCTGAGTGCTCTCCTGTGGACACTGAAATGGCTAAAGCAGCTGCTTCACCCCGGCGCTATAAATAGACACAAGTAGAGGAGCTGAGCCGTGGATTCCAATCTTCTCCCTCACTGGCATTATAAAGACAGGAGGGAGGATGAGGCTGCCTTTACAAACATACTGCAACCACATGTTCACAGTCTGCAAAGAAGTGATGTGTTAAACACTTATTAGGGCAAGCAGCTCATTTTGATGCTAGTTCACACACTAATTAAATGATGAACAACTATGAGCAAGTGTTTCAACCCAGTGCACAGTAGACACAATGTCTCATATGGTTTTGGCTGCTCGTTTAACATATAATCTGTACAAAATCCTAAGCATAAAAACAACACATTGTGGTTTTACGAGGGGTTAGGTGCTGGACTATTTCTTGACAAGCGGCATCAATCTTTTTATTTACACGAAGGCCAATAAGTGCATTTCCCAAATTGCTGAACTGTTCCTTTTAACACATTCCTTCTTAGAGGAGATCACAGATATGGCGGTTGTACAGTCGGTCATCTGATGCTACGGTCAGTGACCAAAACACTGATACCACAGGCAGAAATATGCAGACCAAGCATGAAATGGGTCTGTACTAAGAACTCCAAAAAAAAAAAAAAAAAAAAGAAAGAAAGAAAAAAGAAATATGTTGAGGCTTGTAATGACATGTCTGTGAGAAATGAGACTCCCATGGACAGCAGTGAGCATATTCTCCTAAAACATACTGTTACAACTGAGATACTTACAGGAGAGTTAAAATTCAGGTCCGAGTTTGAAGCAGGATCCTCGTGGCCGTCCTGGTCTGGGAACATCTTCTCTAGGAGTAGGAAGGCCAACAGGCCAACGATTACCCACAAGCCTTGGGTCATGTAGTGGTTTTGTTTACCAGCTGGGGAAGGGGTGGTAGCAGACAAATTGTACATAAGACTGAGTGAACAAATACAGTGAGTGACACCTGAGCATTATACCAATACTAAGGTATGTGAGTGGTAGTGTCACAAACAACACCATCTCTAATAACTACAACAATGTGAAACACTGCATTAACAATACTGCCTGTTCACTATGTTACAGAAAAAGTATACATAATAAGAATGCAATGTAATACGTGGTTGATTAATTAAAGGTTTATCAATCCCCAAATACTGTCCCTATGTGACGTTTACGAAAATTGACATTACATGAGTCTGTGTTGTCGGTGAGAAAGCAGATTGCTGGAGCGCAAGGCAATGTAGTATTAATAGTATATTTCAATAGCAAACATATCATTAGCCACTTTGGTAGAACTACCTAATTTGTTTGTATATTTGAGAGGGAAGAATGGTTCAAAGAAATAATAAATACTTCAGATACAAAGGTGGCGATGGCATTGGCGCAAAGGAGACCAACCTGAAGAGACGGAGAGTGCCCACGCCTCAGGGAGGAGGTGAAGAAATACATCACCAAGGAGACCACCAATAGCAAAGCTCAATAGCTGCTTCAGCTTCTGGCATCCAGCTGAGGAAACACAAAGAAAGCGTGAAGAAACAAGGCAGCAATTACTGTACAGTCCGATTAATAAAGAACTATTCATTAATTTCATGTTATCTTTCATTTTGGCTTAAGATCACCAACGCAAATATTTACAGCTCTCTCTCTCTTTTTTATTTATTTATTTATTTTTTTATAAATGGCGCATCCTCTATTGATTCATTTATAATTTCCTAACAAATAAAACTTCATGCACAAAAATGGTTCTAGCTTGGGATAGTAATATACACTGTGATTACTCATGTATTCCACAGATTTTTTTTTATTATTTTTGAGGAGTTTCCTTGGTAATGACTAGCCTCCGGTCAGGGCTGCACTTGACAACCAAAAATACATCTGGATTGCCACGTTCCTGTGGGTGGGGCCACTTGAGGCAACAGGCCTCAGGCTGACCTAAAGTAACTTATCCCTGGTGTCTGAAGCTCAGTATGTGAGTGAGATGATAAATCTACCATTGTCAGAGTTATTCATATGTTACAAGTAAGCACTTCTAGGCCTCAGTGCAGCCTCAGAGAGCTGTCAGTGCAGCTTGAGACTCTTACTCTTGTTTAAAAAGGTTACACAGAAACTTCCTTTTTTCATTACATTTTTCCCACAGTACTTCATGGCTTTCAGTTTCATTTGATGTGGAACCGGAGGACCATTTAACTGAAATGCTTTCTATCCAGTACAACACATGGCTCTTGTTACTGATTTTGTCATTTTATACTAGAATTACCACCTTGCGGTTGTACACCTCCATGACCATTTGGATATAAAATGTCATCACTTCATTGTTTCATCCTATTCGACATCTGAGTGAAATTGTGTCATAATCAAATAATCCGTGAGCTACGACCAGAAATGTGTTTTTGACCATTGACCACCAAATTCTAATCAGTTTATCCTTGAGTCCAAGTGAATGTTTGTGCCAAATCTGAATCATACTGAAATTCCTTGAAGGTGTTACTGAGATATTGCGTTTACGGGAATGAGACAGACGGACAGACAGACAGACAGACAGACGGACAGACAGACAGACAGACAGACAGACAGACAGACAGACAGACAGACAGACAGACATATGTACGGGCAGACAGACAAACTGAAAACATAATGCCTAACCGAAAAAAAAAGAACACTTTACTTTAAGTCCCACTATTTAACATTTATAAGCAGTATGCGTACATTCAATAAATTATTTACACATTATAATGTATTTATAAGCAGATATAACTCCTGCTGTGGGCGTTCACAAATGGAGGCTGTTGTATAAAAATGAATGACCACATAGTAAAAGATCATTGTAATAATATGTCTTCAAAGTACAACTTAAAATTGTCCACAAATCCTGTACATTAACAAACACTCAAGTGTCCTTATGTCTTCTTATAACTACATTATAATCTGTTAAAACACCATTTATTAAATGTTTATATGGCTCTTATGTATTCTTAATTGGGGGACTTTAAGTAAAGTGAGAAAAAATGTTTTTAAGTAAAAGTTTTCACTAAATTTACATCTCTTACTGGGCACACTGCTTTCAAAGCCTTCAATTTCATTTATAGTTTAAGGTATTGCTTCCCTCAGAGAGACCTGTAATGAAGTTCATGAAGTCACCACTGAAGACGTTCTCTTTTCCAGGAAGTACAAGTGCCCATTTAAGGCTGTGCTCCATCTAAAATTGTAAACCATGAAGAAGGTGCAGCTGGGCCGAGGACTGGCTGACAAAGACCTGGCAGCACTACTTGCTGAACCCACTGAAGTCGTTCTCTCTTGTTAAGGGGGTGTGGAGAGCTGAGATTTACTACAGAGCCACTAAAGAGCTGGAGTTTTTATTTATAGTATTGAGAAGTGTGAAATTTGTGGATGCCAGAACAGACGGATGGTCCTGTCTGCAGTTCCTGTAATGCATTAAGTATGGACCAGGAATGTGATACATTCTGTTGGGTTGATGAGGCAGAGATATTTCATTCTTTTATTGCAGAAATTTGAACTCTGAACTCTTCTGCTTTCAACACTTTGGGATTTTGTCAGCTTTTAGTTGATTAACATTTAAATTGTACCATTTGCAACACCAATGTTAACTCTTATTTTGTTGTTTACTCTCGTTTATTTTCTATCACTTCTTTTCTACTCCTGAAGTTAGCATGCTAACCAGCTAGCCCCAGCCCAACAGGGCTGTCACTTTCCTATACCCAGTCACTGTAGCATCCAGTCTGCCCTGAAGAAGTAGTGCTGCTTAGAGGGCGTATAATAACCTCTTGTCAAGACTGGTAAGTTAACATCTGTCAATGGTAACTTTGACTATGTAACAAAAGCAAAACTGGCACATAGCTCCTTTAAAGGCCCTTTCTCTTACACAACATGATGTATCAGTGATGACTGTCTTTCAAAATATTGCATATAATAATCTATATTGTGTTGTCAGAATTGTCATGAGTGAAATATTGTGATGGTATAGTATTGTGCCTTACCAAGCATTTCAAGGCATATTTAGACTCCATATTGCCATCTCTCACCTTCTGTTTTGAGGGCTGCTCCAGCCTCAATGGGAATGACGAGTAGGGGGAAAATCCCGCTGAGGCCTACAGCAACAGAGCCCACCAGGGACAGGAACCAAACATGAGCCTGTTCGCTGGCTAAGAGGTCTGCTACTGCCTGGAGGCCTGGGAGGTCAACTGTCAGGCTGGGGCCTGGTCCTGCTGCTGTGGCTGTTGCATGAGCCATAGCTGTTTGTGTCATCTTCTGGCTGCTTGATGCTCCTCTGGAGGTCAGCATCAGCAGGGTAACTGGGATAAACAGAGCAGCTACAGCCCAGCTGGGCCTCCTGCAGCGTCCACCTTTCATCCGTCCCACGGTCCGAAGAGCACTTGCAACCAGTAATGCTGTAAGAGGAGCACACGTTCAGACAGGCCTCTCCTGCACCTTGCAAATAAATGTTCTGTTAAGTTACACATAATTAATCAATCACTTATTTCAGCTCCACATTAAATAACAAAATTCAATTCAGTTTCAACATACATTATAGCCCAAGCATGCATTTTTCAGGCTCATACCGATATCACAATTTGAAATGATTTATTCTACCTTAACACAGGATAATGCTAATAAGGATGCCTTAAATTAAAGTTGTGAGTATGTAATGAGTGGGACATTTTACAGTTGTAAAATAAACTGTTGCAAACTGCTGAACAAACTGGAGACAATGTTTTTAAATGACTGCAACTCATATCGTGGTTATATTTCTGGTAAGTTATCAACAAATACTGATATATCTGTGATAAGATAATATCCAATATGGCTCCAATATATATTATGGAAGTAAAACGTTCACAAATCTGGACAAGGTAAAACCTTTGTGGAACTGGAAGTTACTCTACAAATATAAAATCAGCTTATCAAAGTAATTATTTACTTTTTAAACTCTAACCAGATGCAAATTATTGCTGCTGATACATGCTGACGTCGTGTTTGAAGTTAAATTTTGCCAGGTAGTGGTGCAGAAAGATCAACACAGCAATACACAGTACAGATGTAAAATATACTTAAATATCAAAGTAAAAGTTTCATCCTGTGACTGATATACTGTATATGCATGATCTATAAAGTAAGTAAATGCTGTGAGATACACGTTGTGAAGTAAAAGGTACGACAGTAACATCTGCCTCTGAACTGTGGTGGAGCAGAGGTGTCAAGTGTCTGCGTCTTTTTGGCAGCTGCTCGTGCATTGTTAAAAGTTAAAAAGTTAAAGTGGCGTTAACCTCGCTGCCACTGATTATTCCGTCCCATCTTTAGCAGAAAGGATGCAACAGATATTTATTATTAGTGCTGGAAACATCCAGACACACTGCTGCTCATGTCCCTGTGTGGGAGTTAGCAGGGCAGAGTCGATCCGAGCCAGCGCCAGTAAACTCGTAACAGTTGCGTTGCGACATAAAGTACACAGAAAATCAAAACACCGCGGTGCGAAAACTGACAAAACAACACAGTAAACAGACATTACACTGGAAACCGAGCTTTTGACAAAGACATGCTGAATTCGCTAACTCTCACGCCTGTGAATAAAAGTTAGCAGGCTAACATTAGCCGGACAGATTAGCTTGACGCACACTCAATCACTGCAGATTTAAACAGTGACGATTGCACCGTTAAAACTAGCACCAGTTTGAGTTAAGTTCGTGCTAACGTTAAGGCTCGGAAAACCATCAAAGTACTACATGGATGTGGCGTTTTATTATTTTTAAATACCTTGTGGTTTCGGCAGTCTTTGCACCAGTGTGTCCCTGCCATCCAGGCCGGCTTGATGAAGGCAGGCTAGAGTTTCTCCACACTCCCAGCTGCTGAGGGCAGAGATCCGCTAGCTGCAGCACTCAAGTAACAGTCGGTCGCGGCGGCTTTCCCAAACAGCCACGTATTAGGATCCTGGAGGAAAAAAATATAAACAGGAGAGGAGTGTCAGGATCACGCCCTAACTAAGATTTCAGGAAGTTACTGTGTTTTCC
This sequence comes from Seriola lalandi dorsalis, assembly GCF_002814215.2. Taxonomy (NCBI): domain Eukaryota; kingdom Metazoa; phylum Chordata; class Actinopteri; order Carangiformes; family Carangidae; genus Seriola; species Seriola lalandi. The sequence continues at coordinate 212,439 of NW_019525288.1, forward strand.
CCCCGAGGACTCTCTCCACACCATGTAGCAGAGTTGATCTGAGGAGATGTTTTTATATTTCAGTGAAACAGGACGGGAAAAGTGCAAATAATCAAACCTATGAACAGGCCAGCCATGCTTATGCAGTGGCAGGTCATTATAAAAGAAGTTCATGTACAAATGTAGGTGCATTTAACACACAATCTCACAGAGGATTCACCATCCTCTTCATAACAGACATCACAGTATCAGGGTTGTTATTGTATCAAGTATCTAAGTGCGTCACCCCAGTCGATATAAAACATGCAAATAGATCAAAGTAAAATATATAAATCACACAATAAATCTAATTATGTACTCAAATTTTATTCAGGGATTGGACCATGGACCAGGGCTTGTTATATTGTGACATAGATCAGTGGTTCTCAAAGCGGGGTCCAGGGACCCCCAGGGGTCCTGGGGGTCCCTGGATCCCTGGGGTCCCCGGCAAAAAGGGGAATAATTAATTTTCACTATAATTTCACCCATGAGTAACACAGTGACAGAATATATGACTATTTTGGTTGTGGGTTTCACACACTTTCTGTTATAAAACACCTAAAAGCAAATATCTTATCTTATGTGGCGGATCCCTGGGGCTAATTCTTAAAAAAGTGGGGGTCCGTGGTCTAATTTTTTGTCAGTTTAGCCGTCCTTGCTGTGAAAAAGTTTTCTAATTCATAACATAGTTTCAGGTAGAGCTGAAATGACTGGTGGATTAATTGATAAGGCATTCAAGAGATAATTCATCTGCAGCCTCTTTGATAACTGATGAATCGGTTTACTCATTTTTCAAGCACAATATGCCAAAGAATTACTGGTTGTGCTGCTTGTTTTTGTCTTTAATGATAATCAACTGAATAATATTTGGGTTTTGGACTGTTTGTTCAACAAAACAAGCATTTTCATTTTCATTATCATGTATGTATATCCAGCATATCTACTATGTATATATCTATTTTTCTACTGAGTATCTTTGAACAAAAATTTCATTTAGGATCAGATCAGTTCTGTCATGACATGTTGATATGTCACAGTTTTGTCATAGTGTTATTCATGCTGTCGCACTTTCATGGCTTACAGAGACATTTGAATAAAACCGAGCCACTGCCAGTGTTATTAATAACACCAGCTTTCCTACTATGACAAATTAAAATGTCTGTTAAAAAAAATGGCCTTTTTCATACATTTGGAGCTGTTTGAGAATTGGATAGCATTACTATAGCCCACCTCTCTTAAAGTAACAGTTTGTTGTAAAAGTTATATACAGTGCATTCAGATAGTGCTCAGGCCCTTTCAATTTTCTTTACATTTAGTTATGTTGCAGCCTTGTGCGTATCTCAATCTACACTCACATATGACTCATAATGAATAATAAAGCGAAAACAGAATTTTAGAAATTTTCGCAAATTTATTAAAAAGGAAAAACTGAAATATCACGTTGACATAAGTATTCAGACCATTTGCTGTGACACAGGTGGCTTCCATTTCTCTTGATCATCTTTTAGATGTTTCTACACCTTGACTGGAGTCCACCTGTGGTAAATTCAGCTGATTGATCTGGAAAGGTGCACCCCTGTCAATAAAAGAGGTCAGAATACTTACTGTATGTCATTGTGATATGTCAGATATGATATAAGTTTCTCCTTTTTAAAAAATTTGCAAATATTTCTAAAATTCTGTTTTTACATTGTCATTATAGGGTATTGACTGTAGATTGATGAGGTTGAAAATGATTTTTTTTTTTTACTTTCTGAATGCACTGTAAATAGGTCTACTACCTTCCCTCAAAGTCGCACCCACATCAAAACAGGGTTTCTCATTTGAGCAGTTTGGTTTCACTACGTTTCTGCCACCTTGCAGGAGCACAAGGGCCCAATCTCATCAACACACCACCAGCTAATGTGGGGGGGGGGGGGTCAGTTCCTAATCTACATTGCCAAACCTTTCTTTGTCAGTGCCTTACAGACCTCCTCTAATCAGATTTAAGATATTTGAAACATTACTGTGTCCATGTGTAATCTTCTTTGGCTTAGAACAAGGTGGACCTAACATAGGCCCCACATGTAACAGCAAACCTCATATGTAAAGATACATAAGTCGACAAAGCATTCAAACACCCTAAACATTCATAATAAATAAAAATAGTAAAAAAAAAAAAAAAAATAGAGAGGCAAACCATCAATGTTGTCCTCAAGGGCCCCATAAGAGTTTCAACAGAATTACAAAATGTATGTGTTATTTTAGGCTATGTTATTAGACATAAAGATAGTGGAGAGTGAAACCTACACGCAAATTACTCAGCCTTATGCATATCGTCATTGTACTAAAGTAATTAAAGTTATACTCTGTCTGTTCTGGGAACCACTTGTGTAACCCATTTTTTTCAACATACAGTTGTCTTTGAAGTCTGCTCCCATTTTGTCTTTAAGGTCACTTTTTCATGTATAGGCACTCATTTTACATACCATGGGATTAACCTTTAGTGTGACGTTTATATGCATTTCATGAAGACGGCTGAGCAAAAAATATCTCACATAGAGGGGAATCGTAGTAAACTCAAGGCATTGTAACACTGTTATTATCCCTTGGCATTGTGAGACAGATTTTTCCACTATTTGCTCCAGAACCTCAGCTAAAAATAACTAATATTAACCTGGAACTGAACCATAAGTATGGAAGGTACATTTTACACAGTATAAGCCACACCATTCTCGCCGCTTTTTTTTCTCTGAAGAAACAGAAACGCTGGATCGGTTGAGATGGAGAAAATGGGGTTTATTAATAAACTCAACACGCCACAGGAAATATCTGGAGTTGATAAAAATCAGGCAGGGGTGTAGCAAGGAACTACACTCTTTCCATTTTATGCTACTTCATACTCTCCTTATGGGAGCCTATAGGGACTATATTAAAATGATGATGTAAACTTTATGTAATTCCACAATAGTATTCTAATATATCACATATGAATGTGTTATTTGACTAAAATTTGGTGATACTGGTGTTCTGTGACCATATCAAAATGAAAACAGAAAAGCTGTTTGAAGTTTTATTTCAAGTCATCACGCTCAATGAAAATGGAATCTGTGCAAAATGCAATCTCTCATTACGGTGAGTCGTCCGTTAAGACGTCAATCACCGTAGGTTACCTGCCGGAACTTGGCTTTGGTCATTGAGTGGTGGTGAAGTCTCCTCTAAGAGGCTGCAGAGGCCTCAGAGCAGTAACATTCAACGAATATTGAAAATGCTACTCCTCTTGCTTCCACCACTAACACTACCAATGCAAGGAGTGTCATCAATTTGACTGCAGTTTCCAAAAATTGCATTTTAATTTTAATTGTGACTTCAATATTGCTTACATAAATGGAAAATTAAGTTACATTGCTTATATTGCATTTTAGTTTTCAAATTTAATTTCACATTTTAATATTGTCAACTGTACAGCAGGGGTGTGACTTTGAATGAACAGTTCTTCCATTTTCATTTTAAAATAGCTATACAACACCTATATGTGAAAATGAAAATGCAATGTTGATTATCGAATTTCGATTTTCATTTTTACTCAAATAACCCATTCATGTGTGGAAATTTATTTTTCTGCTGTGGAATTACATTTTAATTTTCAAGTTTACAATATCGTATTAATATTGTCTACTATAGGCTTCCATACTCTTGGTCATGTTTTAGATGTCCATGAGTTGTCTGCAGTTCTACCAGACCTTTTTCCCCATTTTTAGAACCATTTTTCTGCAGAATGAGTATATTTCGCTGATAATACTTTGGATTTTGAAGGCAGGACTTTTACTTCTAATTTACAATTCATGCATTAGTAGTTGTACTTCAGTATTTCTTCTCTTAAACCATCTTTCAAATAAATGCAGTTCTAAAAATAGTGAATAGTTCATAGTACTATATCTATTTCGAAATATTCACTCTGTCAAGGTCCTAATCTCTAGTAGAGCACCCAAGGTCAAACTGTGCAGTAAATTCTCTTAATGAACTGCCTGACCACCAGGTGGTGTATGTGACAGGAGGTTACTGCATAGATTATAGTATGAAATTTGCCCTGACAACAGCCAAGAAAAAAAAAATCTCATTATATTATGACAGCATTTACATTTCATCTCTTTTTTATTGTGTTTTGAACTTGTAGCTAAGCACCAGAGGTGGAAAAAGTACAGAAATTTTGTATTCAAGTAAAAGTACCAATACTTTGATGAAATATTACTCAAGTAGAAGTAAAAGTACTCATCTGAAAATGTACTCAAGTAAAAGTAAAAAGTAGTTCATTTGAAATGTACTTTAAGTAAAAGTTACTTAGTTACTTTCTTTGTGAGGGGTGTGAGGGTAGTAAAAATAGGACAAGGGGTCAGAAATCCAAAACTATTTTGTTTTTAATTAAAGAACAAGTGTAAGTGCAAAAACAACAACTTCACAACAACTGAACTTCTTGTTCAGTTTAAGTAGCAACTTAAAGTTAGTTGTTTTGTAAAGTTAGTCACTGTTGGTTCTGGCGCGTATTTTTCCCCTGTAGGTTGAATTGTTATTTTTACTCAGTAACGGATAGGATTTATAAAGTAACTAAGTACAATACTTGAGTAAAAACGTACTCAAGTAAAATACAAAATACCGATTTTAAATTGTACTTAAAAAATACAAAATACACAAAAAAAGTATTCAATATAGTAATGTGAGTATATGTATTTCGTTACTTTCCACCTCTGCTAAGCACATACTGTATGTTCAGGCATACTTGCCACCACAATGATGAATAATATAAAACGGCTTAAATGCACAAACATATGATGATGAACAGTTTTAACTCCTGTTAAAAAAAAGCAGATAGTTGAAGTCAAACTGACCATGTGTTGTAAAGGGACATTGCTTTTAACATTTAAGAAGTCTGACCGGTTTTTAAAAATAGACAAGCTAACTCTGACCGGCAAACTTCGCAGAGTGAGATGTGAAGATAACCCCCTCCCCCAAAAAAACCCCCCAAAAAACATGATTAATATCCGCACTGAGTCATCCTTGTCTGACTTGAGCAATACATAAAGAAAGAGGAACTTTTTTTTTTTGTTGGATAGAGGCCTAAAGCCTTATATGGGTGTAAATGGGTAAATGTGCGTGTTTGTGTGTATGTAGTTTGGGAATGAAAATATAAAAAAAAGTTAAACAGAATGAGACAGCAGATTAGCCATGCTACTGCAGAGTTGGTCTCTAATGTGTCATGTAAAAAACACTGTTCTGTTCCACTGTGAATTTTTTTTTGTATGTGTGTGTGTGTTTGTGTGTGAGCAAGCTTGTCTATATGCCTTGTGATTCACCTTTGTCTAATAATACCCACAGCCCAGTCTGATAGTTGAATCTTGTGGAGTCCAGAGAAAATGAGGAATCAGGAATAAGAAGTGAGAGGGCTGGATGTCCCCTTGCACGCATGTCAAGCGATCGTTCCATGTCATTGTGAAACACACGATGGCCACTGAAACCTCTGGTGACTATCAGCCAGGAAACATAGCCCTTCTCTGTGGACTGTCCACCCACAGAACTGAAATATTCTATAAAGCATTCTCTTGCTTTTTGCAGATTTCATAGGAATCATAAGTGAAACAATGAATTTTGTAAAAAAAACAAAAAACAAAACACTTTTGGATCCAACTCGTAAACTGGGCACCACTTTTTTTTAGGCTGATACAACCGTGTAGATAGTTGTTGGATTGCATGTCAGAGTCTGTCACAACGCTTTGCCTTTTGAAGGCTCAGATCAGGCAGTGCAAAGTTGCATTGCATGTTAAAGTGACAATCTCTTTCGCCTGCTGGTAATTTGTGGCTCACACTGTAATGAGCTGTGACGCATATATTTCTGCTTTTATTCAATCAAATTTGCATCTAATTTATTGTCTAGTCTATTGCTGCATTATTATACAGTTAGACCTCATCACACAATCACACAAGGTCATGTTTACTTAGATCACTTCATTTCTTCAGTATCAGTTTATAATTGAATAACTAACTGAACTGAAGTTTTTCAGTCAGTTTAATACACAAACAAACAACATACACCATACACATTTAAATGCTGCAAAAAGCTAGTTTATTCAGAGAGAGATAGTGTCTTCTAGAAGCTCTTTGCCATTTATTATGTGTGAATAGACATTTCCGTAGCTTCAGAAACAAATTTAATGCAAGAACCGTCTGTATAAGTAGTAACTCTCAACCTCCTGGAGACAATCTTCACCTGTTACAAAGACACCATGGTAGCAGCTACCCTGGTTATTAAATGAGCTCCTCTTATTCATTTAGGGAGAAAAAATAAAAGCTGTAGCTTTGTATGTTACAATGGTGAAACCGCTGCTCTGACACTCACAAAATTGTCAAAATTATCAGTTAGTCACACCCATACGCATGCCATGCTTTGCGAAGGCAGTTGTGTAACCACATGCTGAAATATGTTTTTATGTTCTCACACTCTCACTCGGCTTTTTGAAATATAAATGTAAATAAATTAGTAAGATAAAGAGTAAGCAGCTATCAATTGATTCAATTCATTTATAAAAAAAATTTTGTTTGTTATTGTTGTTTTTTATTTTAGTTGCCATTTAATTCAAAGTGTGGCAAAACTTCTGTTAAAATCTCTAATGTATTTACATGCAACCTGTATCACGGCTTATAGGCTACTGCTTACGGAGAATGTTAAAACAAAAGACAAAAATATATTCTCGATGGACATGCAGTGTTGACACAAAGTGGTCACTTTCAGTGTGTCATTCTGTGTTGGCAATTAATGTAGAGTAATAAAAGAATAAAAACAAAACGTTAAAGCAGGTTCAGCACTGTCACTGAGGCCAGAGGCTGTAGAGTCAAGATGTGACCGAATGAGCTTTAACTCAGCAGCAGCAGGAGCGCACACTCGCAGCCTTAAAAACTTGTTCTGTAGGAAGAGTTTGTCACCTTCTTGTTTTAATAAGGAAGAAGAAGAAGGAGAAGAAGAAGAAGAAGAAGAAGAAGAAGAAGAAGAAGAAGCCTTATGGTACCAACCTAAATTGGTAGAATTAAGGAAGTTTTTAGTTCCCCTGCTAATTCACAGATATATAGAAAGCCTGCATTTTTAAACCACCTTTGGCAATTTGCTCCCAGTAGTTCAGCAGCTCCCTCGTGGACACCTTTACTAGCTCATTGCTGCGTATTATTCTGAGGGCGAAGGTAAGACCCGAGCAGATTTGTTCTCCGAGTGAGGCTGTGGGCGTTTCCTGACTTTCCTTACACGAGCACACTGTTATAAGCAGGAGGTTTAGTATTACTTTGTGTTTTTACAAGGTTGACTTTACTTATATTGTATTATTTCCAGAACTGCATATGTGTTTTTGTTTGCTTGCTTATACTTGAATGATTTTATGAATTCATACAAATTAGTTGTTTGTTACTAATAGCCTGCTTCACTCAAAAATAGATAGATAGTTAGATAGATAGATAGACAGACATTAACTGCTGCGGATTTATTTAAATTCAGTCATTAAATTCTTTCAATCTTTAATGTTTGACCTATCAGACGGCAATTAAAACGTTTTACATTTTCTTCACGTGCAAGGCTGAAACAGCTTGTATTTACTTAAAATGCACAATTCAACAAGAAATGTATGTTCTTCACTTTGTAAAGGTTATTAGGTTGGTTATTAATGTATTTATTTATTTTCTATAAAAGCCTACTAAACATAAACTTTATGCTGCTGGGGATGATTCTGTGTATTTTTGTCAAACACAATTAACCAATGTAAGTTATTATTTGCAATATAAAGAATAGTAAAGCCTGCCTAGATTTTTTTTTTTCTTTTTCTTTTTTTTTAACTGAATTACTCAACTAGCTCAGACAAAATGGTGAGCGAAGATGATTACGAAATTTGAATACTGCCACAGGAGTTACAGAGTGTGGACATCAACCTGCAGTCATTCTGGTCAAACTGATGTTCTGCAGAGGAGGAGTGCAACACTTCCTGTTGCGACGTACATGTATCCTGTTTTCCACAGTCAGTGTTCATGCGTGTCACTCCCCTCTGCTTGGCTGTTTGGGTACAATCTCGTGACCCTGCGCTGTGACTCGAGGGAGACTCCACGTCTGACAAAAACTCTAAATTTCAGCAAAGGAATGTGTACTATATCACAATGACTATCAACTTATGTTGAGAAATGACTATGGATTTAATCTACCTTGCTAAAAGTTGTTGGGGCAGACTATAGTTCATAACAGATATATTTCACTGTATAATATGTTTTGAGGGTGTTAAGCAAACTGTAGCAGAACCAATAATAGCACAATTTTATAGCCAGCAGACTGTGCCTCTTTCACAATATTGGCAGCTTCTTAAAATAAATGCATGCAAAGATAGTGATGAGAACATTGACACCTCCACACAGCAGGCCCAAAGACTCCAGGGGCCAAACTATGTGACCGTGAATTAAGAGGTGCCACTGTAACAGTTTGCGTGCTTGTGTGGGCTCAAACCATTAGAGATATGTATCTTGAGACTGTATTCAGAAGGCAAACTGTGAAATGCTCAGTTACACCCTGTGGTGGGACCAAACCAGAGTGCAGTATCGGTCAGAGCAAATTCACAGTGTGTCACTTACGCTTACAACAAATACATCGCTGCTCGCAACTTTATTTTATATAGCATATCACCTGGACCAGGTTGACACAATGATATGAAAATGTATTCAGTGTCAGGGAATCTAATGCAACACTTTAAATAGTATTTGAGCCCATGGTTTTTGTACTGAACCGCATTCAGAGGTTGACAGAGGATTCAGATCCTTTACATAAAGGAGGAGTTTGATATTTTGGAGATTGGAGATTTATTTTGGACATACAGCATATTCAATTTCTCTCCAAGAGTAAGATGAGATGATCAACTCTCATATCTGTACAGTAAATATGATGGTAGAGCCAGCGGTTGGTTAGCTTAGCCTAGCATTAACACGGGAAACAGGTCGACCTACCATCACTTTTAAAGATCACTTATGCGTTACATATCGTTTTTAAGAAATACTCCACCACATAACCTCTCGATAAAACTGCACTTCACTTTGTGTACAGATAAAACAAACCAAATGCAAAGTATTAATTTGTGAGCCAAACTATTCCCTCAGATAGCAGAAGTGAAAAAAATACTAGATCACAAGTAAGAGTCCAGTTTTTAAATGTTACTGAAGGTGAGATTATGTCGCTTTTCAAATAAGAAATATCACATTCTTCCTTTCACAAATAAAAAGTTGAACTTATAATGAATAAAAATCATTTCAAAAACACTCAAGGGTTTTGCTGCTACTCGGTCTGACGACGAGTGTGCAGACTAATGTTAGGTAAACGTTAATTTAAATTTGCTGTTTAATTGATATTACTGAGCCAGTTTGTTGACTTTATGAACCGTCTTTAATGCTATTGTTAGACATTGTTATACTGTAACTGACTGTGTTGCCACAGTTACCACAGCTCAGTTAAAGTTGCATTGGATCACTTTAAGTAAATGTATGCAAGTATTATGTAATGTAAATGATCAAAAGTAAACATATTCAGTGCAGAAAAATGGGCATTACTGATTACTGATGCATTAATGTGTAAGTAACACTGTAGTGTAATTGCCCAAAGTAGAGCTAATTTATATATTGTTGGGAAGTTTAATCAGTCACAGAATTATTTAATATAAATATATTTCAGAAGCTCATTATGTCTTTTGTACGGTATGTGTAAAAAGAAAAAACCTGGAAGAAACCTGTTGATATAGCTGAAAAATAAATGGAGTAAATAGAATAATAGAATATTTAGTATCAAAGTATCAAATGGAAATCCCCAAATGAAGTACAAGTACCTTGAGCACATGTACTACTACTGTTTCCTGTGAGGTTTACTGTCATTTTGTCAGCTGTGCACCACTGTCACTGCATAAATAAAGTAATTCACTAAAATTGAACATCTCATATATATTACAAATGCTCATGTCATTGTTTCAACTATTGTATAATGAATACATATGGGGTAATATGGCATGGAATCTGCAAGTGGTGGTTATGTTACACATCCAGGCCACTTTATTAGGTACACCTATAAAAGTGCAGTCCAACTGATCTGCATCAAATTCTATTTATATGAAGATAATGTTCCGCTTTCCCTCGACACTGCCAGAGAGGTGTAAACTGTATATTCATTTGGTATTCAAGGTGCCATTGAACTGGATTGTAATGCACTGAAATGTGTTTTTAGTGTTGAATGACACCTCTTAATATAGGCTAAAGTTCAACACCACGGCAACTTTTAACCTCAAAAATCATTATAAACTTAAATTGACACCTCAAACAAAACTGATGCAACTGAGCTGTTGTTTTGGAATGGCTAATAAAATGGTAACTGAGTGAAAACTGTCAATGCTAGAGAGCAATAACAGTAACACACACATGCACATACACATGACACATGGAAACATTTTTGGAAAAACACCACACGGCATGTGATCTCAGGGTAATGGTGTTTATGTTTTTTTTTGTTTTTTTTATGATTTCGCAATCTGCCTGCTGAAAAGAAGAGTTACAGGCTCAACTCAGGGTTCTCTCAGGGTTTATAACAAATCAGTTACATTCCTTTAACTATTTGTAATGGAATAAAAAACAAGAGTTTTGTGGAAATTATTTTGGTGTAATAAAACCAAACATGTTATCCGTCTCCATGTGTTTCTGTAATTTCTCATATGTAGCCACTATTATGTCACAACTTTCAATTGTTGATTATATCAAGTGCATTTACAGCATTTTTTTTTAAAATACTTTAACAATGTTTAATCTTTAACAAGGTCTTTTTATGTACTTCTTTTATGATCTGGTACAAAATTCTGAAACTTTGGTTGCTCTTTCCCACAGAGGCTGACACTATGTAGTTTTAACTGCACTGCAGCACCTGGGGCTTGTATGGATTCAGTGTCTTGTCAAAGGACATTTCATCGGGCCAAGCTGCACTTTATAGGAATAATGGTGGCACTAGACTTAGCACTAAGGCTGAAAAACGGTGGATTAAATCACTCGGCCTTTATGTCACACACAAATCAAAAGAAAAACACACCAACAAAAAAGCAACCAGCTCTTATCGAAGCCGGGATCATCCTGACCATATGACACGAAATGGATTAATTTAAAGTCCACCTTCAAGGAACTGAATCTGAAAGACAACTTCCCAGTTCCTCATTTAACAATATGTCACTCTTGGTGTGCATGCACTGTATGTATGCTGCATGTACTTCATCTCTTAGGCCACAAGGAAGACTGAGAATAGTAGAGATTCATGGCCTCTGAAAAGTCCTTACAAAAGCTTCACAGAAACAAAGAGAACGCGATCAGACAAATCATCTAAAAGGTCATAAAGTTGATACAGCGACTAGTACAGCAGAGCTGAACATCGCTTGAATTGAATACAGTTTTCAGTTACACATTAGCAGGTGCAACAGTGATAATGTTTTTAATCCATTTTATTTTGACCATCTCTTCAGTCAAGACTTCAACTGTGGTGACTTTACCACACTGGTTGAAGTAATGTGCTTCTTTTCTTTTAAGATGTTGTGAGAGATTTATTTCTCATATATAAAGTGGTCCACAAAATGATGTTATTGTTGTGTGTTACGTTTCTATAAAGTCAGAAAAGTACACACAAAAAGCAATACCTTGGTCCTACTGGCTGACAGTCAAACCCATTAAACGCATTAAGTTCATTTTTAAATAGATTTTAAGAATGAATCAGATCCATTCACTTGACATCATTGCTTTATTCTAATTTCAGCTCTCAAATAACTTCAATAAGTTCTTATAGACTGGTGCATTGGATCATCACGTCTCGCTCACCGGTGCCGGTGCTGTTTGCCTGTAGGAATTTTACCTGATAAAGGTTTGTGGAGCGATGAACAACGTGCAGGATTTTTTGGGTTCTTTTAGAGATCAATTCACACCCAAGGTTATGTGCATAAGTTTGAAAAAAACAATGGAGATGCAAATATTTATTCTCCTGGTTTACCACAACAGTTGACATGACGCTTTGACTCATCAGACGGCTTTGACAAACCTTTCTTTGAAGTAAACCACTTCATAAAAGATGATCAGTAGTAGCAGGTAGTACATTTACGTCAGTACTGTACTTCAGAACAGTTTTGAGGTACTTGTACAAAACTTCAGTATTTCAATTTTAATGCAACATTATACTTCCACCCGGCTACATTTCAGAGGGAAGTATTTTACTTCTTTACTCTGCTACATTTATTTCAAAAATATCATCAACAAATAATGATGAACCTTTACCAGCTGCAAAACTAAAGTGATGTTAATAGATTTAAAAGTAAGTTACACAATAAAACAAGTAACATAATAAATATTACTCTGACATGGGACATTCTGCATAATTAGTTCTTATAAGTAATAACTACTAAGTACTTTTGATACTTGGTTTATATTTTGATGCTAATCCTTATTATAACTTTGAACTTTACAGTGTAGTATTAATACTTTTACGCAGGTGAAACATCTGAGTACTTCTTCCACCTCTGAAAATGATAGCACTTACTTGTTATTACCAAATGATGATCAGGTAAGTTTAACAATTGAGCTGCTATTAGTATCAATTTATTAATACTTGTCAATGCTCTACATCAACACAGTTTTATAACTTTAAGTATAAAAAATGACTTAGTATTATACTGTAAGTTGAATTTTACTCAGTAAAACATGAACAGAGTTTGGCAAAGAACACATTTTAAACAGTCACATTGTCACGCAACATGAACAAAAAGTCACCAGAAAAAAAAAAAGAAACAAAAAACATTGTGTTTTGGCTTTACTGAAAATAGTTGTGATGGAAATAGTGCCTGGTTTTCTGCAGCTGTGTATTAATACTCTTGGAAAATGCTACTATATATGCCGTCAGTTTTGCTCAACCAGCTGTGATTAAGATGGGGGCCGGTCGGGGGCTGGCCACAGTCTGTGTGGTTTTAACAGCTCCCCAAACACAGATTCTGACGATTATGGTCTTCTATCAGTTAAGAGGGAAAACAGGGTGAAAGATTGATCAAAAAAATTTGAAACTACATCAGAAATGAAGACAGAATTTCACAGTTTAGTTATGATATTGTTCATGAGAAGATGAATGGTGTATGAAACTTGGCACACAGTATAACTATTTGTAAACGTTTCCATTGAAAATCACTATCTGCTGCAGCTTCATCATAAGTGTTCCTCTGTGATTAATGTGCTTAGGTAGCTAAGCTCTCAGCACCTAGGAATAAGCATACTGATGTTAGTTAGGAGATAAACATAACCTCAGCTCTTCGATGTTACAGTGAGTAATATTTTCAGCACATTGCCTTATCAGAGGGCTGCAGAGCTCTTCTTAAACCGGCAGTGCTAAGAATATACACTCAGATTTGTGCTGCACTGTTACTGTACCATTCAACCATTATCTCAGCATCTGTAAATATTCTTATACTTATACTTCAGTTTTTACAGTTTCCCTAATATAACTCAGAAACTGGTAACCAACACATTTAACACATTTAACTTTTATTTTGAATCAAACAAACACAGTTTCTGCATTTTCTTGGTTGGTCATTGTTGTTTTGCAGTAGAGGGAGTCACCCCACCCCACCCCAGGCATTGTTCTAGAAATATCTTAATTTACCTCAGTGTAGTTTCAACACAAATACTTTATCTCCATCTTATCTTCCAGATGTGTGTGTGTGTGTGTGTGTGTGTGTGTGTGTGTGTGTGAGGGTATGATTGTGTGTTGACATTTTTTCCTCCAAAAACTGTTTACATCAGCAAACACCATGTTTCAGTCATTTTGTTACAGTGAACACTTTCAGTCTGTCAGTTTCAGGACTGCATGGTTGTTTACAATGTACTGACAACTAAAAATAATATCTGTTGCCACAGTTAACACTGTCTTTGTTGTGCATGTGATTTGTAAATTCTAGCACATCTGCCTAATAAATTTTTTATATATATAACATTTTCTAGAGTCATATTAATGCTCCTCGATGTTACTACATGATTAAACAAACATGGCTAATAAAGCAGAATCTTCTTGTTATTGATTACAAAGGACAGAGTATTATACATTTGGTGAACATAGTCAGTTTGTTGTTATAAGGGTAACAAGTTGCTTTAAACCCCCAATCTAGCATGTATAACCATTTAATAACTGGTTTATAACACATGGTAATGTAGCTGTGCACATATATAAGGCCATTACAAGTCTTTATTAATGTACAGTGTTTGTCAATAATTATGAATTACTGGCATCAGCAAAGATACATTAATCAAAACTTTAAAAATGTCTTCATATCTGTGTGCAACCACATTGTAGTGTGTAATAGACCATTTTAAAATGCTTTTAGACAGCCAATTAATTCTAAAATAAAGTAGTAGTGTATCCACTATGCCTTGTATAACACTGGATGACTGTATTGAGGTTGAGACCAAAGCATGTGGTCATTTTTAATGAAAAATATCTTAAAAGCACAAGACATGAATAAAATCAACCAGACTTAAACATTAAACATTCAACAGTAGATTGTTGCACTCAGTGTTAACCACCTGTAATACTCTTTTTTTTTTTTTTGGCGGGGGTGAGAATGTGAGAAAAAACCCTTGTTGATGATTGGCTGCAGAGGGAGGGTAGAGTAGATAGACCCTGATAAAAATTTCATGGTCTTCACTGACAAATCATCAATGGCCAGGAACCTTTACAAGACACACTCTACTGCTCCCACCCACACAATTTTTACAGAAGTCAAAAGTTCCTTTTTCATTTCACAGTCAAACAGGAGCCCTTGCTTATTTCATTTTATTTGACACGGCTGAAGGCCTCTGAGAGTAGTTAAGGTCATAAGTGTATGCTACACAATAAGAGAGAGAGACATCTTTTGGTTTTCGTTGAATGAAAGGAAATTTTGAAACATTGTGCAATGGTGCCGCTAAAGTTTTGAAAGGTTGTGAGAGTGTTTTGCCAGCAAAGCGTCTGAGAGTCGGACCGTTGGAGAAGAGGTCTCCATGTTGCATCCATACAGAATGGAGAGCTACCTCATCCCGCCTGTAAGTATGATTTGTTTTTTATTCATATCTAAACACTGAGTTGACTCTTTAATATCTGAGGCTTAAAAGAGCTCCATGGGTAGTTTGTTTTAAACGCAGTGTTAAACTGAAAACACGTTTGATATTCAAGAGAAAGGACAACATAAGTTCACTATTTCAAATTACACGACTTAATGTGAGTCTACTTCAATTTGAATACAGGATACAAAGTGTAAGAGTCTTTTATACTTTGGCCATCGTGAAAATGAAACTCAAAACGGCTTGAGAGTTTCAGAACAGCAGTGGCAAGGAAAACATTTTTTTTTTTTTTTTTTAACAAATATTGCTAATGCCTCGTCTAATTTACAAATGTAAACATATCTAGAAACAATACGAACGTTTTATGAAAGACAGATGGTGAGTATTTCTATTTCCTTTAAAGGATTAGATAAGTAATGATGTAAGGTATCGTCTGCACCACATACACTAGTAGAAGATTTTTCTTTCATGATATTTTGTGGCTGAAAATGTTTTAATTTGCTCTTGCAGCACTCAGAAGAAATGTATGAACCAGAGATCTACAGACACCAAATTGCAGAATATTATAATCCATATGTCCTAGATGCAGATATCCAGGCAGGTGAGTTTTACTTCAACAGTGCTTTAGTCTCATGTGAACATTGTTTGAATTGAAATCGCCAGTTTCTCTTTTAAATCACAGTGGGTTATATTCAAATTTAAATGTATTATTTATATATAAAAAACTATAATATTCAAACAAATAATGATGATGGTTGCTGGGGTAAATGGTAATGACTTGAACTAAATCCACTGGAGTGAATCTTGCATTCGACACCGTGCTCTCAGTTTCCATTAAAATAAACTAGTCATTTTAGTCATCTCTCTTATTTTCCAAATTAACCACCATGGCCCGATGTGGTGACACTGACTTTTCTGTTGCATTGTAAGCCTACATAAAAAGCCTGCAGTGTGTGCAGCTGGAACACACCACATTAGGGTGTATGGAACACAGGAAACAGATGCCATTTCTTTCGGCTGCTACGACTACAGACATAGAACAACTTTCGCCCCATGGGGTTTTATTGATACAAGAGAGGTGCTTTACTTTCTCTTGTAATCAACTGTTTTGAATACTGCACCAAAACAACATAAATAGTACATGCCTGGGGTTGGGAGGGTGGGGGTGATTTTACAGTGTTTCAATGGGTGTATGACAAGGCTACACTATCTAATTTAATTGATATGTTTTAAGAGTATACAGTGTATTTTGGATTAGCGGTCATGTCAAACACTTGTTCCATCTTTATCTGGCACTCCTCTATTTCCTTGATTAGCTCATACTTAAAATATGTCTAACTCTTTAAAACATTTAAAGTTTTTTATCTACCTGTTAACTATATTCAACTATATTCTGTGGGAAATAGGGGTCAAAGACCATGTGAAAAAGAGTAAAGAAATTTACAGTCAACGGTTGTGGCCACACTGCTAGTGTGGCAACAAACAGGAAAGAGCTTCATGCTGAATTCTCCATTATTCTCCTCATTTTGTTTCAGTTTATGCGGACTCTAGCACTATGAGTAAGCACCTCACTGTCAACTGCAGTTGTTTTTGACTTGGTACTTTATGACAAAGACAAATTTTCATAGACAGACAGTATAGCTTTTTCCATGAGTCATCTTTAAACATGTCTTTTTACTAGATCAAAATATATTTAGTACAATTTCTTGAGTTTTGTATGGAGCTGTGTTTGACTTACAATTTGCAACTGTTGATACAATAAAGCAGTGATGTTAAGATACAATAGGCTGTGGCTATTATACTGTTTCTCACCTTCTTTATTTAGATCACTGGGACTACCACCCTCACCCTCACGTACACCCTGCAGAGTTTGAAAACCTACAAGAAACCAACTTCACAGAGCTGCAGAGCGTGCAGGCTCTCCACCCGCCTGGCCTCATACGACACGAAGCCATACGATATGATGCAGAAAACCTGCTCGATCCAAATCTTGCAGCACATCCACATGTGTTACAGCAACCAGTAAGTCCGTCTTGCACCCAGCAATAAACCCACTTCTATAGAAAAATATAAACAGCCAGGAAGTACATCAACACACACAACTACATGCATTGAAATACACATGTAAATCTAGTTAAGATGCATAAAACTAAAACAAAAAATAAATGGCTGTATTAAGTTTTCTTTACTAAAGCAATGTAACCTCAGAATTAAGGGTTACAACATGATGACTGAATGACTTTCCTGAACATAGTGTACCACTAATTTGACCAATTAAAGCATTAATTAGACTAACAGCTCTCAGTGTTTTTGGTGCTAAGGTAGTAAAACTATAAGTACAAGAAACAGACTACTCTTAAAATGAAACAGAGGTCTTATGACTTACACACACTACCCGTAGTGCACAATAACACCTCCACATTCGCAAATGTCATCCTGATTCACTGCAGATATTTTACATAATTCGCAGTTGGGTTTCAGATCAGACAGGACATTTAGGGAGTTGGAGGCCTTTTAGGGTCTTGTTACAAAAATCAGGAAGTGAATCTTTAAGTTACAAGAAAAACTTTAATTTAAGTATTGTTTCTTTTTTTCTTTTTAATTTCAGTTAAAAAAACATTTTTCTTTGAATAGAGACTGACAGCTTAGCGAAGCTCGCTCAGAGTCACAACTGCATGTTTCGACCCTCCAGTTGTGAACCAATGAACTAGAACAGAGATTTCTGTTTTTGCACAACACTAAACTGCAGTATGTCTAACCAAGTGAACATGTGCAATTACAAATAGAGGTGGTTAAAAAGGCAACAGTCAAAAAAGAAAATCACACACTTCATACACTTAAGGCAATACATGCAAAAGTGCTAAACATGCATTAAAAGAAAAGAAATGGATGGAAGAATGAATCTAATTTATGTGCTAAATAAATTCAGATGCATCCAGCACTGCTCACAGGCAAAACCTTAACATGATTAGGGTTGTTATAGTGAATAATCTATTCATTTACAACATATGAAATGCATGTACTGTTGACTGGCATATTAAAAAAAGTATTTCCATGCCACTTTTCAACTTACACTTACACACTTCGTTTCAAATCCACAGCTTGTGTTTGTGCTGTTTGTGTCCTTCACAAAGAAGCCACATAGCATGTGAGCTTTTAGGTCACATGAGAGTTTTCACTTGTGAGCAAGTGAAATTTCCCTTTTGATTAAAAAACAAAAAACAAAAAAAAAAAACGGCTGTCACTTTTACAATGGGAGCAAAATGTGCTTGAGTGTAGAAAAAAAGTGTTAATGCATCGATTGAAACGTGATATGAGAATACAATGTGAAAACCACTTTTCACACATGGAATTCACATGTAGGTTTCCACCACTGGGTGTTTTTTGTAAAGGATGTTATGAATATGTTGCCCACCCAGGCATACAGCTATAGCAGCGTCCACACATCACAGCTCACGCAGAGAGAGATGTTGCTATATTCTTTCATTTACAATGACAATTATTTTTTGATTAAAAACTCACATTTCAAAGCATGTGCCTGATATTAGGAACAGTAACTTTAGCTGATAAATAATTCTAATAGCCTAAAAAGTTGAGTAGTGGGATAAAAGTATAAAGTAGGTTCAAATGGAAATACTCAAGTGCAAGTCCTGCAAAACCGGACTGGAGTACAGTACTGTATACTCTCCGGCTTTGAATATCAAGCTAAAGCTCAAGTAAGGTTCTGCAGTTTGGAGGTCACTCACCGCATTTTAAGGATCCAAGCATTTCCCAGCATGTCATGTTGTAGTCTGTGAAATGATGCATGAATTTACTTTTATGGCATAACTGTGTAACTATTAAAAAATGGCATACTGACTTGACGATTAAATACAGAATATACATTATATGTAACATTGTCATGCAGTTTTTTTGTTTTTTTAAACCTTTGAGCAACATAAATGGACATTGTATATGATCAGCAATTATCCAAGTTTAATTATTTCAAATGTTTTGATTTAATATTTAAGAGAATTAATTCTGACTTGTGCTGTAGGTAGCATTCTTTCCTCGGACTGTGTATACACCACACGTGTCTCAGCGCAGCTCTGATGATGAAGACCATGGAGGACGAAGTCCCCCGCTGGAGGTGTCTGATGAGGAATGTCTGAGAGATCGAGTCCCTTATGTCCCTGGCGAAATTGGTAAGGAAACAGATTTACAGGCCATTTCATACTGTGTGTGAGCACTCCAGTTCTCTACTGAGCAGTTAACACCAATACTTTAAGACGCAGCAACTGTGCTGGCCATGTGAAGACTCTCAGTCATCCAGGTCATGGTATATCTAGACGTGCTAAGTCTCTGGACTTGCTTTAGATTCAAGAATCTGAACCAAGTCTAGTTGTCTTTGACTTAGTACTTACTTGTGCTGGCGGTGCTCCTATTGTCAATAAGTGGTTATGCTGTATCACAATGCATATTGTTGTCGATTCCCTCCACCAAGAGGAGAGATATGTGCAGTTGCTTTGGTATTTAACCTTCATTTAAGTAGAATAGTGTGTGAGTGGGCATTAGTGCTTTCTACTCACCATGTAAGAATGAGAGCTGCTCTAAAGGCCCTTTCTAGATTACTGGCCAGTGTCCTCGCATTAGGATGGTGGAGGTTTGGTATTGCGTCATGTCAGTTTTTTGTTCTGCTGACAACTTAAGATGCATTTATAGGACGAGCTACTAGTTGCACAATTGCTTTCACACTGAGGGTGACGCATGTTCAACAGAAGTGGGCTCACAAAAAGACAATGTCATATCCTTAGTCTCGAAGGTTGGATTTTTACATGGGATGGAAATAATCGTGAGAGTAATCCAATGTTGTTCTAGAAGAATGGCAGGCTTTCCCCAGTGGCCACCTTTTGGGCCTTCTGATGAGGTGCCCACTTGTTATAGAACTGTGGAGTGATTTTTTGGTCCACTCTGTCTAGTTTTACTACATAAATGTGACTGACAGCACCTTGTTTGTTGAACAGGCCTCATGTCCAGCACAGCAGGATTGATTTACTATTCCACTTGAGTCAAAGGGACCATTTGTCACTAGGCCTTAGTTCAGGATAATGTATTTTTTCACTTCATAGTTAAATAAAGTGTGCTGGCTCACTAAACAGCCTCCACTTCCTCTTTTGGCAAGCTTAAGATCTGACACAACAAGTTGAGCCTAAGCAGTGTTTGGTACACAGTGTCTGCAGTAGTTATAGTCAAATGGTTTGTGTGTAGTATACCTTTGTAACTAGTTGTATTAGGTTTTATAAGTACCTACAGTAGGTGAGCGCTTCAGTAGTGGTGATTGTATGTCATCTACTTCACTGGTACTTACAGCAGACAACAGCCAGCTCTTTCCATTCGTGTTAATGCAATGTCATTTTTTAATGTGAACATGGACAGCACATTTTCAATATGTAGGTGCAGCGGTGAATAGGCATCTCAGAAACATGTTTCAGACAAGTTTAACCACAGAGGCAATGCATGGTCCTTAAATGACCATTTATTGAGACTGTACACTGTGGGGAAAAGACCATGCACATATGGAATAAGCAGTGGCGAGCCTCTGAACTCGGAGAACCATGGTTATTTATGTAACTTTCAATGACAGTCGAATTTCAATGACAGTAGGATTGTAAACTACAATCAGATTTAATTTTTATTAGCCTGTTTTCTAAAATGGAAACAATATAGAGTACAGACAGGCTGTAATTTACGATTTTACTGAATTTTTGAAGTTGCAGAGTATATGAGAACTGTCTGAGCACAAAGATTGGAATGATATGACAATAAAATGAGTTATTTTGTCATTAATCTGATTTTTGATATAGGTATACAGTATGTAGAGTTTCTAGTTGAAACTCAGCACTTGACCTTTGAACTGTATCAATGGGCTACAGACACATCTGTAAAGTGATGTGAAGAACCTGTAAACCAACAAGCACCATGTGTAATATGTAAGCATTGATTAATCTGCTTCAGAGACAGTTTACATGTCATAAGCTAGGTTTATCATGCAGCTCAGTGACAGTGTAATTAATACTAATACTGGCAGTATTCCTCAGAATTTTGATGGGTTTTCTTGTGTAGTCATCAAACTGTATTGCAAAACTATAAAACCTGACCTACAAGATATGTAGTATTCTGCCTTTGCTACCCACAAAATTTTATTTATTTTTTATTTTTTTCAACTAATTTGTCTGATGTCTGTGTTCCCAAATTCTACTTAAACTCTGTATAACTGTATAATTGATATGACTGTATAGACTCAACTGAATTTCATAAAAATATATAGTTTCTTCTACTGTTCCCATGCCTGGGAATGAGACAGATTAACCTTTTTAAATTTGTTTTTCAAATCTTTTACATTATTACAAAGTAATGTTGCTAAATTTGTGAGCAACAAAGAGTTATAATACATACAACTCTCTGATGTCTCCAAAAGGCAATAAAAAGAAGATCCGATTGTACCAGTTCCTGTTGGACCTTTTAAGAAACGGCGATATGAAGGACAGTATCTGGTGGGTGGACAGAGATAAAGGGACATTCCAGTTTTCTTCCAAACACAAAGAGGCACTCGCACACCGTTGGGGAATCCAGAAAGGCAACCGCAAGAAAATGACCTATCAGAAGATGGCTCGTGCTTTGCGCAACTATGGCAAAACTGGAGAGGTGAAAAAAATTAAGAAGAAGCTAACATACCAGTTCAGTGATGAGGTCCTGGGGAAGAGTCATCTAGAGAGAAAACCATATATGTAGGCAGGAAAGATACTGAAATGTCATGATTGAATCAAGTGTTGACATTACAGCTATAGTTTCTGGTGTTTGATGCTTAATCAACCTTGCTGTTCTGATAAAAACAGGAGCATTTTGTGAATAGCACCAATACTGCTGTACAGTGGGACCAATCCTTTGATAATACTGGTAATGCAGCATAAAAGTATGGAACAACAGACATAATCCCCAAAGCCTTTCTGTATAACAAAAGATATTGGAGACCCCTTAGAAACTGTCATCCAAAGTAGAGAACTAATACCACAGAAACCTCAGTGTGGTTTATAGGTCAGAAATTAGCAATATGGAAATATGCATATGGAGATTTGTGAATAGATATATAGATTTGAAAAAAGCACAATAAGAATCTCCTGTTTGTGGAATTTTGTCTCTTCTGCCTCCGCTCAGATTTTCCCTGAGATAGGCAAAATCTGCTCAATAAACCCTCCCAACTTTGCAGAGCAGCAATTCCGTTGTGAAAGTGGGAACTGCAAGTAATGTGATGCTAGGGTTGAGAGAGATGTTTGCCAAACATATCTAATAAGTTAATAAATAAATAACAACAGCAGTAAAAGAATGAGGAAAATTTCCTGAGTATCCAACAAATTCAACTACTCACTGGATATCACACTTTAAAGGAGCTATTCGTAAGTTTTGATATTGCTACATAGTCTTCATTAGCATTAACAGCTGTTTACTTACCAGTCTTGAAGAAATGTTACGATTTCAGCATCAAACTTTATTCCTTTACTCACCATGAGCTGTCTCCAGCAGTGGAAAGCATCTCTTGTCTCTTTTTCTTCTACTTAAGTTAGCACGCTAACCAGCTAGCCCTGGTAACTCTCGTCACTTTCCGATAGCAACTCACTGTAGCCTCCAATCTGCCCTGAAGATGCAGTGCTGCTCAGAGGGTGTACTAAAACCTCCCGTCATGTAAACGCAATGACGGCCGAAGCTCTTGTCAAGCGACAATCACCACCATCTGCACCCAGCAAGAAAGCACGTTTAGTGGCAGAGAAAACTTACAAATAGCTCCTTTAAATCATTAGATCAAAAACACCCAGTTTATTATTTGGCAAAAACTAAAAGAGTCTAATACATTCAGTCAAATTTATATCAATGAGGGTAGGCTTAATAACTTCAACACCTTATGCCAGTGCATAATTACGTTCATGCATACAGAGAAACCATCAGCTTTAAAACAGAAAAACTACTATTGGCCAACATCTACAATGAAAGTGCTCGGTTAACTCTATAGGATCACAGTTGTAGACCTAAATACACATTCATAAACCTTTCTTCACATTTTCAAATTTGGGAAGATTTTATCTTCTTTGTGAGGTTATTTTTATTGGATATATTTTTTTAATTTGATGTTAAAATAAACAATTTAAATATTTTTGGAAGTATGATGAGAAGATTGATACCACTCTCATGAATGTTTATTAAATATGCAGCTATGGCCAGTAGGTGGTTATCTTAGCTTAGCATTAAGACTGAAACAGACCTGGCTCTTTCCAAAGGTAACAAAAACTGTGTACCACTTGTCTATCAGTTATGCAGCTCAGTACTAAACTCATAATATGTCTTTTCTTTAATCTATATAAAAACTAAATGTAAAAACAACACTTTGAGGAAGTTATTTGAATTGATTATCTGAGCAGTCACTTCCTGGAGTGGTGTCGTGACTGTGGGATTGCCAGTACATCAGCAGATACAGGGTCTAGCTTCATACTAACTGTATCGACATGACAGTGGTATCAACCCTGTCATTGAACACATTCAAGTGAAGAACAGTCATTGATAGTGTACGATTGCAAAGAAAAAGGGGAAAGAGAGAGGGGGTGTTGCATTTACATGGTATGCATCTTAGACCATAGGTCACTGTGATGCCCAGTATGCTTTTTTAACATGTGGATGTACACGTATCAGTGCATAATCTATTTGGAAATGTCTCTTTAAACATTTTCAATATTAATTGAAATTTTGTTTCATTGTGTGTAACCACTATTGTGCTCAGAAAGATTATGGTTTGAAAACTTCCTGGTAGACCTGGGCCTTCCTCTTACCGTGTCTGACTCGCCTTGTTGGACCTGCATAAGTTCTCTCTTAATTATAGTTCGTACTCCTGTTTGTATATATTTCCATTTCCATTTAATATTTAAAACAGCAAAGTGGCACAAATAAGTCTTTAATGAGATAAACTAACCTGAGCATTCACTGTGATTAGGTTAGATATAATACTATTATCACATTTATTTGCATGATAATAAAATGGTTTGTACAAAAACACAAAACCCTGTATGTTAATTGTAAGAATTGCTTGTAAAAAATAAATTGCTCATCCATGTATGTGTATTGTAACTTTTTCAGCGATGACTGTGATAACATCTCATAATAGAGGGAAAGCGCAACAAAAAGGAGAAGGAGAATAAGAAGAAGGGTTAGGGTTAGAAGTAAATATTGTATAAAGTTGTATAGTGTGAGGTTTACAGATGAGATCTCTCATCTTTCATTACAGCTGTAAAGATAGCTGGTAAATTATGAGGAACTGTGAGGGTGAAGTGGCTTGTCACTCAGTTCTTATGTATATTGGCCTGTGTGCCCTGACACACTTACTTTACTACCAGCACAGTTCCATTTTAAGAGAAAAATAGGAAGTAAGCAACCTATGTTCATTTGCAACACTTCAAAACGACTTTACAGATGACATTCACTCCAATAAAATATGAGAAAACACTAAAATCCTACATGAAATGAGTCAATAATAAATAACATAATACTGTACTATTATACAAAGGAGTAACTTGCTAAAATGTAATGTGCAGTGTGTAAATATAAAAATAATGCAGCACCTGCTGTCCCAAGAGCCAACAGCTCCCCTCAATGGTGAAGTGGTAATTGATACCCATGACAGCTGAGAAGATGAAAAGAAATGGCCTTGAATACAACACAACACAACACAACACAACACAACACAACACAACACAACACAACACAACACAACACAACACAATAAAATAAAGATTTCACAATAGAATATACTAGCACAGGATGGATGTGAGGAATTCTGAATAAAGACCATACTATAGTATAGTATAGTACAGTATAGTACATTATAGTATAGTTTAGTATAGTATAGTATTCAAGTATATTCAAGAAAAAAGCTTTAATGGCTGTACTTGTTGAATGACAAGTGTTGTAAAAGCAGTCATGGAATACTACACTATACTATAATTTATTGTACTATATACTATACTATACTATTCAATACAATGATACACTACATTTACATACTATACCTTATTGCACTATACTATATTTGATTGCTTTATACTACACTACACTACACCATACTATGCTATACTGTTTTATTGTACTATACTATACTGCACTACAAATACTATATTTTATTGTACTGTCCTATACTATACTGTACCATACTATACTATACTACACTTTACTATACTATGCATACAGTACTATATTTGATTGTACTATACTATAGGCTACTATACTTAAGATGTCTTTACATGTAAATGGGCCATATTATAGTGTTATTTCTTACATTCTTCTGCTGTATTTCTTCATATAAATAGTGAAACAATATTTTGCCAGCCTTAATTTAATTACATAATTACCACCAATTATTCAATTTTTTAATTTTAATTTTTAAAGACACCTGCAAATATAGAAGGTATGGAATTCTTTTAAACACCTCATCCATTAAGGGAAAAACACCCTCATATTTGCCAACAGATAAACTGTGGATCACTATATTTCAAACACAGTTGGATTCATTCTTAGATTTACAAGCTGACAGGGTGCAGCACAGATGTGGGGAGAGCAAACAAACTTTTTTTGTGGATCCAAGTTTCTATATATAACCTTGCCTTACATCCCTTCCCCGCCCTCTCAAGGCCTATCATTCAGCCGAGGTGTTGGAGGAAAGGATGGTTGAAATATAGCCTGAGGTCAAACATGACTGGGGGTGGGGTGGAAGCCAAGTTGCTGCTGGGATGGGATGAGCTTTGATGGGGAGTATGGGGGGGTGGTTATTGTTTTTTGGACACTGTGTTGGGCCTAGAAAAAAAATGTCAGGAGAGGTGGGATGGTTCATGAAAGGAGGGGAGGCCATTTGCAAGCAGCAGCACTATTAAAGGCAGAGGGTTGAGATAGACAGCAGACTGTTTAGGAAAAGTGAGTCACACTGTGGAGGAGTAGAGACCATTCAGGATGCCAGAGCCAGTCAAAAAAGCAGGTAAGTGTGCTCATTCGGCTACTTTTCATTGTCTGTTAATCTTGTTGTCAGACCACGAGTCTGTTTTCAGCTATCAAGAAGTCTGTAGTACATATTATGAAAATTGTGAACTTTCAACCACACTAATTGTGTTATCAACATGCTGCAGCAGAATATCTAGTGGTAAACATTTCTTCTTTTGTGCAGTCTTACAGTCTTCTTCTTAAACTGAAACTTCCGCTAAGAAAATAACTATGTGAAATTACAATATGTGAGAAAATATTTGACCGTGTTGGGCCACCACCTGGCTCTTAAGCAACTATAAACCACAACCAAACCACACACTTGAGATCTGTCCATTTTCTTTTTAGGATAAACAGTCATATACTGTACTGTTTGACTATCTGCCACAGTAATGTGAAAATGTGTCATGTTTTTTGTGTTTGTGTTGAATTGTGTAATAACAATGGTCATGTCACAATTTTGGTTATTTTGTCACAATTAAAACCTTATTTTTGCTATTTATCAGCATTTATAGAATATATTTTATGCTATAATTGTATCAAATTTTTTAAATTAAACTTTATTTATACTGGGAAATTGAAGTTACAGCAGCAGTAGGACAAGAACAAATGCACTGACAAGTAATATAAAAATTTTAAAATCTATATTGCTACATACATTACAAAAATTTACTACATACAAATTAGGCATTAAAAACTAAAACAAACTGTGTAAAATACTATGAATATACCAATATAAATAGTAACTATAAAGTCTGTGTCTGCAGATAGCGGCAAATGCAGCTTAAAATAAAGTCATAACATTGCAGTAGCAGTAGCAGTAGCAGTAAAGATCTGTTTCTCCATCACATATAATTCAAATATATTCCTTGGTTTAATAGAGTGGGACAACTTGCTTGGTAATATGATGTACCAATACTCACATAGCCAGTAGCCCAAATCACAATATAGTGCATGCAACTATCCATCTTCACTTCAAAGAGCTCTCCAGTGGTGTGAAAGTTACTCTAAGCCCCTTTTGGCCGCGTCCGGAACCCAGTTATACGTCACATGGTCCAGGTGGAAACATCGTCTGATGCTGGAAATGGACACTGTCACATTTCCAGCATCCCTGATCCAAAAATGCCTGACGGGATTCCAACTTGACAAATGACTTTCCACAGTTTTTTTTTCCCTCTCTTCAGTGGGAATGGATAGCTGTTTGCTGTTTGTGGAGTGAGGACGTATCATGTATCAGATGACACAGAGCAGCCCAAGTGGCCAGCTTGTGTGTGCTAAGACTTTCAGTGTCAGGGATTTGTTCAGGACAATAACAGTTATGATTCTCTTGAGCCTGAGGTATTATTATCAATTATAAATAAATAACCTGCAATCAACAGGATGTTTTCAGCTGCATTCTTTTTTTGCTAGTCTAAGTAAACTTTGTCAAGTTGTCTGTATATTGCTGTAACACATTTTCATGAGAAAAAAAAACATAAAACATTACAAATTTACAATTTAACAAAACAAAACAGTAAAATAATCAATCAAAAAATTCAAAACATTATTATATAAAAACAACTCACCAGGTGTTATTGCATTTTGGCATTTTGGCCTACCAGCCAGTTATCATTTAATAATATTAAAAGTTGAAATAGTAGTAATTTATGTATATAAATTGTGTATCATTGAGACAAACAAATAACCTCAAATAAACATCTGTTATTGACTTTCAGCTTAAATGAACATTATTTCATGAAACAGTCAAGTTAAGTTAATGTTAAGATTAGCCTTAACTTTAACCATCACTAATCAAACACTAATGCGATTAAATTTGTACCTCAACCTTACTAAACAAAGCTGTTGAGAGTATAGCGATATAGAGATATTTGTCAATAGGAAACAGAAAATGACATCAATAGTTAATAATGTGTCAGGTAATTCACTGACTTGTTGACATTCATTTTAAATAATGTGGCATAATTTCTCATTCACTTGTGAGACTTAACATATGACAAATTGAATTTAAGCAAAGGTGAGATTTTAAAACAGAGTTGAGTCCTTTTCACTTGAAATGAAATCAGAAAAAGGTGTGAAAGGTGAAGCAGCATGAATGATTGACATTTTGACAAGAGATGGTGTAGCAATAGAGAACACTGGCTGCAGACAGACGGAGAGCACATCATTCTTTCTGTGCCTCGAGAGTCACAAAAATAGAGTCAGCTTAATCCCTCGACTATGATACCTGTGCCCCTGTTGCAGCTGAAGCCTGGCAACCTCATTTAATAGTCCAGTACATATGCATCCTATATTTAAACTCATAGGGTCGTCTTGCAGCACGTGGCGTTTTTTTGATTTGTATGGTTTTGTAATGCAGACTGTTCAGGCCTCAAACCTGCATCTGAATGACACCTACCCACATTTCATGGTTCCAAACACATGGTGTTACTGTTAAAGTCAGCTTTACTGTCAGCGCTGTCAGTTATAGTCAACTATTTTTAGATTCTTTTTAAAGATGACAAATGTCCAAGGATGACATCGCTATGCAAATTTTATAACATTTTCAAAAGAATAAGGAGGAGAGGCAACAGCTGGTGTTTTACACAGTGAATGTAAAACTTACTATTAATAGTTTTTTGGACTGACAGGAGACACTGTGTATTGTTTTTTTTTTTTTTTTCCCCATTTAGGGTCACTACCCATGTCTCTTACTGTTACTTTTATTGATATGTGTAGTTAGTTTTGTAACTGCATGCTTATGTTCAGTGTGTCATACATGTGTCTCTGATCATCCTTGGATTGGTTTGGGGCTGTTGGGCTCATTTTCATCAGGTTTGCTTCTACTCGACAACACAATCAAAAATAATAATAATGGTGACGATAATGTTTTGATTGAATGCTACATAATGAAAGTTAATTTCAAAAAGAAGATAGGATGGATGGTTACGATGTGTGTGCCACAGATATTGTTCATCCTGTGATGAAAAGCATCTTCTTAGGCAGCGGTGGAAGACTACCATGTCATATATGAATCACTTATGATTAGTTTCACATTGTTATGTTAAGGACTTTTACTTTTACTTAAGTGTATTCTTAATCCTCCACTAATTCTCAGGCAGTACAAGAACATTTCAACACAATTACAAACCGGCTTGAGAGATCACATTATGAACTCAAGCACACTCGAAAATGACACCAGAATTTAGTTGGCATCCTTAGGAACATCTTTAAATGTGTAATGATGCTGATAAATTGGTGTTTATGTTGAATAACCGTGTTTAGATTAACTCTTTCATGACTCTCCAAATGAGGCTGGAAACTGTGTGCTCCAGAATTCAGTATTCTGTTGTATTTCCAAAGACTGTAAGAGTAGGCCACCCCAAGAATGCACAAACACGACTTATTATAAAGCCAGATATTCATGCTTTGAGACATTCTGCGTGGAGTGGGAAAAGGTAAATTCGTAGATATGAGCAGCTCCACTCAGCTCATAAGCCTTCTTCTCCTTTTGTTAAACTATGAATGCCCCACCCCCTCCTTCCCTCTGTGTTTAACGCTGTAATGTGGTACAGTATACTGTATGTGTTGTTCTTTTTGCATGCGTTTTGTTTTTTTAATGAAACCAATTTTCCAATGAAACAAAGACAACATGAACAGTATTTCAGGTCTGTTATTTCACTTAAAAAACACTCAAAGTGCAAAGAGTTACTTGATTTTCTCACATTTTGATAAAATTCTCATCAATGAACACTCAGTGAGACAATTATAGTATCTGTGTTTTCTCCTAATCGTCAAAAAAAAAGTCTAACAGTCACTTCAAAGGGCTTACGTTTTATTTTGAACTCACCCTCCCTCTTCAGTTTCAGCATTTATCAAGAAACCAAAGACTCAGGAGGCAGAGGAGGGGTCCTCTGTGGTCTTTGAAGCAGAGACTGAGAAGCCTGAAGCTAAAGTAAAATGGCAGTGCAACTCAAAGGACATTGCTGGTGGCAACAAATACGTGATCACAGCCGATGGAAACAAGCACTCCCTCACTATAAAAGCTATAACCAAGGAAGATGCCAATGTCTATGCAGTGATTGCTGGGGGGTCAAAGGTCAAGTTTGAGCTGAAGGTTGTAGCCAAGCCAGGTGGGAGACTTTGATGCTGCAGCTGTGTGTCTGCTCACTCACCTCCGGGCTGTATAGTCAACACAGAGCTCAAAGCAAAACAGAGCACTCAATGCAGAAAACCACTGAGCCAGTAAATAGTTGATGCACTGCATGCACTTGATGTTTCTGCACATTGACACACATTCTGCACCCTCTGACAGCTGCTCCAAACCAAATCTCTGAAACAGCTTTGTGTGATATAGCTTTGAGAAATGTTTGCTCTTAAAGGAGTACTTCAACATTTTGAACAATGTGTTTATTCACTTTCTTGCCAAGAGTTAAATACGAAGATTGATACCACTCTCATGTCTGTATGGTAAATGTGAAGCTACAGTCAGGAGACAGTTAGCTTAGCTTAGCATAAAGACTGGAAACAGGGGGAAAACAATCAATATCAATCAATCTCAATAAAAAGACACCTGGAACTTCAAACAGGGTCAAATAATCCATGTTTCTATTACGACTTTTAAACCTTCCACCAGATCCTCTGTATGAAGTAGAAAGTCAATCAAACGACCACAAATGATACAGCCGCTTTCAGTCTGGGGGCCTTGCTTCTAGGTAGGAGTGGTTGGTCTTTTACATGCCTTTGTCCAGGGACCACTAGTCTCTTAATCTGTCCTTGGCAGCAGGCAACTTGGAGTTACAAATAGCAGGTATTTATTTGACTCATTTAACAAAGGTCCCTTCTTTAAGACGTATTAATTAGTGAGTAGAGGTGTAGAGGTGCTGGAAGGTAGATTTTGTTACATGTGGAAAAAAAAGCAGGCTACCTGTTTTCCCTGTTTCCAGTCTTTATGTTAAGCTAACTGTGTGCTGGCTGGAGCTTCATATTTACCATACCGCCATTAGCGTAGTATCAATCCTCTCATCTAATTCTCGGTATGAAAGCAGATAAGCATATTTTCATAAAAACCGAACTGTTCCTTTAAGGCTGTGAGCATGTCTTATCACTGGTTTCATCACAATCATTTTGTCCAGCACTTTACAAATCTATAGAGCACTGTGTTGTTTGCTACAATGACTGTGTGCTCAAGTGTGTCACAGAGCAACATTTGTGCCATTAGTCTGTCAGTGTGACCTGCTGAGGTCGTTTGTTTGGATTTGATAAAGCGGAAACAAATCTTGAAGAAAGGCAGCAGACTAATCGGCCCAGTGTGCGACGAACGACTTCCCACAGCTGTCTGTGGCTCATATCATAGCCACTCTTACTCTGCCTGTACGGTGACCTTGACCCACACACCAGCGCATGATTTCCTCATGAGTAACCACCACTTGACTGGCGCTCAGGATAGGCATGAGAGGCAGCTGATAACAAATGGAAAATCATTTGCCCATTCAGAGATGATAAGACATGAGAAATATTTGGGAGATAAATGTTTGGCAGTGACGAAACAGTGTTTAGAAGAATGTGAAACAGATGAAATTGCTCAAATGTCAACATTTTAAATCTTTTATGTGTCTTGGTACACAGAATACTCAGAACAGAACCAAACAGCAAAAAATTGATTTTCTAAACAAATCGGCTTTTTAGACACAATTTCCTG
Source organism: Seriola lalandi dorsalis (assembly GCF_002814215.2). Taxonomy (NCBI): domain Eukaryota; kingdom Metazoa; phylum Chordata; class Actinopteri; order Carangiformes; family Carangidae; genus Seriola; species Seriola lalandi. Next base: position 244,318 of record NW_019525288.1, read on the forward strand.
AGTCAAATGTTAATTTATATTTGCCCAACAAATATAAATTAAATAAGCCAGATTGGACACTTGCTCTTGCAGCTGATAACTTGTTAGAAGACCCATTATTTGTCATTGTACTGTATCTCTCACTTGTGCCTTGTTATCTCTGTGGTGATGGTAACTCAGACGCTCCAGCTAAAGCCCCTACTGATGGACCCGGGGAGTCCAGTGTAGAACCACAACCGGCCCCGGCTCCACCTGCAGCAGCACCCACAGGGGAAGAGACCGCTGCCCCAGCACATGCTGCTCCTCCAGCTGAGGGTGAGTTACACACTCCCAACATTTATTCATCAATTCAATCACTCATTTAATCCCTTGTTCAGTACTTCATACTCCCTGCTCCATCATGATCCTTGAGTTAAGCTTTTCCTAAAAATGTCAAAAGCATCCCTGTGTTTTTGATGTGCCACATAAATGCACATTACAACACATGCTTAGATACAAGGCGATGGACTAAGTTGCCAGTTTATAGCACATATTTTTCTATGTTTTGACAGATATGGATACAGTACCATATGTTGCCTCTGTAAGTAGCGTAAGAAGTGTCTTACAAGCCCCTGATTTCAAATCACCTGCTGGAAAATCTCAAAAGAGTCAGGCAGAATTTTCATCAAATTTCTTTGAATTCACAACATACATTTTTATCATACATCATTGTAGTACTTCAGTGATTCTGAGCCAATTTCAGCATTTTAAGCTAAGTGCAGTTCGGTCAAGTTCAAATGATTGGGATATTGGCCACTGAATTCATATTCTTGTGGTCAAGAGTATGAATTCAGTGGCCAATATCCCTGAATACATATGAAACCTTTATAGCTCCAAGGTCATGACATGATGGTTTCAATATCAGCCTACTGAATGGGTTTCATTCCCTACTCTGATTTCTAATCTGCTTTGGGATAAGACATTGCTTGACTTTAACCCCTCAATTTCATGTTGTGGCATTCTGCCTTGACGCCATTGATTTTCAGATGCACAGCCTCCAGACACCAGACAGGATCTGACTGGACTCTTCACAGAGAGACCCCAGACCGGAGAAGTCACTGTAGGTGAGTGGCTTCACACTATATACCATTAAACAGGATTATGATCTCTCTCAGAACAACTACGCCATGTTGGGGGAATGCTAGAATATGTATAAGTGTGAATAAGATTTGAAATAAGGAAAAAACTTTTAAAAGATTAAAATAAAGCCTGTTACAATCATTTTCATACATAAGCTATATCAATATTTTATTATTGTATTTCACTTCATGTGAAAATATAACATAAAATACTAAAATTGGTACTTGCCAAACAGCTATGTTCATCCTTAATCCAAGCGTTAATGGATAAATGAAATTAAATAATTGGATGTTTATATGTATAAAGATATAAAACATGAAAGTAAATATATAAAATATAAGCTACACTAAAAAAAGGCTGTTATTTTGTGGAAATTCATCACAAAATAAATACAATAACAACAAAAAGTCAAAGCTGCGTTGGAGATCAAGAATCTAAGGGATAATGTGTTAAAACACAAAACAAGCTGCTCTCTTGTGCAGGTGAAAACATCACGTTTGTGGCCAAAGTCAATGCTGAATCGCTGCTGAAGAAACCCACCATCAAGTGGTTCAAAGGGAAATGGATGGACCTCGCCAGCAAGTCTGGAAAACACCTGCAGCTAAAGGAGATGTATGACCGCAACACGAAGGTACTGCAATGCTGCAGACACTAAAACAGGAAAAGCAGCTAAAGCATACATTTTCCAGATTTTGACATCAGTCAATTATTTGATCTATTCTTTCTTTTAATGAGCATGTGAGCAGCCTCCCATGGTACATACAGTGCGTTTCATTAAAATGAGCTTAAAACTGCAACATGTAAAATTTTACTTTGAGGCAACAAAAGTGTTGCGCCAATCCTGACCTTCTCACACTCAGTTGGGTAAGGTCTTTCCTCACTCAACACAATAACATGTTGAACTACATGCACGCTACCCTGAGGGTTATGTTGTGGCAAAGAGATGTATCCGACAAATTTCCTTTCAGAATAAGACAAATCAAAAGGAAGTGAGCAGGGAGGGAAAATTAATGGCACACAATCTGAGGCTGACTAACAATGTTATACATATGAAGCATATATGTAGCTCATAGGTTATGGTGTAAAATCAAAGATGTCAGTCTCACTCTGTCATGTAATTTAGTCCCTTTCACATCTTTCCTCATGCATGTGGTTGCAGATCTACACGTTTGAGATGCAGATCATGGCTGCCAAGCCTAACTTTGCTGGAGCATACAGATGTGAGGTTTCATCCAGGGACAAGTTTGACAGCTGTAATTTTGAGTTGAGTGTGCATGGTGAGCACTTTGTATTTTTTTTATTTTGTGTCACCAATTATTATTGTTTATTATACAATTAGATTCGTCACTAACATGATTGTCTTGTGTCACAATGACTTTGAATCCTGCTGTGCATTTCAGAGGCAAGAGCTGCTGAAGGCTTTGACATAAGAGCAGCCTTCAGGCGCACGTGAGTTTTTATAAGACTTTATTACTTTGCAGAAAATACAAAATTCAAATTCAATACAAAAAATGGTCACACTAAATTTAAATGTAATGTATGCTGAACCTCCTTTATTGCTATTACCAGTTAATACAGTACTCTCACAAACTCAGGTAAAACTTTGGTAAATTTTACTAAGGTGAAGGTGAAGTCGTATAACTGCTCACTGAGAGCTTGACTGCTGGATCACCTGCACATTTCTTCAACAGTATCGCACAGCCTCTGTGTTTCCTCTCTTTATAGGGATTATACAAGCCAGATTCAATTTGTAACTTATTACACTAAAAAGCCCACACCACAAACATTCATAAATAGTTCGAATCACTCATTTTTGATTAAAGACACCTTATGATACCATGCTGAGAAGGAATGATTAGGTACTGAATGATTTTATATGAAACGGATATAAAGAGCATCAATATTTCTGTTCTAATGCCTCATCAGATTTTTTTCTTTTACTTTTCAAGCCTTGGCCATCTTTTAATTCTCCTAATCTCAAATTAATTTAAAGTGAAGTCTCTGAGTCATTATGAAATGTAATGTGACACCAATTTAAATTGAGAATGGAATTGCTATCTCCTGCTGTCTGTGGGGAACATTCACTTGACTACAGTATGAATATATTCATTATAGTTTGGACGCATTTAAACCTCATTTTATGCAGCATCTGGGGCTTTTTACTTTGCATTTTGGTGTGTGTTGTAACTTCTAGTTCCATGTAAAATATGGACAAATTCTAAAAGAAATCCAAGATCATTTAGAGGTCAAGGGGATGAAGAGGAATTAATTAGTCATATGTGCTGCAGTAATGAAAATCAGTGTCTTTTCGGTAATCAGCATAACAAGCCACATAAATAACTTCTGAACAACTTTCGTTCATAGTATAGTTGATAAGGATTAATAAGGAATTTTACCAATTAGCTTGTTGTTAGACCTAATTAACACTAGGTCAGAATTTATATTAATTGTTGGAAAGGATTTAAGAGATTAAAACAAGAAAAAAAAAAAGCACAAACACAGTAGTGGAGTATTACCATGTTTTTAAAAAAATAACTCTGGAAATGCTAACCTATCAGGAGTGAAGCCGATAAGAAGAGAAGTGGACCATCAACAAGGTAGTAAAGGGGTTTGTTGCAACAATGGAGGCCGAAATTCAAACTCTGAGAACTGTGATTGTCAAAGAACAGAGAAATCAGGACCAGGATAAGAGACTGGTTCTCTCTCCTGTGGCCTGTTTCTTCTCTGCCTTTGAGTGAAACAGAACCAGTGTTGTGGATGGTGCAGCCTCTGATCTGCTGAGTTTGAGAGAGTAACCACAGCAGGAAGACCATGAGAGAGCTAAACAGAGATGGATGGGTCAAATTCAAAATCCTGGTTGTAGTTGCTAATTATAGTAGCAGTGATTGTGTTAACCTTTGACTCTCAATATGTAGAGATTTGGTTTATTAATCTGTTATGCAACATCCACTCGTTGCCGCCGTCAGCTCTCTCTGATCTCCTCCTGGGTCTCAATCAAAACAGCAAAGCCAGCTGCACAAACAGCCACCCCGCAGAGTGAGCTTTGATGGCGGTTTGATCGTACTGAAAGTGCGAGCCGCGCTCTTCCACAGGGTTGCCATATAAAGGAAATGCAGCTGTGGTGTGTTGTAACTTCACCTCATAAACCAGAGACTCACCTTCTAATCCTGCTCTCAGATTAGAAGCAGGAGACAAGCACCCAGTCATATCTATGCCCTTGTCTTTAGTCAAGCAGGTCCTATTTAGTGACTGTCGGTTTCTTTAACCTTGAGTGTTTTGTCTTGTTCTTGCTTGGACAACTGCTGCTGCTGCTCATGGTTTAAAGGAATAGTTTAACGTTTTGCGAAATACACTTATTCACGTTTTTTCCCCCAAGAGTTAGAAAAAAAGATTGCGACCATTGAAACCATATTTGCCTTGCAACTTCATCGTGCATTGTGACAGCAAGATATTGTGAGAGCTAGGCTGTTGTTACAGCTCATAACTTCCCATAAACAACTTGTTGATATGAGATGTAATGTGTTAATCAGAGGTCCTGGTGTGGGTTTTAACTTTGGAGAGAGCCAAGCTAGCTGCTTCATCCATGTATTAACAGAGCTGGATACAGTGCTGCCATTCTGCCTTGCTGTCTATCCCGGTGGCCACTCGTGGCACTACAATAAAAGTGATGGCCTGAAAAGCGTTCTCCCTATAGACCTCCATTATAAATGAGACGTCTATAATACTGTTCACAGGACACTTGGAATATATATATAGAGCAAACCTGGAAGTTTTTGGCTTATGCACTCTGTGGGCAGTTTTTATTCAAGTGAATGGACGCCATCTTTGAGGTGTGGTAATTCATCCATGGTTTCACCCCACTTCCAGTGTTTATGGTAAGCCAAGCTAATGTTCCAGCTATGGTTCCACAGTCAACACAAACATTAGAGTGGTATAAATACATAAGTGTATTTCCCAAAGATATCTATCTGTTCCTTCAAACATAGCAACACCTGTCTCTCCAGCAAAACACATGCCTGTATATTTACTTTTTTTTATCAGTCAACCCATTTATTTCCTTTCAATCTTAAAGAGTGATTATGTCCAATCCAATTTCTCTATCTTAATCTCACTCTAATTATAGTAATTGAATATTTGTGTTGTACAGTTCAGTATCCCTCTGGTTTATAGAGTGAACAGAAAAAGATTAATATAGTGTCAAAGCCTAGGAATATGGATTTGTTTTATTTAAAACAAACCATGTCTGTGAAGTATTAACATTTATCTGTTCTTTGGAGAGATCAACCTAGTGTGGCTATTGATGTTGATGTTTTGTTGCTGGTGACTGATATTTCTGCAGTAGCACAGATGGAAAAGAAGACTCGGGAGAGCTGGACTTCAGCACATTATTAAAAAAAAGGTAAGTAAGTACAAAATAGTGACAGTAATTTGTTGACTCTCAGGAAGAGGTAACTTTTTTTTTTTTTTTTTTTACTTTTTATAATAAAACTCTGTCATTCTCATTCTTTCTGGGTCATCCTGCATCTTCAGAGAGTAAGCAACTTCTGCACTTCTGCAAACTAAAATGAATGATGTGTTATCGGGTGAATGATCACCTAATAACACTTACTGCATGCAAATAAGCCTGAACACTAACACACAATGCACAAGGATAAATTAGGGTGATATGATGCTCCCTGTGTCTAAGGATTTTAAATTGAAAATGGGGTTGGCTCTTCAAAGCATTTCAATTCTCTGCTAGTGAAAATACATTGCGCTACCATATTGACATATCCACACAAACAGCTATTTAAGTCCTCATTTCCCATCTTTTGGGGTATTTGCCCTAATTTATCTCACTTTTATTGTTACACTGATCCTAATCCTGTGATCACTAATACTGCATTTTCGATCTTGAATGCCCTCTCACTCATACTACAGTATACAATGTACAACACTTCTTTGATACCTATCAGAAACAGATCTTCTACTGTTTTTTCTTCCCTTTACATAGTATTTCTGGTTTTCCCTGACATTTTGTGTAAGGCCATATGGATTCTTTATCATCAATTCACCTGATGAGACATCCTTCTCTTTCAGTGACACTTTGTAGTCTTTCCTCCCCTTCCAACACATCAAAAATCCCTTCTGTGTATCACACACCACGACCACATACTTATTGTCCCCTGTGCACAAGAAAATTGTCAAACTCCAAGCACAGCATGAAGCTTGTATATCATTTTAACTTACATTATTTTGTCTTTATTGCCGAAGACTTGCTTTATTGCAGTTTTACTATCGTTACAATATTTAATTTGTTTTAATAGCATATTTTCTAATATGCTGGTTGTGTTGCTTCTGCTGTGTTTTAACCTGTCTGGTTTGTTTTGCCATATTTGCCTCTTGGGTTCAACCTCTGAATGAGCAGCAGTTTCATAAAATCCTCAAATCGGTAAGAAAGTGCTGACATGCTGTCTGGATGTCACAGGGAAACTTTTTGTTGATTCTGTTATTTTAAGTTATTTACTTGAAAAAAATGAACATTTGACTGTATCATTTCATAATGAAAATGAAATAATTGTTAGACATGACAACTATTATCTGATGATCAACAACAAAAATACATTGTTTGCAAATATATAGCATAGGGTATATAGTAGGAAATACTTATTCATATGTGCACAGACCAGTCATTTAACAAAATACTATTAATATCTCACTATCCAGGTAACAAGGTGTTCACAGTACTCGTAAACAGTTAAATAAACAAGAGGAGCATTTACAAAAACACTTGACTCTGATCAATCAGGCATAGAGGCAAATAAAGAAAAACAACAAATAACATGACAAGCAGCTCAGAAAAAAACTTCTGTCTACATAGACTGTACTGATGAGCTAATGAGTTGATGGGCGGAAGCTGCAGGCATATGGCTACTTACAAATGCAATCAGCGGTCACATGATTGGCTGAGAAAGAAAAGTCACTGAGGGCACTTAGTGGACAGGTGTGGTAAAAAGGGACAGAGAGAGCAGGAAGAAGGGGAAGACTGTTTCTAAGCAGGTGTTTAATATGTAGTGTCTTCACACTAGAAAAGTAACAAGAAGTATTCTCACATACGGCAGCATGCGTACTAAATGGTTGATTTTTTTAGTGTACTTTTCTCCCACAATTCTCAGCTCACAGTTGGAAAAATCTGGATACATTTAAGACGGTGGTGAAACAGCTCCAACAAAATATTGGAAATTAAGAATCCAGAGGCCCCTGTGCACAAAATCTTGGAGCCCCCTGAGCCCTGAGCCCCCACTCTGCTCCCCTCACATCAGTGGAGGCTACTATCTATTGGAAACACCTGTAGCTTGTACAGGATTTACACTGATAGTCTTCAGCCTATGGCCACAACCTGAAGGACAATATCAACACCTGTAGATATATTTTATCATACAGGATTTACAATACATGATTAGACAAAACTTTCCTGGACCAACAGCAACAATAGCTGAATGGCATACACAAGCACATACTGCCGCACCTCCACCAAAACAGTGCTATGATTCAGATTCTTCCATCACACACACCCAGAAAGAGGGAGGGAGAGAGAGAGAGAGAGAGAGAGAGAGACACAGAGCCAAATACAGCAAGACAGAGAGACAGAGACAAAGACAGAGAGAGAGCGAGAGAGACTGCTCTGCTTAGGTAGATCTACAAATAGATCTAAGTCGTTTTTTTTCAAAAACCAACCAATGACAACTACCTCTCATTGTATTAATACAACATGGTGGAACATATACATTAAATAAGGATACTCTATAATAATATGAGAGAAAACCTACCTCATTGGACAGTCCTCTTTTTGGCCTTTCTCCTCGAAAACTCCTGCACTACGTCATTAAAGTCCAGGTCTCTGACGACTTCCTACTCTGTTGCCAGTAGTTACCAGAGTTCTAGCGTTGTTGCCTTAGTGTTGTTCTAGGTTCATTTTTAATTCTCACAATGTGGTAAAACAGGTAGAAAGTAATCAATTGTGGGGCTGATAAACTGGTAACCTACTCAGGTGGTGTTGAGGGTGGGGCAGTTGAACAGGTGTCTGTCGCTGGACTGTGGCTCTCTGCCCCCGTTTCATGCGGATGAACTAACGTCAGTGGCTGTTGCCTGGTTACTGTCCAACGCCTCTGCGACGTAGCATCGTTAGCATCCTCTCCAGGCTCTTTATTAATGCTAGCAAGCTAGTAGATGACTTTTTAAAAAAGTCAAGATAGATTGTATCTTTGTCCGAATTTCAGTTCGCAACCAGCCGGCGGTACCGCTAAAAGCCCACGGTCACCATCTGACCTTTGACCTGACTCGTCATCATCATGCTACAGATACATCCAGCAAACCAATCATAATATTTTTATTTGCAAAGAAAGTAACTCTGCATTTGTTAGTTCGTATTTCAACATACACACACTCAACTAATTTATGTGATTTTATCAACAACAAAAAAGAAAAAAATGAAAAAAAAAAAGCCAGGGTAAGGCAACAGTTACCGGGGGTTTGGAGGCCCCCTAGAGGTCGGAGGGCCCAGGACACTGGTCCAATCGGCCCCGTGAATAATCCGTATTTGCATATAAAAACAATGAGCATTCAATATGTGCTTAAACTAGTAAAGAGATTTTTACGCACAATTATAATTTAGGCTACGTTTTCAACCTACCGACCTCATTTATTGCTCTAAATTAGCAAACAATGTATGAAGCTGATCATCATCACTCGCTTGTTAGTTCATTGATAGTTAATTGTGAATTAGTTGTGAATAAAATAAATAGCTAATCTGTTGGTGAGGTGTTACCAAAATGTTGGTGTTAATGTATCTCTGTTAGAGCCTACTTCCTTTACTCTATATTCATAATGTAACTCGCAAACTGAGCTAAATAACTAGTTTTAACATCTTCCTCTGGTTTACATGTATCAGAGTTGTGCAGATGAGCACAGAGCCCGACGTGGACGTGTGGGAGATTCTCAGCAAAGCTCCTGCTTCAGAATACGAGAAGATCGCTTTTCAGTATGGCATTACCGACCTCAGAGGCATGCTGAAGAGACTGAAGAAGATGAAGAAGGAAGAGAAAAAGAGCCAAGGTTTGAATGCAGACTTTGTGACTTTGGTCTAATCCTAACAAAATGTAAATAAGCAGTGAGTGATTATCGTGTTGTGTGTACACTCTGAAACGCAGCTTTCCTCAAAAAGATGGATCCTGCCTACCAAGTGACAAAGGGGCATAAAATAAAACTAGCTGTTCAGGTCGCCAATCCAGATGTTGATGTGAAATGGCTGAAGAACGGGAAAGAAATTCAACCAACTGGAAGGTTTGAATTCACCTCAACATGCTGTACCTGTACATTGTCATGCAACTGTGTTAATAATTATTTTTCATTTTTCTCTCTAACCTCTTTCATGAATTCCCTACCTGCTCCTTTCATTACATCACTAGCAAGTAAGTGTCATAACAGAAACAAAAACATTTTCTTTTAGTTGTTGAGATTTCAGTTTTCTGAAAAATAATATGTAGTCAAAGTGTTAAATAGATTGAAACAGTGCCGTCAGTGTGTGAAAATCATCCTGTCCTTTGTCAAGGTACATATTTGAGAGTGTTGGCAACATGCGCTACCTCACCATCAACCACTGCTCCTTGGCAGATGATGCTGCATACTGCTGTGTGGTGGGGGAGGAGAAATGCACCACTGAGCTCTTTGTTAAAGGTAATTAAGGTTTAGAGGAAACAATCCAGAGGATGCACATTTGCAAGATTAAGAGTTTCAGTTGAGTCTCTCTTTCTTATCTGTTTTCTGCAGAGCCTCCTGTCCTGATTGTGAAGAATCTGGAGGATCAGATGGTCATGAAGGGTGAGCGGGTGGAGTTGGAGTGCGAAGTCTCAGAGGAAGGAGCCAATGTTAAATGGTTAGACATTTTTCTTTAACCTCACAAACCAGCTGTCTTTTCGTAATGGAAATTTCATGCCCTTGGATCATAAATCTTAAAAAGTAATCATCAAAAACTATTACAACTTAAAACTACCAGTACAAATCAAATTCCAGGCAAGTCCCCAAAAACCATTCAGTTCCTAAAGCAATAAGCATTAATCAATAAACTCAATCAGCCATGGGTGGATTGAAGAAGCTCCCAGGTTAAGTGTCATTAAATCAAATCTAATCAGATTTAATTTAGTCTCTTTTTCAGTCAGTCATACACAGTGTTTGTTGCTCAGGCACCCAGCAGATGGCATTTGAGTTTGTCATGTCCACAGACAGATGCCAGACCTCTGACAGACTGAAGTATTGCTGCGAGCTGTAAATTATCACCTCAATGAAAAGGTCACATCAGCATTTTAGTATGTTCCATGTGACCTTTATCTGAAGGAGAAATTTGCTGCAAATGTGTGTAGGCTTTTACTTGAGTCCAAATTCCTTTTCTTTGGAACAAGAAGCCAAAGATCAAAATACAAAAGAGAAAAATCGCTTTTGATGAAGCTTAGAAGTTCATTTGGACATGAAGAAACCACAAAGATCCATGCACCCTATCAGTCATAAATCTGATTACTAACCTTTATAAAACTTTTTGGTTAAATTAGCCTGTGCATGGATGTTATTTCTTGATCTCTGGGGACAGTGTATGGTAATCTACTATCAGCTCAAAGGTCACTTACCACTTGTTTTCAAAGCTTTCAACAACATCTCACAATCATTTCATTCAGTAAATCGAGCTGGCTCAGTTGTCATCATGTGACCTGAATGTGAACTTTCGGTCATGTGAAAACGAGTGGTCGTATATGTAACAATGTGAGATATGGTTGAAAGCTCCAGAAATAGTAAGAGGACTTTGGAGCTTGGATTCATGCCATATGATGTTTTTGACCAGCTCTTGAATCCTGGTCCTGAAGTTTAATTACAGTATGATACTTTTAATCGCAATCAGTTTGGTTGCTGTGTGAATTTCTGTGCAGGGAGAAAGACGGTGTGGAACTGACAAGAGACGAGTCTTTCAAGTACCGCTTCAAGAAAGACGGCTGCAAACATATTCTGATCATTAATGAGGCCACGAAAGAAGACTGCGGCCACTACAAGGTTAAAACAAATGGCGGCGAGTCGATGGCTGAGCTCATGGTGCAGGGTGAGTGTCAGTCGTGCTGTGTGCTGAGAGCTGTGAGTACAGTATGAGTATGAACCTCTTTTTGTCAGTGATGAATACTCCAAGTGCTCATTCTCATACCCTACCAATAGTCACATGGCTTTGCCACTCCTGGCATGCGGTCTATCCTTGGGATATAATGGCTCTTGCCATTGGTCGCATCATTCTGCCAAGGTTACTGCAGCAATTCCAGCATACCAGCTAAAGTTAGAAGACTTGGACAATATTTCACCTGAAGGGCACAGGTCTGCACAAGCAACCTGGTCTCTCTCTCTCTCTGGTCTTTGTTTGCTGTGTTGTCATTTTGTTGTGTTGATTTAATGTTTCTTTGTCACACATTCTCATTCAGTAGCAGCTATATCATCATGTGTAACTAAAAGAAAAATTTCAATTTCAATATAGTTTATGACAAAAACTACCACACACCACGTTGACAGTTAAAATTCTACATTCCCATGATACTCACTCAGTCTCACCTGCAGCAACCTCATTTTGCGTTTTGCTTCAAAAATCTTCAATATCTCAGGCACAAATTTTCCATGACAGTAAAAAATCATATAAAGAGCAAGTTGTGGTTTAAAAGTATGTTTCATTACTAGATGATAGATTTTCCTCTAGTACCAAGTCTCAACAGCCTGATGATGTTGATGAAAGATCTGCAGCCTCAGAATTTTGTAAGTGTGATTCTAAGGTAGAATTTCTTTTCAACAATATGGTGTTTTTTTTGTGTGTGTATTTAAGACATGGGATATTTTGTAAGTGAAGATTTAAGTTCGATAAATATGCTTAGAAGTCTTTATTTGAATCCACAGGTGATCTTAAAACGGTGGATTGTGACGGTTCAAACTCGTCAGCACTCGGACGTAGGCAAAATAAAAACCTCAGCGAGTCTCACCCACTTTTTTTTTTACCACCCAGTAATCCTTTCATCTTAGCTCAGTATTCATTATGAACCGAAAAACCTACATTACAGCCATCAGTGTTTCATTATAGTTTAGTTTGACCTCCTGTGTTTTCTTGTAGAGGAAATAATTTAGTCCTGGCTACATATTGAATATATATACTCTTACTTTTGCATATATATATTCATGCACATGTGTGTGTTTCCCAGGGGTTGTTGTGTGTAGATTTAAACCCAGTCTTTTTTTTTTTCTGCTCTCAGTCCTGTTATGTTTGTTTGGCTTGTTAATCGAACACCAACCCTGCCAAGAATTACCAGCTGCCATCGCGCAGCAGGGATCAACACTGAACTCCCATTATAATGCCATTCCCACGTTATTCACCCTCCCGGGCTGACGTGGCGCGCTGACATGAAACTCCTGTAACCTTTACAAGGAGCCTGGTGTGAGTTATCTCGCCCAGATAACAGTTTCTTTGGGATAACTTCAATAGCTCCCATGTACATTATTTCTTGTGATATACAGTATCAGCCTCAAGCTCCTGCATCTGGTCTTCATATCCTCCCACTTCATTTTCTACCATAAATCCAATTATCCCCCTTTGTGTCTGTTGCTATGATACAACACACAAAGGCTGCACAAAGATGAACACCTCACACTCGAACATATTATTACCATATTATCCCAACATACAATAGCTGCATCTATTTCTTTTAATCACATTATCTTATTAGTGCATCTTATTCCGTTGTCTCATAAAGTAGCACCTACTCTGAAGTATGACGGCCTCCATCGTTTCCACTGTCTGCACTCTGAGCCTGTTTGTGTGTGTGTGTGTGTGTGCTTTTTTTCTGACTACGTAGAGAAAGACCTGGAGGTCTACCAGAGCATTGCAGACCTCACAGTGAAGGCGAAGGACCAGGCAGTTTTCAAGTGTGAGGTGTCAGATGAGAACGTGAGGGGAACCTGGTATAAGAATGGCGTAGAGGTCAAGTCCGATGAGAGAGTGAATATCACACATATTGGCAGGTGAGGACACTTTTATGGATGCATTCAATATGTTGCATATACTGTATCCGATAAGACTATGAAGTAAACTTTTGATCTTTTTTAGGATCCACAAACTGACCATTGATGATGTCAAACCAGAGGACGAGGGGGACTATAATTTTGTGCCAGATGGCTACGCTTTCAACCTTTCCGCCAAACTCAATTTCTTGGGTAATAATTACTCTTTTCATGCATTCATTACCACACACAAGCTAAATTATATTTAAACAATTTCTCACTTTCTTTTTTTTTCTCTTGTGCTCCTAGAGGTGAAGATCGATTATGTGCCGCGCCAAGGTACCGCAAACTTATTCTCTTTCAGTGTGCAGATTTAAAACAATGCAAGGCTCGGTCCATTTTCACCATGTCTGTCATCAATTTCTAAGATCCTCCTAAGATCCACCTGGACTGTATGGGTCGTACTGCCGACTCAACCATCGTGGTGGTGGCTGGCAACAAACTGCGTCTTGACGTCCCGATCACTGGAGATCCTGCTCCCACAGTGGTCTGGACCAAGGGAGAGAAGGTAAAACAGGCAAATAGGCTGATCAGCTACACACCCATCGTCTAACATGTGCCATCTGTCCAGAATGCAGTAGGTAAGGTCTGAAATCTGAGGTTTCACGAGAAGGCAATGTCTCCTTCACTATCAGAAATGAACTTGAAAGCCTGAGTAATGCTGAAATGTTTAATTCAGAAAAAATGTTGGCGAATTTAAACAACATGCAGAACAGATCTAATATAATACAAGCTGAGGAGATCACACTTTTATCAACTAACTATTTTGATGCTGAAAATAACGGCGCAGGTTACCTCTGTAGACCCAATGATGTGTCTAACATTTGGCTGAGATATTTAAACGTTTTCCCCCAAGCTGAATAAGTACAATGCTACTAACAGCTCAATTCAATGATGCCTACCAGCCTACTGATCTTTGAGTTGAGGAGAAAGAGAGGCTCATGCCCTCTTGGTTCTCTTCGGCTTTTACCGCTTTGCTCTGCTCAAATGTAGGCTAGTTCTGTAAAACCCGATGGAGAGGAGAACGGAGTCCCGGCAACCTCTTGGACCATGAAGGATGGGGAAGTAAGCATGCATGTCCCGTATGAATATGTCTGTTTGAAGTACTCTGACTCTGTCGACAGTGATCATATTTCTCAGCTTTTACCAATGTGTGACCTTTGACAATAAGTTCACCCTGCAGTGGTGTTCCCACTTGAGTGTTGAAAAGATAATGCATGCAGCCAGCATTAAAGCACAGGAGAATTGATTTTGCAAGTACTTGACTGAACAGGTTGAGCTTTACTCATTTACAACCCTGGAAACAGACAGGCTGCCGCAGTAACACTGACAGAAAGCAGCTTCTCCGGCGGTTAGCAGTCAACGTGTGTTTTGTTTTTGTGTCAGTGTTACATAACCACAACAAGGTAAAAAAAAAAATGCATGCAGTGCAATATCCCACCATGTCATTAAGGTAAGAGCATGTTCTGAATCTTCCTTCAGAGGGACAAAGGTCAGAGGAAACTGTAAGTGTGTATGGTAATTTTATAACATGACTCTGCAAAATAATCCTAGGATTACATGCTCAAATACATAATTACTATATATAATCAAATAAACTAACATGTTGTGAAGTTTAACTGAATTATTTTACATTTTGAGACATTAAAATCAAACTTGCAGGTGCAGTATTGTCAGCCCAGTGTCTGCAGAGAAAACCTTGATTTCTACAGTGTGAAAAAGTAAATTTCTCACTGTCAGGTTCAACTAAAGCTACTTCTTTAGCCAGTAAATGGAGCTTGAGATAAGATTTTTTTTCTTTTTGGACAAACTACTGTAGGTATTAACTTTTCCCCTACACGCTAAAGGATTCTCTTGAGGTCATTTGGTGATTTTAGTAATTGCCAACCAGATCAATATACTACATATTGCTGTGCAATTGTCTTAGGCACTAAAAAAGTGAGGATGCTTTCAAAAACAGTGCCATTAATAGTTTTTTTTCTCAATTCATACAAATCGTAAACAGAAAAAAACTAATTCAAATCAGTTGTGACCATCCTTTAAAACACAGTTTTTCAAGGTACGTGGCAGGTAGGTTGTCTCAAAGCATTTTGGAGAAGTTTTCACAGTTTTTCCTGTGGATTTAGTCTGTCTCAGTGTCTTCTGTCTGTTTGTGTGACTTACTCCATGATGTTGAGATCAGGGCTCTGTGAGGGCCAGATCATCTGTTGCAGGACTCCTTGTTCTTCTTGTTGCTGAAGATAGTTCTTCATGACTCTGGCTGTGTGTTTGTGAGTTGTTGTCATGCTGCAGAATGAATTTGAGACTGATCAGACGCCTCCCTGATGGGATTGCGTGATGGATAAGAATCTAAACGCCTAAAGTGCTAAACACTTTTGCACAGTAGCTACTGTATATTATATTTTATAATATTTATAATATATATTATTTTATATAATATATTATATTATAATTTCAAACTACAAGAAATCAGTACATGCACAACACAACTGCCCCTTTGAGCACTGGTTCTGCATTTGCATGGTGACATCTGGAGTTGTGCTTCTGTCTTTGAAAAGCATGATATGCACAAAAACTTAAAGAAACTTTATATTGGAAAGTTTTATGTTTATCCTCTCCCCCAAAGTGGCATGGCGTTAATGTATCTCTGCTACATCTACTGTACCAGCATCTTTACGAGTACGTGCAACAGAGCTGTCAATCAGTTTAGAGTGAGAGGACAGTCACCAACAGATGCTCCAGTCAGTCACAATCCAGTAACTCTTCTCTGGCTCTCATTGTGTAGGTGGTCACCGAGGGAGACGGTAGGGTCCATGTCGAAACCACCAAGGGCCACTGTGTCTTCACCATCGAGGGGGCTGAGAGGCAGGACGAGGGAATCTACTCTGTTGTGGTTCGAAACCCTGCTGGGGAGGACTGTGCAGATATCAATGTGAAAGTTGTTGGTAAGGCAGAGCTCTCTATCACAGTTGTAAAATCACATCATATATGAAGCCTTGATGTCAAATGTATTTTATTTCTTTAAAACATATAAAATATCCCTTTTTTTAAATACAAGAGCAATGTTTCCCTCCCAGATGTTCCAGATCCTCCCCAGACTCCCAGAGTCCTCAGCGTGGGAGAGGACTCCTGTGTTATCCAGTGGGACCCACCTCGGTTCGATGGTGGACAACCCATCATTGGTAAAAAAAACAAAAAAAACAACACACACATCAAAATGCGTAATTTGTTATTTCTGAGGCATCCTCCTTTGTCGTTCTGACAAGCCAAGCTGATAACAACATAACGTTGCTTCCATGTTAATTCTCAGGCTATGTGGTGGAGCGGAAGAAGAAGCAGAGCTACAGGTGGATGAGGCTGAACTTTGACCCTTACCCCGACACCACCTATGAAGCCAAGCGGATGATTGAAGGAGTGGCGTATGAAATGCGAATCTATGCTGTCAACGGCATTGGCATGTCTCGTCACAGCCCTGCCTCGCAGCCATTTGTGCCAGTCGGTGAGTCTTTACCAGCAGGTCTTCACTTGCTCCCATCCCACGTGTGTTCATTTAATCATTTTCACACATTTGCTACACTGCATGTTCATTGAAAGGAGTTTTTTTTTCAGTGACGAAACTGTTGAAGATGCAGATCATGCATTCATTATTAGTCTAAATGAAAAAAAAAAGAAATATTGTTTTGCACACTTGATTGATGGCTTGTCTAGATGAGCAGTGGTGCATGGTGATGAAGTTGACATGTCTGACTTTTGATGGCTCCAGGGTTGTGTCGCGCCTTGTTTGCTCAGTCTAAGGTTTCTCCGGGGTCACGGGCCCTGGTTGACTTGTAGTTGTGAGCGGAACGGGGTCATGTTTGTTGTAATGGTAGAAGTCTGTGGACGGTCTCTGTGTCAAAAAAAAATATAGGTCGCACATACAGTAGATGATCCACAGGTCATTCCTGAGTAATGTCAGCCATGAAGGTTATGTGTTTGTTTCTATTCCAACACCACAGGAGACAGATAGAGGAACAGGTACCGTACAAGGCAAACTGCTGTGTGTCAGATGATGTGCGGGAAAAAAAAAACACACCGAAGTCACACAGAGTTAGTTTACATGTTAAAGAGGTGAGGTTGAGGCTCAGGTAGAGCAGGGTTGGTTATTTGATCCTCTGCTCATCCGTTCTGAGGTTAAGTCAAGTCCGTTTTTATTTATATGGCGCCAAATCACAACAGAGGTTATCTCAGGGAACTTTTCGTACAGACCTTGTCTAGACCTTACTGTCTATAAAATTATTTATAGAGACCCAACAATGACCACGAGCAAGCACTGGGCGAAATACAGTGCATGCAGTTAGCCTGTGGCACATGACCATGAGTAGGCGGTCCTTCAATGTGGCCAAGGATGCATTTGTGTTCACGCTGCTGAAAGATAGGGCCACATGTGGCCCAGACCATCTCCAAATGTGCTCTCAATGAACATCTGTCAAAAGGGTTTTGGGTGTGTTCACACCTGTACTTGAGCTGTACACTTGTGACCGGATCACTCGAGGCAAACGTTTGTTGATTGTTGCTTATTGTCATGGATATTTAATGTTATAGACACAATTAAGATCTGAAGTCAATTTTTAAAGGGCGAGCTTTCTTGGTGCAGAATATACTTGTGGACATCCTGGCATTTGTCATGTTTAGGGCTTAACACTGAAACACGAGGAGTTAAAAAAGCGAAATGAATTGCCATTTCGCTTCATTTTAACTGAATTGTGAACTAATCAGAGATGTGTGCCATAATCAAGAGGTCTGGATCCCCTGGTCTCTGTAACAGTATCATACATGCTGGGGGCTCAGGTTTGGATTGTCTCTTTTTGATTTTTAACGACCATCTCATCCCTCCACTTGTTGATTTAAGAGGGAACATCATTGTATCCAGATGGCCAATCGCTTGTAAGACAGCTGATTAGGAAACTATCCGTGGCATCCCCCTCTATAAATAATGGCCTGGAAGCACTTGGCTCTGCTGGGACCAGCTGCTTAACACAGAGAGGTTCACGCTACTGTGGAGGCTGCTGCAGAAGAAGCATTGTTGTGACTATAAGACTACAAGGAGGGAACAAAAGAGTGAGAGAGAGGATGAGAGCGTAGGTTAGAGGAAGTCATTTGGCAGAAGAGGCGGATACGCACAACCACCAGCTTCAGTCAGCAGCCGGACTGCTTCACACCGAGAAAGGATGACAAAGCCTAAGCTTCCAAAGACAGCTGAGAAGAAACCAGTGGAACCAGCAGAGGACACATCAGCTGATGCTCCAGTGGAGGCAACAGCAGAGGTGGAAGTTAGCAAGCCTGAGGCAGATGCACCTCCACCTCCAGAGGTAGAACAGGAACCAGCAGCTGCACCTGCAGAGGCAGCTCCAGCTGAGAATGAGACGCCGCCAGCAGAGGGTGCCCCCCCAACAGAAAGCGGTCCCCCTGCAGAGGAGACCCCTGTGGAGTCGGTTCCCGCTGCTGAACCAGAGCCAGAGCCGCAACCTGTTGGCAGTAGGCATTATTCGTTTTGAGATGTTGGATTGTCATGTAGGTTTTAGAAATGCAAATGAAACTTAATTGTGTTTATATGTGTATGACTTTAATGGGAAGAAAAAAAAATTGGCTGCATATTGCTCATTTTTCAGTAGTGTACATGTTTGAAAGTGTTAAGCATGGTTTGATAATCATGCGGTTGTCCCGTCATGATGATGTCAAAATTATATTGAAAAAAATGTTTACATCTGAATGAGATTTTTCATTTGGATGAGATTTTGCTCTGCGTTCTCCACCTTTACTCCAGACTTCCCTGAGCTACTTTATAAACAATCCCTGCTGCGGTGACTCTCTACACACAAGGATATCCTTGACCTCTGAGAAGTGTTGCCATCATTTCCTTGCACTGTATACTTAGCCTGTGTCCTGTGACGTGAAGTCACAACTAAAATTGAGCACCTTTCAGTCAGTCCTCATGCTGTCAACAAGTAGTTGCAACGTCATAAAAATACATGGTTGACTGATGTCCTTCGTTGCTGTTTGGAGGATTCTTCACTTGTGCACTGCACCATGCACAACGAGTAGTAGTAGGAATTATACGAGGACAACATTGACCAGACTTTTGCTTTTACTGTACTTAGAGCAAAAGTGGGATCCGGACTAGCAAGATGGCCTGTGGCGGGTCATTCTGTAGCCTAGCTTTTGTTATTCACCCCTATACTGGAATATACTGGAATACCACTTTTTGTTGTCATCATGTTGTTGAGTAAGTTGGTCATTCCCAGACATTTTGTGGTTACAGCTCCAAAAGCCCCCATTCACAAGTGCCCCCTACAAAACCAGAAGCTCTGAGAAAGGAAGCTCTCCTTATTTTAGAAATTCTGTGCTGAGGCCCAATGCTGCGTGCCATTTACCTCTGAAGTCAGAGCTGGGAATGATGTCACATCATTGTCACATCGTTGACTGTTTTCCAGTAAAACAACAGCAATGCATTACCTAGTATTTTGCGCATACAAACACCGGATCGTAACTGGGTTGGAAAAACCATAAATATTTCCTGGCTGTGCAACATGCATGGAAAGAATCAAAGACTTTTAATGTTGCATCACTTTGAATTTATCTCTTAACATTGATTTGCTCGATAGACCAAGCTTCAATTATGTCAATAATTGCCACAGTTGATATTGTATCACTGTACATGCTTCTTTTGTAGCATATATGTTCTTTTGCCTTGCTTTCCTTGCAAGGCAAAAGCAATGTGTGGGGAGTCTTTTAATACGAATTTAAATCACGTCCTGAGCGACTCAAAGTACGGCAGGCCCCAGCAGGTCAGTCGCACAGCTCATCTTTCCCCAGATGTTTAATGTTTTTTGATGTTAAACATGTTCCATAGTTACACCAGCTGCAGTTCATGCCACTTTCCCAACCATAAATTATTTCCACAACACAAGATAACACAATACCATGAACAATTACAGCTACAGTACTTAACAACCGTACTTGGCAAGTACTGTACACTCAAGATTGTGTGAACACCAGGGCCCCACAGGCATGCACACAAACTCATTCCACTTAAACTGACTGCCTTCCACTGCTTTGCACCGTGGATGAAGTATAACTTTTTATTTTGGACCTGTTTGTATCTGTTCAGGCTTGGTTGTCTGTTTGCACTCAGTCGCTTTGAGATCAAGATCTCGAGCAACAGATACCTTCCTTACTAAATAAAGCTTATAATAATAACATTACTGAGAAAAGCACAAGCATCATATATGTGCTCTGATGCTTACCTTAGACTAGGTGAACCCGTGTTTGTGAAATCAGGAGTGTAGCAGTTGTAGCTGAAAAAAAACTGAAATACATCTTAACCTTGACTGTAATTTGACATCACTGATAAGTCATTGTCAGGATTGCTCCAGAACACACGTGTAGCTTTCACATAACAAAACTCATCATTGTCTAGTTTCAACAAGAGGACATCCTTGTAAATTTGAGAATAATTTTCATGTCAGTAGTTAATTTTGTAGGCTCATTCATCAGGGGTGTCCTTCGTGTCATATGACAGAGGAAACCTGTAGATGCCACTGAAAGCAAAACAGACCCTGGTGACATGTCAGTAAATCTACAAGAGACTATATTTAAAAACCGCGTGTCCTTTCACATTACTCACTCAGTTGGCAGATTGTATAAAATAACCCTCCTGTCTTATTCTGATGGCGTTTCATGAATTTGCTGTACGTATGAAATGAAACTGTCAAGTGGATCTTAAATAAAATAAAAGATAATGGTGGATCAACAGTAAAGTTGTGATGGATGATGGTGATAGAGCTGAAGCCATGTTTGTTGTCACAAAGCTTTTGGGAGGGATTTTGTTACTTTACATACTTTGTAAATTCATGATCAGGTTCATCCACCTGATCAGTAATCCGTTCTGAAATGATTGCATTAATGTTGTAACTGACTAACACGGCCCATTTATCTGCCCTCTGCCTCTCTCTCAGCCCCTACAAGTGAGCCCATGGGACTGGTTGTCGAAGACATCAGTGACACTTCTATCTCGCTGAAGTGGCGGCCGCCTGAGAGGATCGGCTCGGCTGAACTCGAGGGTTATGGGGTTGAGTACTGCAAGGAGGGCAGTAAGTGCTGCAGCTAACCCCTGCATGCTTTTGATAAGGAAGCTTGTTTTTATAGTGTATATCATCAAAGTTTATGTGCAATAATCAGTTAATCAGAGTGAAGAGCAGCAACCTCTCTTTGTTTTCTGTAAGCCCCTATACTATCAGCTTTCCAATACCGCACATCTAATCAAAGTGATATCAAAGTAGAGGGTCAGATAAACTTCTATCTCCATAGTCACATCTGCAGTCAAGTGATTGGTGTGTTTTGTGGCCTCAGCTGATGAATGGATACCAGCCATTCAGGGTCTGACTGAGAGGACATCCCTGATTGTCAGAGACCTCACCACTGGAGACAAGCTGCAGTTCCGTGTGCGAGCCTACAACATGGCGGGTCCCAGTGCTCCCACCACTCTGGCCCAACCTGTCACCATCAGGGAGATAATGCGTGAGTAGATGGGGATTTACTCATTTTGGCAACTCGTCTGGTTCTAGTTTTTGTTTCAGGGCTGTATTCAACCTTGCATCTGTTAGATTTCTATCTGTTATGTTCATTTGTTTGGTGGAGTGATGTGAAACACTAAATATTAAGCATTTAATGCATTTATTTATAGGAGACATGATAATCACAAAGCCAAACCTTTCCTCTCACTTCAGCTCATCCTTGAGCTTCTTTCATTTCCTCCACATTTGTTTATTTAGATCTATTTTAGCTCAAGGCTAAACTCCCAGGAGTCCACCCCTCGTGCCTCTTACTTTGTGTTTCGTGTTTTTCTCTTGCACAGAACGCCCAAAAATTTGGCTCCCCAGAAATCTCCGGCAGACTCTCATCAAGAAAGTTGGAGACACTGTCAACCTTTTGATTCCATTCCAGGTGCAGTACACAGTCGACTAAATCAGTCAGCCGCCTTTTTAAAATTGTCCTCTAAACACCAAGGCGCTTCACTGGTGACTTCATACAGTATAAACACCTGAGTGAAACATGAATGAGGCAGTTAGTATTCACATGTGAAACATTTGACAAATAACCAGTTACTTGGGTAAATCTGGAATATGTGGCCAAAAAAAACAACTGTGCTGGGGTTGATCATATGTGTAAAATTTTCCAATTACGATAAATGTAATTTTATATTGCTTGACAACAAGGCGGACAAGTTTCTACATTCTCATGGTTTATATTAGCTGTGTCCCAATTCAGGGGCCACTTCCTTCAGATGCATTTGAAGACCAATTGTGTCACAGCGGCGCAACTACGCTGTCCCATTTCGAAGGCTCCTTCAAATGCGTCCCAGAAATGTGGACTTCTTTTCCTGGGCAACGAAAGATCCAATGAGCGGCTCCTTCATGGCCCAACCTGTCCCAAAGTTGCTCGGCGACAAGAGCCACGCTTTGTGACACCACAGTAAAGGCACAGCTGGTGACGGCGTCCTCTGAAGGATACGGCCCCTGCATTGGGACATAGCTATTGTAAGGCCCAGGGAAACAGAGCTCTGTATAGTTGACTGTTAGTATTTCTTGTTTGAAAGTCACAGAGCTCAGTTAAAAGACAAAAGGATACCAAGAGGAGACTCAAAACAATTTTTTAATAATGTTCTCTTTCAGTGTGAGGATCCTAAAAAGAAAAGGTATGGGGGCTTTTACCTATCTCTGCTCAGAGGCCCATTTTCTCATAATCCGTCCATGCACCCAGCCCTTTTTGAAACAATGAAAAATCGAAAGGCACCTTTAATTTTGTGACTGAAGGTGCCTGTTGGTGGCCCTGCATGTAAGGTCTGGGTATCAACAGTGTCATTAGGACGTTTCCTTTGAAGACCATGAATGTTTTTCACCAAATTCATGGCAATCCAGCTCAGAGTTGTTGAGATTTTTCACTCTGAAATCACAGTGGCTCAGTGACAGGCTGACCAACATACTAAAGCCGTGTTGGGTAATATCTCCTTAAAAACTGATCATGTATTTGAAGATGAATA
Source organism: Seriola lalandi dorsalis (assembly GCF_002814215.2). Taxonomy (NCBI): domain Eukaryota; kingdom Metazoa; phylum Chordata; class Actinopteri; order Carangiformes; family Carangidae; genus Seriola; species Seriola lalandi. The sequence goes on from NW_019525288.1 coordinate 267,602, forward strand.
TATTGTTAAAAGGTTGATTTTGTTTGTAATCTGTAGACTGGCACACAGCAATGTGAAGTGAAACCCTGCCTCTGTCTTTTCTGGCCATGCAGGGTAAGCCCAGGCCAAAGGTGACATGGAGTAAAGATGGGGAGCCTCTGGAACCCACATTCGCTAACGTGAGGAACAGCGATGTCGATACAATCCTCTTCATCCGCAAGACGGACAGAAAACACTCGGGGAAGTATGATCTCCACGTGCAGATTGAGAATGTGGAAGACACGGCAAGTGTCAATCTGCAGATTGTAGGTGAGCAGGACTGAACACATGGAGAGCTGGCAGGGATAAATACAATCTCTGCATTAAACTGTAGCAACATTCGTACTAGTGACCTCCTACAGAGTTCTTATCTCTTGTCTATAGATCTCCCAGGGCCTCCCGAGGCTCTGAAGATCATGGATGTCTGGGGCTTCAACGTGGCACTCGAGTGGAAGCCGCCTAAGGACAACGGTAACTGTGAAATCACTGGTTACACCGTTCAGAAAGCTGACAAGAAGACCATGGTGAGACTCCACACCCTTGGGACCTAGCAACAAAGCTCACATCTGTTTTTAATTTAAATTCAAATGAAGCTGAAAACAATCTTCTTATGAAATGCAGTTCTTATTGAAATTAAATAATTTTATAGCAATTAGCCAGAAGAAACCCTCAGAGAATCCACATGCATATGACATTCAGAAAATTTCGGGCCCAATCTGAAAGGTGCTGGAATACCAACCTGAAGCCAATGTAGATAAATTAAATTTCAAAAATGCATGTTGCTCCACTCGATAATGAGCAGCTGCGATTGGAAAGAGGAACAATAAAATTAGATTTTTCCTGCACTTGACACTCCCCAAAAAGCAAATGGTGCTTTTAGGTACTAGACGTATTGAAAGAGAGACCAAGATCTGAATATAATTGGGACACTGCCCAATCCAATCAAACTGAAAGTAAAGATGTGGCCACTCATGTCATGTCTGGATTACAAGGAACAGAGCGGAAAAATAAAATATGACTTCCAGTGGTCTTCTCAGAGAAAGGCACCATGGTCACCGTGTCATTAAACCTGAAATGGAGCCATTGTAGGCCTTTAGCTGCCTTCATCTGCAAACCTCCCTTTACTGTTAACACAAACGAGTGTGTCTGTACATGTGGGAGGATGAATGCTGCATGGACACAGAGGGATATTTTAGCCTCCATTGTGACACATTTTCTGCAATCAGCCAATGCTGAGCACACAATCTCCTTTGTGGGTGATGCATTATGGGCCGGCTGGCAAGAGCTCTAGCTGCCACCATCCTCCACCTCGAGCTGCCAGGAACAATGTCGGCCAGGAATGTCCTAATCTTATCCTCGTAGCCTTGACCTGGTCCGGGTTGTCTGTACAGTGACGCGGGGACATTGTTCTCCTGGCCAGCTCGTCTGATGGCTCATGTTTCACTGTGGTCATTATTAGATCAAATTAATTTCACTTGCATCTCTTTATAGCAAGCTTGGGGATGTTGATTATCATGTTACCAGTAGCAATGTACGGTGTACCTGTTAGATGTCAGACATAAAGGGGCTGAGGGCACATGTGCTTTAAATCTACTCGTATCCTATTTCAATATTATACCTTAATAAATGAATTTAAACTCTCACACAACTCCTTCAGTTTCAGGTAGATTTGTCATTTGCCATATTTTAATCAGCAAATACAATATATCTGAGTGAACAAACAAAAATGGATTCAATTTTAGTTTATGTGTGCCTAAATGGTTTGGTAAACTACAGAAATCTGATGTGATTAACTCTAGTCTGCCTGCCACATTTTAGTTTCTTATTTTAAGATTCACAGTTTTCAAGTTGTAGTGACATCATCAGGTGGAGGTGTCAAGGGGGGTAATGCAGCAGACAGTGCTGTCAAGTGTATCTGTATGCATATCCACGCAAGTACATGAATGAAAAGGGCCCAATATACATGTGCACATACTGCACAAGATAAACTGTTTAACGAAGTGGAAAAACTGAAATGTTTTTTGTGATTCATATGAAGGAGTGGTATACAGTCTACGATCAGTACAGGCGAACCAACTGCGTCGTGTCTGACCTCATCATGGGGAATGAGTACGTCTTCCGAGCCTTTTCCATGAACCTGGTGGGCCTCAGCCTAGAGGCTAGAGAAACAAAAGACAGTGCTTACATCCAGAAAACAGGTGGGCTTTGACTGCACCATGCTGTATATAATTAGTACAAAGCAGTTATGGTTCTGATTTTATGTCTTACAAGTACAGATATTGCAATTGAAATCCGAGTTGTCGTCATAAATGTTGTCTGTCCGTCCGCAGGTATCGCTTACAAGCCGCCCTCCTACAAGGAACACGACTTCTCGGAGGCTCCCAAGTTCACACATCCTTTAGTGAACCGCTCTATCATAGCAGGATACAGTGCAACCCTCAGTTGCTCAGTCAGAGGTATACCGAAGGTCAGTAGAGTCTTTACATGATATTTGCGATAAAAATCAATCATATATTTGATGACACCCAGAAAAAAATCTCAGATGTGAACGGCAGCTGGGTCATAACGTTTATTGCAATGAAAAAAAAAGAAGAACTTTTAAATGAAGTTTGGACAATTCCTTACCAATGGTCCACTTTGTAGTTTTGTAACCAACAGAGACTCATACCTATAACATTCTCTCACACACACACACACACACACACACACACACACACACACACACACACACAGGTAACCTCGCAGGTAATAAACACCCCATTCTCAGTCACACAGTATCCAGCAGATAAATCCAGTGAATACTACTGTGTCAGTACTGCATTGTGGCCTAATTTTGCAATTGTAAGTAGTATTGCAGATTGTGAAAAATATCACCTGATGTACTGTGATCTTTTGTCCTATCTTATTAGCCCAAAGTGACCTGGTACAAAAACAAGATGGACATCTCAAATGAAGCCAAGTACCGAATGCTGAGTAAGCAGGGCGTCCTGACGCTGGAGATCCGTAAGCCCTGTCCATTCGATGGGGGAGTGTATATGTGCAAAGCAGTCAACGACAGCGGAGAAGACATTGTGGAGTGTAAACTGGAGGTTCGCTGTAAGTATCCTGCTCGGTGGTACAGAGACAGAAACGTGTCCTCTTTGTCATGATGCTCTTAGACACTCCAGCCTCCAGCCAGCATCCTCCTTTTCCCTATTCCCCCTCCTTTTCATGCTTTAAAAATAACACCTATCATCAAAGTCCACATCAAATAAATGGCAGTCTGTTATAAAGAAAAATATATTTTAGTGTAAATTTGAGAATATATAGTAAAAATGTTCAATTATAGCATTTATTTTTCCTGTGGTGGAATTTCTAGAATGGTGTGATGAAAAAACACGGAAATGGACTGTATTATGTCATGTTTTCCTGATTTTTAAGAAATTTCCTGGAAAGACTTTCTTGTGTTTCTGATTATAGCAAAATAGAAATGAGCTCAAAAGAAATGCAGGATTACCATAAACTAATATGAAAACTGTCCAAAGAAATTCTTAACAGAAGATCCAACTTGTTCTTTTTGAAGCTTTCAATCACACCTCCTGGCCTTCATCATTGGGTTGAGAGCACTTGAGATGTGGTTGAAAATTTCAGAAACAACAAAGTAGTTGGATCTGGTGTAGATATATATACTCTAAATGAAAGTCTCCCTCCGTCTTTTTCTGCCTGCAACTTCACTGTTGTGTTTCACTTTCACGGCTCTCATAGCATCATTTTCAACAAAAAAGCTCAATGTACTCTTCTTGCTCAACACCGAAACACAGACATACAAAGCCAGGAACTAGCTGGTGATCACAGAGAAGCATTTAGCAGCTAGAGAGCAGAGATATTTCCCTCAGGAGCTGGTGGAGACCAAACTGGAGCTAAATGGAGTGAATATGAATTAATTAATATTAATATATAATAAGTCTTCTGGATGTGTAAACAGGCACCTGTTTAATAACATTTTAGCCAAATCAACTTAAAAAAGTTCTATTGGTAAACTAAAACTAATGGTAACTTGTTTGTATTTGTTTATGAACATTATGCTACCAACCTCACTTTGTGCAACGGATTTAATAACGCCTCTGTATCTTGACCGATGTCCCTGCCTTGCAGCTCAAATTGTGAAAGAAGAAAAGAAAGACGAAAAGAAGAAAGAGCTCCGAGCTGCTGAATGAAGAGAAGATCGATTTGTCTCCAGCGTCTCCTGCATGTCGACTGTTTTGTGTCATTTGAAGCTCTTCACCTGCATAACAAACTGTGTTTAGCTCACTTTTTTTTTTGTTTGTTTTGCACCACTTCCCTCATTTACCATTATCAAGTCATCCTCGCTGTTAATACATTTATAAACTAAATTTACTACTTGTGCGGGGGTTGCTGTAAATTTATAAACTAAATTGACTGTTCTTTAATATGGAATTATTAGTATTTACAATGGTTTGTCACTCCTTTTCTCCTTCATTTCAAAAACTTAGATTAGAGATTTAATGGATAATGGTGTGTAGTAAATATGGATAATAGATAATAGCATTTATGAAACTAATTTATGATTTGTCATTCTTGGATTACATGGTTGTTAGTGTGATTGATTTGTGTGCATAAAGCTTGCTCCAAAAGCACAAAATACAGAGTGATTTATTCAGTCATACATCCAGCAGTGGTATTATGTTACAGTGTAGTCAGTACTTGGGTAGAGGTGGACTGCAGCTCCTTAAACTGCCATCATGATCACTGCAGCAGCGGTGGCATGCAGGAAATGCAAAAAGCATGCCACTGATAGTCAGAAGTCCAGTGGAACTCTGCAAGAATTGTCGAGGGCTTAGTTTTATTGTAACAAAGCCTCACTAAAGCTAGAAGTGTGGGGCATGTGCCTAATGTGCACGCCACAGAGGGATGTGTGTGGAGGACTGGAATAGCTGGGATGTCCTTTTTTCCACTGGGGACTTGTGTCAGTGAAGTGGAACACATGCTGGTGCAGGGGTTGCTGTAACATCAGTCAACAGTTATTCCTTTGATGCCTTGAATGTAAATACTTCCTGTGCCCTCCCTCTCAGCGTACAGCTGCAAGAGATCCAGCGAGCCTTGTACCTGTCACAGCCTCACTATTAACATACATGACGGATGTCTTAGAGCGCCTCAGTTTTTGTCAGGTGTTTTGACATGGGACTTCACCAGAATCCACAAATTACAAAATGAAAAGGCTACATGGTTCAAAGCTAAACAGGATTTATCAAATTACATGTCTGATTCTTTATACAATCCCAGGGGGTAATTTCTCACTCATCACCAAGTTACAGCTCACTTGCATGAGTGAAGGCAGCCTGCAGTAGTGGACAACATGGGAGGCAGGCAACTCCACTGAATGGTCTTATAAATGTGAACAGACTTAGAAAAATTAGATTAAAAGCAAAACTGTCCCTAAAATAGTGTTTACATGGGAAACTTCGACTGAAAATAGTTTAATGGGAGTAAGCCGATAGCCACGCTGTGCACAGCGCTGCTCTGAGCTAAATGCTAACATTAGCAGAAGTAGTCAGATCTTTTTAAGTAACAATGTCACAGTGTACAAATACAATGCAGCCAAAATGTAACAAATGTTAGCATCAACATATACTTTAAGTGCTCATTATATAGAATTGCCTATTTCAGAATTATATGATTTATAATTATTGATACATCAATGTACACACTGTACTACTGCCGATGGTAAAAGGAAGCTGAGGCTGATAAGAATGTCATTCGTTTTGTTGGTATTTAGCTATAAACCAAACTGCTGGTTGAGGTGAAATTTCGACCTGATGATGGCGCTAGATGAAAAGATAAGGGATCATCAAAACAAATACAATTTATCCTGAGGTGAACATGAATGTGTGGTTCAAATTTCATGGCAACCCATCCAAACAGTTCATGAGATATTCCATTCAAAACCATAAATGTGAACTTCATGGAGAAAGTCAGAGGATTGAACAAAGTCATTAGGATACGTCATCTTGGGACCGTGAACGTCTGTCCATCCAATTGGTGCAGAGGTTTTCAGTCTGGACTGAAGTGACCAACTGATTAAACCGCACTGGCTTTTTGGCATATAGTAGAAATAGGACATGTTGTCGCCTTTAACACTAACACAGTTTACATAATTTCAGCTGAAAATGAACAGTTGACCTGTCTTCCCATGAGGCCACTGCAGACTGATGAGGAACTCTGCTGGGAGAAAAACATGTAGGATTATTGTCAATGCTTTAATTTTCAGGAGATCTGACCTTTCTATGAGACAATGCAGTGAACACAATTTTATTCATACACAATTTATAGAATTATTTTTCTACTTGAACAGAATAAAAAAACAACGTGGGGAGATCTCACATGAAAAACTACAAGATTTAATTTGAACTGAAATTAAGTGAGATACTTTTCATAATCCATATTATTCTGCAAGTTTGTATCTATAAAAGATAAACCAAAAAAATTCATAGTTTATAGTTTGATTTAAAAAAAAAAAAAAAAAAAAAAAATCACAGTATACAGTACATAGATTCCTCCCACAATTTGCACTAAAATGATGATGTACAACCACATGTGTCAACATAAAGCCAAGAACGCAAACAAAGTAACAACAAATGAAAACAGACTATTCTTTTACAAAGCACTGCTGGTAGCCACTACAGTTGAGGAGGTAGCTTCCTTGGTTAGCATCCCATTCTTGATTACTTGTTTTCTTTTCAAATAATTTACATACAAATACAAAAACCAATAACCAAACTACTAAAAAAGATTTGTACATTTTCACCAGATGGGACATCAGGCATCTCAAACAATCAACGGACATTTTGGTTGGTGCAAGATTTTAGACACCCAGTCGAGACTACATGAAAACAGAAAACAAACCCAAAGGATTACAATTAAATGGTGCATTATAAGGGCACAAGAATGTCTTGTTGGTGGAAGAAAATGTTTGCCTACATTGTCTAAATTCCTGAGCACTCACATGACGTGCACTTGTGGATACACGCTCCGAGGGTGTATCCACCTTAATGTGTACGGTCATGCTCCAGCACACCAAACATCAGTCAACTCCTCGTCACTCACAGTATCACTCAGGTCAGCTGTCAGGGCAAAAGATGTCTACATTTATATGCTTTACAGTATAAAAATGCTATTCTGATGATCTGTACAATAAAAGTGGACGATGCAGACTTAAATGATCATACAGCAAGTTTCTGAGTCACTCACTGATAATGAAACTGGATTGCAAAGACATTCCTGAATTAATTACTTTGAAGGTAATTCCTCCTGTTTTCAACATAGGCCTTATTTTACTACTTTTGTTCCATCATGCCCATTTTCTTTTCCGGTAGAAAATTTGGCGATTTACATCACTGTATAGTACAACAGGTACACTGACTGTATACCAACACCAAAAAAAAATCCTTTAAATACAAAATCAGTGTAGACAATGTCGTTAAATGTCAATGTTAATGATCACCCACTTTTCAGTAATAATAGTCCATTTCAAACCTTTTGGCACTGTGTATACACTCTTGTTGACTCAGCTGGCTGCCAGTCTCCTGCTGTGTTCACGTCACGATGCTTTCACATTACATTCACGTGTTTAACTTGGACGGTATTCATGTGTTTAACTTGTTGTGCACAAGTAAAATTATGTTTAAAAATGGGTTTTAATCAATCAAATGTATGTCATCTCATGAAAATAGTGTGAATAAAGGTGATTTTGATTCCTGTTTGTTGTATGTTTGTCAAGAAACTTTTATATTTTATGGGGTAAAATAAAAACAAAAGTTTGGCTGTATTTTTCTTTTGCGTCATTTTGGCAAATATTCTCTTTTTGTCCCCCAGAGTTATATGAGAAATGAGAAACCACTCTATACAATCTGTATGCTTATGTTAGCTTAGCATAAAGTTTGGAAGCAGGCGCAAGCAGCTAGCCTTAATGTATCTGGAGGGAACATAATCCACCTACCAGTATATCTAAAGCTCACTAATTAATAGGTTTCTTCTTCTTTGTTTAATCTTTCAGCTTTTGACGCAGTATTCAATAGAGCAATAGGTCAGCCATTGTTCTGTAAGCCAAAAATAAGCTGAAACATCAGATAAAATAGGTCTAATTTAAGTGTTATTTTACTGTGTTTGTGTGTTTTTTATAGCTCTGCAGTTAAGAAATAAAAACTTTGTTCCAAATCAAAGAGCATGATGAAAAAATTACTAAATAAAAAAAAGGCCCAGATTTAAAAATAACAGGAATTTTCCTTCAGACTGTTGAAAATAATGACCTAAACCTGTGTGTATGTACTAGCTTTCTGCGAAGGATAAGAAAAAGAGGTGCTTCTGTTTTGGTGAATGTTTAGGGTTATATTGTATATTCATCATTCAAAGGCCACCTTTCATACACCTGAAATCGTCTCCACCCAGACACTCCTGCTGCTCACACAATAAATAAAATCTTTCAAAACCGCCAAGCATAGTTGTTGCTAAAACAGTGATATCTGCTACTTTCATCACATTCTCAGTCTTAGTAACTTAAAGCAAAGAAGTGTTTATTATAGACTAGCATTCACCATTCTCACACTGATAAGAGTATGATCGCAGGTAGGGAAGAAGTTATCGGTGACGTTACATTATTCCCCTCTGATGGGTGAAGACCGCCTGAAAGTTACATTCAAACAGAGAAAGTCTAGGATGATTATTACATTTGCTACATTTATATTTAAACAAAATTTTCTAAGTATAAAATCGACAGTTGCTGTGGAGAAGCTTTAAAAATTGACATGATGTATAACAATTAAAATTTAAAAAGCTTAAAAGTACAGGTAAAACAGAGGAACCATAAAGTCTTCGACACATAAATTGAAGCTCGCAAAATCATGATATCCACTCGGAAGGCACTGGTGGCAAGATTTTCCATTGCAAGATCCTTTGTCGACCATTGTGTAACATGATGTGCTCAGTTCAGCTCATTTAGAAATGGTATCCAAGTTCCCTTTAAATGATTGGTTGCATCTGTTTTCTTAAGTGCTTGCTCAATAGTCTTTGAGCAGGGTAGTTGGCACATTTTTCTTTATATAAAAAGGTTTACATATTCTTGTAGCATCTAAATTCACATGACAGAGATCTGTGCATATAGTGGAGTTCTGAAGCGTCCTTAGTCCTTGACTCGAGGTATATTGTATGAATAGTGTACAAGAGGAAGGCCTCTGGTCTGACAGAAGCAGGCTCTGCCGCAGGCCTGAACCTGGTCCGAGCTGTCCGACACAAATGAGTCCCCCTCATCGGCGTACTCAGACTGAGCGGAGGGAGTGCCGCTGTCTGCCCAAAACCCCTCTGCACGCGGGCACACTGCAGCTCCCGCCAGGAGGGTGGGACAGCTGTGAGACTTCACCAAGTGACTACAGACTGTGGAGGATGAGGGGGAAGAGCAGGTCCTGGCATGCAGCGCTGCCTCGCACTGCTCGCATACAACTGTCTCTCCACAAAGCTGTGAGTACACCCCACAGTCAAAGCCCAGGTGGGTGGAGGATCCCCCGTCTGTGAGCTCTGACCCTCCACCACCTTCGTCTCCATGACTTTCAGCACCAGCCTTCACCTCCCTGGTGAAACCTCCGCGGCCGCGTAGTCTCAGCCAGTCCTCCCTGAAGGCTGGGCTGAAGAACACATACAGCACTGGGTTCAGGCACGCAGGCAGCGGGAAGAAAATGAGGGTAACAGACTTGGCGATCTCTGGGCCGCCAGCTGTAGAGCCAGTCAAGAGAGGGGCGAAGGAGAAAGCTGCCACAGGGCAGAAGAAGATGCAGTTGGTAAAGATGAGCCAGGCTACATGTCGCAGGGCACCTGTCTGCTCTGGATCAGCCAGCTCCACCCTGCCCAGGTGGCAGTACAGCTGGGTATAAACAGCTGCAGTGAACAGGTAAGCAAGTGCGTTGAGCAGCACCAGAACCACTGTGACACTCAGAGCTGGACTCTCACCCCCAGCGAAGGGCAGGCAGAGAGGAGAGGCCGACTGGTCGCTGGAGGTCAGGAGAGGCAGGCAGGCTCCAGCAGCAGCCAGCAGCCCCAGTAGTCCTGCAGCCAGGCTGAAGCGTCGATCTCCTCTCCAGCATCCGCCATGGCTGCCGCCGTTCCTCCTGGGTGACATCATTACTTTCCCGAGAATCGTCCGCACGGCAACGCTACGCTCCACAGCTGCCAGTGACAGTAACAATACCGCCCACTCTGATGAGAAGACGGCCAGAGCTCCTGTGATCTGACAGCCAGGCCCCATCTCCCACCACACACCAAACTCCGCGAAGGAGCCCCAGGTAGCAACATCGAGCACGGTCAGCACGCCGACATACACACCTGTAAGCAGATTGGCCAGGGCCAGCAGCCCCATGAGCAGCCTGGCTGGAGAGAGAGATACAGTGAGGGAGTGGGAATGGCTTGCTGCTCGCTGTGCGGGGGAGAAGGTCGCCACCAGCACCAGGCTGTTAAAGACCAGCGACACCAGGCAGATGAACCAGACTGTCAGACGAATCATCCAGTTACCCAGGAGGTGCTCACAAGGCTTGAAAGCTCCTGGCGATGGAACAATACGGTTGATTAAAAATTGACACTTGATTTAGCCATGTATTTTCAGATTATTTCAAAGCTCTTAAACATTGGCTGACAAAAGCAAACATATAGATACACAATGAAAGATGTGAAGAGCTGTTTAATGGTTACCTGGTGAAGGGGAGCAGTGCATAATCATTGAGATTCTTTCCACGTCCTCTCCCGCTATAAAAAAAATAAAAGAAAATAGATGAAAAATGTTAAAGACTATTTTAATCCTAAATAGATACAGGGTATGCCACCAAAATGAGTCTAGGGCAGCAATTATGACTGACAACCTAATCTCATGTAATTTCACACTCCGCAGAGGCACCAGACAAGAGTGCAAATAGTGAAGGTAAGAGTGGACATAACTTTTACCTTCACTATTTGCACTCTTTATTGAACCATTAGAAGCGGCAAGACACCAAAACATCATAACAGGCATCCACACTAATAAGAAAACACATAAAATAAGCATATATGCAGAAGATGTACTTCTATTCATACAAGATCCAAACAAATCAGTCACAGAACTTATCAAAACCATCAATACATCTCACAACATCTCTGATTAAACAATAAACTGGAATAAATCCACCATCCTACCAATAAATAGAGATAGCTCTCAAACTACATCCCCCACTTACGACCCACAACTGGCAATATCACACACACATATTTAGCTATAAAATTCTCCTCCAAGCTGTCAGTTTTGTTCCATCTAAACTGCACTCCACTACTAAAACAAAACAAGACGACTTAGTAACATAATGACTGTAAAAATATCTTCAGCATGTTCAGAAATACTAAAATAAGGCAAATACAATATAAGATAATTCACAGAGCACACATTACACAACATAAGATGCACATAATGGGAGTAATTTTCCTAATGTTTCCTACAACTATACACTTTAGGTAGAAAATGTAGGACAGTGTTTAATGGTAGTTGTTAAAAGTTGTCTAATGCAATAAAACACATTGTAAATTTTTCCTGATGCACACATCTGTATAATGCAATCTGTGAAGTTTCAAAACGCATTCAGGCTGTGAACTGGGTAAAACTTAAAAAAAGCAAAAACATCCAACATCTACATCTGATATCTGGTGGTCTGGGAATAAAGAATGCTGTTTGGAGGGTTATATAAAACAAACTCCATTGATATTTGTAGTTGCTTTTGTAAATAAAACAAAAGAAGTTTAGCTAACATGTAAACTGTTGCACGGAAAAGGCTCTGACTGAAGCATTCCCACCTGTAGATTTCTTTACGTCATTTTCCTCAGAGGAACTCGTCATTGAGTCACATCCAACAAATGCACAGCACTGGTAGGCGTAAGGGACAGAGATGGACCTACAAAAAAAAAAAAACAATGATCATTTAGAGAGGCCGATATCATCCTACTGAGGCCCAGTGTTGATAATACAGATGGTCCAGAATCTTGAAAACCATACTGGAAAAAGTATAAATAATGTGTTTGTCTGCAAGTATCTGGCCCTTCTGATTTTTTTCAATAATAATATTTGGATGTTTCCATAGTGTGTCTACGACTGTGAAGAAAACAGATTCAGCTGGCTTTCTCATTAAACAGAAGCAAAGAGGTGGAGTTTGTTGTCAGTCAGTCACGCACATAAAATCACAGCAGACAGAGAAAAACAGCAAAACAGATTCACTTATATCACTTTTATATTTTGTTCACGTGTTCATTTTTTTTTTTTTTTTTTACAGATCAAGCACTGGTGAATGATTTCATCTGCTGTGGTGATTCACAACAATTCAACTGCTTGGTTTGAGTTTGTGCAGCGCAGCATGTATGCTGTGTTTTCTCCATTTTGGACTCAGATGTTTTTTGTCTTCTTTGTGTCAAAGCAAGTGTTTTTTAGATGCAAGAACACTACAGGCCAGAAAGTATTTTTTCCCCTGTGAGAAATACAGTTATGTACATATATAAGGCATTTAAGGTAACCTAGGGATGACATAATAAGACTCACTGAAAAAATACATGGAAAAATCAATGTATTCATAAACTGCAAAGAGGTGTTTAATGTCTTTTCGTATTTAGTTGTGAAAACAAAAGGTGAGGGAAAATAAGTCCACTAAATGGCTAAAAGTGATTAAATACACTAGTAGCTGAGGTTTCTGTGGAGAAAATGAATTCCTCATCAACACCAAGACCTGGTGTTTCTATGCAGACCTTCACTACAACTCTATTTTAAAAATCCTTTAAAAATCAGCCATATCTGTGTAAGGGCTATGTCCTGCAATAATGTGATCTTTCTTTCTGAAAACAATTCAGAAGAAATGTTGACAAACAGTTAAAAAACAATTGATCTAATCCCAGTTTGAGATTTATTTCAACCCTCTAGCTAACCCTTATACATTTTCTACAATTTAAATTAATTTTTGTTTTACCCTTCAACAAATCAAGGTTATTATATGTTAAATGTTTTTTGGGGCATTTTGTGCCTGTATCAGAGGGCGACTGTAGAGAGCTGAGCGAGAACAAGGGGAGAGAAAAACGGGGGAACACATGCATCAAAAGTCACCTGCTTAAATTGAATCTGGGATGTTGTAGCTACATAGTGTTATGTTCTACATTCCCTCCTAAACACTTAGATGACAGAACTAGCGGCCACAGAATTTCTTCCTCACCTGAGTTTGGGTAGGTTTTTTGCTGTCAGCACATTTTTCATCTGTGGGTTCCCTGAGAGTTTTAGCTGACTGAGGGCGCTCAGTCCAGTCGTTGGAATCACAGTCAGAGAGTTCATACTCAGATCTCTGTAATAAAAAAAAAAAAATAAAAAAAAAAAGATCACACACAAGTAATTTAATGCTGTACAATAGAGAAAGTCAAACCAAACAATGATATGTAAGTGGAGTTCTGTATTCTTTATGATGAACGGTGGTAAAATAAGACACAGGTCATACTCACAGGTTGGTGAGAGCAGTAAGGGTGAGGAAAGCGTCTCTGTGGATAACCCGGATTTCATTTCTACTCAGGTCTCTGTGTAAAATCACAATGGCATGAATTCACAATCCAGGTATAAAACCTTTGTTTTTACAGTGTGTGTGTTACTGAGTGTGTGCGACTGAGCGAACTTACAGTAAATGGAGAGCAGAGAGACCTTGGAAAGTGTCCCTTTCAATTTCTTGAATATGATTGTGCTGAAAGCTTCTGTAGATTCAAACCAAATATTTAACAGATTATAAACAAGCCGCTAATTACCTTTATTGTGTTCATTGTTATTACATTCTCTTATTTTAGTCTTAAAATAGAATCAGCCCTTTAATCTTTACTATCCTTGTCTGAAATCATTTGTTAACTGTCTTCTAAATGTTCCACACTCACATCTCCTGCAGGAGGACGCAGCCCTGGAGGGACGGAAGCCCCTCGACCTCATTGTAGGACAGGTCTCTGATGGAGGGACACAAACAGCTTCAATAATTAGACAACTGGGACAATTTAAAATAAAAGAATGAAGAAAAAAGGTTGGATTGTTGATCATCTTCCACTATAAAGGTAGTTTATAAACAATTTCCCTGTATAGTATATACACTTTCTGAAATGCCACATTTTTAGCATGAATGGGAATCCAAAATTCTTAACAATCTTTAATCCTCAGTAAGTACAATTATTTGTATAATGTGTTTTAAGTTCTGTTGCAGGTGAAAAGAAAGGAAAAGTCTCTTACAGTGTCCGAAGCAACTTGAGATCCTCACACAGATCAGCGGGGATGGACGAGATCTTGGTTCCTGACAGGGTCCTGGAAATGAAAAACCTAATGAGTCACTTCTGAGACACACAAAAGCACAAGCGGGAACAGATGCTGCATCCAAGTCCAACTTCACTCACAGACTCTCAAGTTTATTAGTCCATGTAAGGATGGGGAAGTCCTGCATCATACTGGCCCCACGCAACATCCTGAAACACACATGGTGATGAAGAGTAAAACCACTGTCACAAACATCAAAGTATGAGCTGGTATGAATCAAACAAGACACAACGACCCTTTAAAACACACAAAAATAGATCTTAGTTTAACGTTTAGGACACCACTGACTGACGGAGTTCAAACAGAACTTGGTAACAGTGATTTGTCAGAAGCTGTGCTTGACAGTGGGACTTACAGGGAGTGCAGGTCCGACAGATTCTGGAAAGCTGACGCGCCCACGAAGGACAGAGGGTTGTCATAGAGATGTCTGGGAGGGCAGCAAGAGCACAGGGGAAGAGTTCAAACCAAAGTCATTTACTATGCGAGAATGGCACCATCTTCTGGACATTCATCTACTGAAGCCTTACACTCGTATCTCACATCAGCTAAAACTGTGTGTGTGCTCATCAGAAAGCATACTGTACATCATGCATGGGTGGCCATTAAAGAAGTTTGAGTTATTAGTGTGTTATGTCTGTTTCAGTGAATCAGAAGAGTTTGATCTTACATGGTTCGCAGCAGGGGGTTGTTATGGAAGGCCCGTTCAGGTATGGAAGCAATATCATTGCTGTGAAAGCCGCTGCAGGAGGAAGAGCAAGGAGACAGTGTGAAGACACTTTGCTCACTATGAAACCTGACCTATAAGTTAGGTTGCTATATACAAAAACCAAACATTTGAAAAAAAAAAAAACCCAAAAAATCAAAAACCATGTTACAAATGCATAGACAGTTCAACCAAATCAAGCACAAACAAAGGTGCCAAACAACTCTCACAGCCTGCTACAGAAACCAGATCTGTAAATGTGATGTGTCAAATTCACTGACACTCTGAGGGTTACTTTGTCAGATATTTGTCTTTTTTTTTTTTTTTTTTTTTTTTTTTTTTAAATCACATAAAAACTAATAGACACCAACAAGCTTCCTTTATGTGCTGATGAGTTAACCAGTCCCTGACTAAAGTGTCAAAGCAAAAGTACCCCCCCCCCCCCAACACACACAGAGCAGAAGCAGGACAATGCACTCACAGTTCCTTCAGTTTAGGCAGGGCCTGTATTGCTTTGGGAAAAACCATCAGGTTGTTGAAGTTCAGATCTCTATGGAGAGACAGAGAGAGGCAAAGAGAGTCAGTGCTGTTCTTTTTTTCTTTTGCTTTACAGTGAAACAAATCCATCCCTCTAAAGCCACTAGTTAATGGTACATGCAAACAAAAAGATCTGCATTTAAGCATTGTTAATTGAAGTGTGACTGTGGTCAGCTCCAAGTCACACACCAATTGTTAATAATTAAGATTACTAGCATTGTTATAATCCTATTAACAAAAGATATGACCTGCTAGCAGTACTGAATGATTTAGCTCCACATGCTGCAAGCAACTGAACCATGGAGCTTGGATTACAGACAATAATTACTTAACAATTGACATGTATTTTTTGGATTCAATCATTGGTTGCTTCGATATCGAATTTATAATGATATGAAACAGGGGTAAGCAGCAAACACTCACAATTGAAAAGCCAGAAAAAAGTCATTTTTGCTTGAAAATTGACAGGAGGGTAATGCATCATTAAAAATATTGTTAATTTCATGCCCATCGACTAATCAATCAATTGATTTGTTATTGTTTTGGCACAATAGGTAGTAGGGACTTTGCCTTGATCTTTGGTAGATATTATTCAAAACACGACACACCACACTATAGGCTTGAAAACACCATTGCAAACCTTAACTAATTTCAATATAACTAAATTAAGTGTTCACTCTGCTATGTTGTTATGTAGGGAAATGTAAACAGTGGATCACCACAACTAGAGCAGATATTTCATTTTAAATGGATCAGACTGGAAGTTAGGATAAAAAACAAAAAAAGGATCAGGACATCCCCAGTCTCCTGTAAAAGGTCTGTGTGTTGTACAGTAGCTGTTTGCCATTAGGTAAGGCTGTGTGGCAGGAGGAAGTGAACAGTGGGAGGGCAGATTTGATAAGCATCATGTACTTTGCTCTATTTATCCTAGAGCAATTAAAGGAGGAAGTGGACACAATGATGTCTGGAGGACTGGGGCAGAGGTGGGTGGGGGAGCTGTTAGCACACACAAACACGAGCACAAACACACTTAGACTGATGCACACTGTACGACTGTCCACTTACAGTGTCTCCAGGTTCAAGAGTCCAGCAAAACAGTTGTCTCCTATCTCTTTAATTCTGTTGTTGTGAAGATGCCTGGAAAAGCAAAAAGCAGTTTTACGCGCATTTTTGAGGTTTTCATGCTGTGACAGATATAAAATTATCTTTCCCATTCATCCGGGGTTTTAATCCGCCTTGCGTGATGTGTGTGATTTGATCAGGTGTGTGTACTACATGTGTATATGCAGAGGGTTTTCCCAGCCTAATAGATTCTAGGTCTTTTCTTCCTGTTTATCCTGACATGTTTATACTAACCCTGCAGCAATACCATTCAGTGTGTCTGTGTGCTTGTGTTTGTGTGATTCTATAACAGCAGCAAGGGGGAAAAAAAATGTAAGTTTGGAATAATCCCTCAGATTCGTAACACACCAAATACAGCATTTGTACTTGTTCTTCTCAAGGAAGGTTTCAGCATTTCCCACCATGCATAAAACAACAACATAATCTTGATTTTTACATCACCATCAAGCAACTTTTTCAGCGTGTCATTAACATTCAAATTCAAACCCCAATGGCATATTTTGCACACAAAAACGCAGCAGGCAGGAGCAGCAGCCCATTTTGTTGACTTACTGACTCTAAGCTGTGGAAATAAATAGTACAAAGTTTGTGCTGTGAATCTGATTTGCAGTTGCTCAGAGGATACATTCAGAGTCAGAGCAGAACACAAGGAGAGGTAATTTGCATTGATTTGTGGTGACAGAATAATGTAGATGATGTATGAGCAACTATGAATTACAGCTTCTTTAATTTAAAGGGGAGAACCAGTCATATTTTACTAGCACTCAGTCAGATTGAGTGAGAGTTGGTTACTTACAGAAATTACCCCCCAAAAATATCCATCCACTCATTACAAGTCATGGCACAGATACTACAGAGACATGAAACTGTTACTGTATAATCTCTCTGCAGGGAATTTGCATGTGTTGGTTTTCAATTTGAGAAATATCCGGAGCTACTCAACACCGTGTGACTGTCACCTCCTCAGCTTCTCCCTCAGGTCATTTCAGTAAACATGAGAATGTTCTTAGTCAGTGTGGCAGGTTAATTAAGGTTTAAAAAAAGTACACCAGCAGGTTGTTCCTGTTGAGTTATTTAGTGTATAGGTCTATTAAGACCGCATGCTCAGGCTGTCCTGGGGAAGCTCACTTTAATGAATTAAACTGTTTATTACTCAAATGCTGTGGCTTTTAAAAGATATCTCACCAAAAGCCTTGACTGATGAAATACCATGGTATGTAACTATGTAACTGTCTATATGTTTTTTTTAATCCAGGGACTGATTTGCAACATGACTACTTACCCATTTACAAATTCTGTCCTTCTTGGTATTTTTTCACGTAGCAGTGACGTAACATACAACAGTGTTTAGTTCAGTTTGATATAAACCATCATTAGAATATTTTTTTAGTACACTTGAATCACACCTGAAGGGATCAGTGCAAATTGCTGAGTAAACAATTTGTAAACATTTGTACAGTAGCTTAATATAACTTACAACACAACTAGACTGGTGAGGTTTGTGAAGGCGTTGTCTGGTATGTACGAGATGCAGTTGAGTGCCAGCGTCAGAGCCTGAAGGTTCGCCTGGTGTCTCAGGGAACTGATGGGGACCTCCGTCAGGTTGTTGTCATCCAACCAGAGGTGGCGCAGCTGCTGAAGGCCTTCAAAACTGTCATCTGGAACGGTGGTGATATGGTTCGCATCCAGGCGACTACAAATCACAGATTCATTCAATTAATATGATGCTTAAAAAGACATTTGATACTGCCATAAATAAAAAAGCTAAATTATTCACAACTTTTTTTTTCTCCATCAATTATTTCCATATCATTCTTGCAGGAAAACTGTATTTCCGGTTTAAGAATTGATCATTTTACTGATACTATATGAAAGGGTTTTCCCTAAGCGCCGGACATTAAAGCATTTCTAGTCGGCTACTCTTTCCATCCTGACGTCCTGTGTCTGTTGGAGAAAGGGAGATTTTTAACGTGAAACTGTGTTATTGTGTTTTTACCATTTTAATAATCCATTTGTTTTTGAGGATGAGTTTTTAAAAAAAACGCATATTTTCCACAACTCTGCAGAATCTCTCTGCCCCTGCTCTCTCTGTGTGTGTGTGTGTGTGTGTGTGTGTGTGTGTGTGTGTGTGTGTGTCAGCGCTGCACACAGGGCGTCCTGGCAGGGCAGTGATTACCATCCTAACTTTAAATAAAATAAATATAGAAAGAACAGCCTTATGTATATGTGATAGACGTTTTGGTGTGTTTGGTTACTAGCCCCACCCAGAACACCTCCAAAGCACCCAAGTTGCATTTGCATAACCTCACATCATTCAACTCACTGCAGAGGGGCAGCAGCTCAACGTCAACATCCTCCTAGACTATAAACTCTTCCAGAAACATCTGAATCTTGACTGCAGGCTGAGGTTTGAGCTTTACTCTGTGGCTACACTTGCTCTTTGTGACCACTTAGCAGCACAACACCTGCATTATTGCAACCACTGCAATGGTCTAACTTTCTGTCTTTTTTTTTTTTTTTTAGCCACACTTATGAGAAATACAGAAATACCTCTCATCGCTCACTCAGGAAAACTCTTCATTCTTCAAATGTATGACACACAATGTTTATCTGGCTGCCACGGTAAATGTGATATTAACCTGTCCATTTCTTACTGGTTAATTCACAAAATTTTAATTTTATAATATATAGAGCATAACTCTCAAGTTTCATGCTGTGGATATTTAGGGTATCCAATGTGTAAGTGTTCCCCATGAAATTAATAATGTACTAGAGAGTACTGACCCCTGTAGATAGAATTGTAATCAGAAGCCAATAGATTGGTGGTTTAAAATAAAAAAAAGGAAATATTCTTAATTTAAAGATTAATGCACAAGTGTCCGTTTCACCATCACTGCACTGTTTTTTCATGCTATCCTCCTTCCCTGAGCGTCTCGCCCTCCCTCAAAATTCCTCAAGTGTCTGGGCTGGAAGAAAAACAGTCTTGATTGACATTTAGCTCTCTAAGGCTTTATACAAACCAAGTCCTAGCTCTGCCAAAGCATATTACTTCAGCTACAGACCTTAAAACCCTCACAGAGAAAAGACATCTGTTAAAAAGAAAGAGGAGAGGCACAGAAAAAAAAAAAAAAAAAGACGAGGGGAAGCAAGGGACACGAGGAGGGATATAGAGGAGTGATAATGGAGAGAAAGCTGGATTTTCAGCACGTTTCTCCAGCTGGATCCATTTCTCCTTTAGTCACTGTCAAATTCAAAAGGCGCAGTGGTGGAGGTAGGTGGTACAAATAAAGCTATGTACATGTTATGGTCTCAATGAAACTGACATTCAGTAGACGCAGAAATACAATGTCGAGACTGAGGGCAAGCGAAGCAGGAAATTGTTAGAGGGCTAACAGTTACGAGTAAACATGTAGGAACACACAAGCTCATTGAAAACCTGCTGATTTAGAGTGACTGACATTTGCACAGTGCTATTGCTTAGCGCACAACAAACACTGCAGCAGGAGTGAAGTCTTCACCCTCGTCATATTGCTGTTACCTGTAGGCAGGGCTGTAAACTAACTTTTTGGCTCACCTGCCAAGGGGACCGGTAGATGAAAAAATCTACCGGCCAAGTAAATTTTTTACCGGCCAAGTAATAAATTGCCTCTTTTTGTTACATATACATCTGTTTCAGTACTTTTCATTGAGATAACAGTATTATATAGCGATATATATAATAGGAAAGAGACCAAAATATTATTCAAAATACATTTTTAATATTTTGAATATTCAAAACATTGCGAACATGGGCAGTGCCAGTACCAGTTAACCTCCTGTTCTGATAACAAATGATAATAACAAAATTCAAGGAAAAAAAAAAAAAAAATAGAACAGAACAAAGTGGATCAGTGCATGATCTTTGGTCTCTTCTGATAAAGACGTCAGAGCAGTCACGGCAGGTTGAGTGAAGAGATGCTCGGACTGAGCCCGAGACACTGATTTGCAAACAGCGTGACATTTTTCTTCCTTCGTGCTCTCGGATGGTCTCGAGTTTCATCGTTTTATTGCCAACCACAATTAATTGGTGCGCTGCTTTCTCCTCTATACTCTTTCTTTTTGGGTCACTCACACCGGGTATGTGCCTCCACATTGCTGCGCCGGAACAACACTGCGCGGGCTGGTGGTGACGCGTGGAGGCTGATTTATACTACTGCGTCAAGTCGACGCCGTCACGACGCAGAGCCTCTGCGTCGACGTGAACCCCCGACACAGAGCCTCTGCGTCCGTCAACGTGCACCTCCAAAAATGTTTAGGCATTTTATCGCAGCAATGTTTTGCTATATTGTGACAAACACTTACCTGCCCCATGGCATGTAGCCCTCCAAAATTAAGTCGCCAGGGGAATATTTTAGTCGCATTTGGCGAGTGGCGACCGTTAGTTTACAGCCCTGCCTGTAGGTATAATTTAAGATACTATAAGTGATGGCTGCAGCCATGTATTAAACAGGGAAAATTAAAGTACGATGGTGTATGACAACTATCTGTTCTGAACAGTTCAAGCAATCTGATGCTCAATATGACCAGGAACATGGTTGCTGAAGTTTGACAAACTGTTACCGTAACACAATGCAGTTTTTTTATCGTTTCCAGAGTTGACATTTATTTTAAATAACGTGGCTCAACGTGTTATTTCTGTAATTTGGAGAGATATGCATGAGGCTGTACTTAGCCACAGTGGTGCTTTGGACTGACACAGGTTAGCATGCTATTTATTCATAGTACTAAACACAAAGTACAGCTGAAGTATTGGACAAATGAATAAATTGACCTGATGATCGGCAAAGATCACCAGTTCATCCTGAGGGGGGCGAGAATGCGTGTACCAAATTTCATGGCAATCCATTCAATTGTTGTCGAGACATTTTACTCACAACTACAAATGTCTTGGTGAGAGTTAGTAGTAGTTAGGTGAGATTGCTGCAAAAGCAATCCCACTATATGTTCTACTCAGTTTCAAAACTTCTTTAATGTATTTAGTTTACTAATAGACAGTTCGGTCTGGCCCAAAATGGTGGACCAACTGAACCATGCACCTAATGTGGCAAAAAAGCCCAAGTACTGATCTCAATTCTATATATACTTTTAGTGCATCTCATCTGTCATTCACACTGACAAATCAGTAGCCTCAAACTAAACTCCATTATTGCCGATATACCAACTTTTGCATAAATTTGTTTTGCAAATTTTTAGCACAAAACGTTTAGATCTTTAGTAGATAGATTAATAGTGTTCTGCTATTGCTTTATTGTCTTTGTGAGTAACTGTCTAGAATGTGGTTGTTAGTTTGGCACAAACTCTATGAATTCCACTTTGGATAGCAGGCTGTGTAAATACACTGCAGTGCTGTCTCTGACAACAGCTCTGATGATTGCAGCATATCTTCCTGTCCAGGAATTCAGGTCGAAATACCTTTTTCATTAACTGCAACTACAAGAGAATACAAGGGCTATTCATAAGACTCACTGACATGGCTGGTGTGACATTATGACTTAGTAGAGTGATTTCTTACATTTACACATGAATGACAGCCGCACCACTACTACCCTGATCATTTACCCGTTCCATCCGCAATTCAAAACAGTCAATTTTCAGTCCACGAGGCTGTAGTTTCACCAACTCAAGCTATTTCAATACAACAAAATATCTCACCTGTACAATTATTCAAATGTTCTTTGACAATGCCCCAAACATGTTTGCATGGATATGCCTGAGCATGTGTGTGTGAGCGTTTTGCACATGACTTACAGAGACTGGAGAGAATGAAGGGTCTTCAGGGCTGCGCTGGGCACAGTCTTTAGCTGGTTATTCTGGAGCATCCTGAAGATGAAATGGTGAAAGTGATGATATCAACTCAACAAAATCAACAATGTTCCTTTTGCATCACAAACCTAAAACAATATGTATCCACAGGTACATTCCTTGTTCACTATACTAGTGAGCTTTGTGAAGGTCTCCTCTGTGTGTTGATTTGAGTCAACACACAGTGAGTGTGTTGAGCCACACTGGTTACAGTTATTCCTTTGGAAAGGACAGTGGTTTCCCTGATTTCGTGTTTGCCAAGCTGATGAGAAAACTTTGATCATCAAATGAGAGCATTTGTTTGTTGGTTTTTAGTCTGTATTTCATCTTTGGTTCATTAAGAGCAATGTAAAAATTGTGTGTCCTTATATAGTTAGTGTTTGTAATAACTGACCCAAATCCAATGTGAATGGGGCTGTTTGAACTGCATGTAGTCAAAATAAAACTTATAATGTTGTGACTTCTGTAGTTGCAGATAACAATGTGAATAAATCAACTGATATAAGCATATACAATGCCTCGATGTGTTTGTGTTTTCAGTCTCATATCTAAGACCTCACCTCTGACTCAACAGGACTTTAAACTTTTGGCTCAGTGCAGAATCAACAGGGCAGTGCTTTTTGTGTGCAGCACATAATTGTGCTGCCTGATGTAAATTATGCAGAATTAATTCATAGACAGAGCTTGTATGCAATTCTCTGTTGATGTTACAGTTTACAGTCGGGGCAGGAATGGAAAAGTGCATTTAGTCTATTCTAAGTGGATGTTAGTTGTATGACTATGATTAGGGTAGCAATAACTGACAGCACCGGAATGTTACCACAAACTGCAATGTTTACCCCCCCACCCCTTGTGTGGAGCACTTCACGCTGTCACAGCCATAAGTGTATGTGGTGGTGTATGTATGTGTGTACTGACACCGGTGGTGGTGGCAGGGAGGATGTATGCTTACAGGACTTTGAGCTGATGCAGTCCAGACAGGGCTTCAGGGTGGATGAATGACAGGTCATTCCCCGCAAGTCGTCTGAATAAGAGAGAGACGGAAAGAAAGAGAGAAAGAGAGAGCGAGAGGGAGAGAGTCAAGTTTATATTTGAGACATTTCTTAAAAGCTACAGGAGACCATGTTTGCTGCATGAAAAGAACATACTGTTACAAACAGAGTATATTGTATTAAGAAAGCAATACACAGTGTTGAGAACTTCTTCACATCCAACGCCTTAGTAGATCAGGTTCCAGCTCTCAAGCTGAACACGGGGTCTGGGGTGTCAAAGACATGCGTCTGTGCCATGGCCTGTTGTCACTTCGTCTGTCACCCACAAGAGATTAGAACTGTTCCTGGCCCTATTCAATGCTCCCTTTAGAGAGAGTGAAAAAATAATTCACCGCCCTGAGGCTGAGACAAGCTGTGTATGACTCTAACGTTATCCTTATTTCCTTTAAACAGTTTTGTCTTGAAACATTTATCATAAGGCAGCTGCTTCAGTCTCTGCACGAATTACTTGAGGCTGAGGGGACACCTCCCTTTCCTGCTCGGCACAGGAAGTGTATAGGAAATAGGGGTGTAAATAAGCATGGGACAGGCTGACTGGCACACGGAGCCCAAGTATACTATCTGGCTTGAGAGATTAGCAACAGATTTATCACTCTGCAATGTGAGTCAGGCCAGACTGAATTCCCTGCAACAAGAGCTGTTGGGTGTGAGCCTGAGAATCAAGGCTGACTGTACTAGAAGACCATGTACCCTTCGTGTGGATTGAAAACTGTTTTTTTGTTTGTATGCAAGAAAGCTTTCATAAGTTTCTATCCACCTGTTTTTATTTATCAATGTGCACATAAAAACATAGAAACAAGATGATTTCAATGAATCAACTTTTAATATTTGCATCACAGTGGTGGATGGAAACAGTCATTTAACTCCACTTTCTTTTGCAGATTTTTGGAAAATTTGTTCCAAGTTCATGAAACATTTGGATGGAAAATTGGCTTCAGAGGCAACAAATTACTAATAAATTTCCATCTACCACATGAATGGAGAGTCACCTGTTCAGCAGCCAAGACACAGCGTCACAGAAGATGGCAAGTCCAAAAAGACTGTAAAATGCTTCAAAGAGTTAAATAAAGTCTTTCTGTGCTTCTAAATTGAAAGCTTCTGACAGCTTGACAGGAGAGCATGTGAGTAAACAATTAAAAACCAGAATGAAGAAAAACCTTACTTTGCCAAAAGAAATTATTTAGTTGATTGTTTTTTTTTTAATTTTTATTTATTTTGGATTGATTTACAATCTGTTGCCAAAAAAAAACTATATGTCTCATCATCATGGTCTCCACCAACAGCAGACTAACTGCTCTGAACGCACATTAAAAGAAGATTTTGGACGTCACAGGCCATATTTACTGTATGGTTGACTATAGCTGTCATATTTGGATGTGAATGCTCACCAGCTTTTTAAAGAGGCTGTCAATTGAGATTGACTTGGCTTTGAGACAAAGACATATTCAATAATTCACAATACCACCAAATCAATCAATGTGAACACTTGTCTCTACTGAGCCACAATTTGTCAAGAGCGTGTCTTTCCACATCTTTTTTGAAATTAGACTTTCACTCCAAGACCTGCAGTTATAGTCATGACTACAGTACAAGTTGTCGCACGCATATGGACGCCTACAAATTAAAAATTACATATTCTGGTTGATTTCCAACAGATAGTAGCCAATGTGGTTAATTCAATATGACTTAATTCCTCAAGAACTCACAGAACCCAGAACCTGCAGTCAATGTCACAAGCTGCTAAGCTCTACATGAAAAGGTGTTTTGACAAATCTTTCAGATCCTTCAGGTTTCACAATATAAAGAGCTTCTCCTCCTCTTGCATCTCTCAGCAAATTCAGGACGTCGCCCCAGGCTTTGATGAGGACAGAAGAATGTGCTAAATCTCACTGAGGAAAGGCTAAATCCTATCCTTGTGCAACACCACTCCTTCAGGTCTACTTTTGTCAGGAGTAGATGCACAAAGAGCCCTGCAGTGCAGTCTGACAGAAGACTAAAAACATGACTTGTGAAGTTTACAAAAAAAAAACATATTTAGGCCTTAAACTTTGCTGTAACAATACACTAACTTTCTATAAGGGAAACTACTATAGCAAAACCCAAACAAGCACCCCTCCCCCACAACTGGCTCACATGCTCCCACATGTGCAATACACACCTTTCTGTATCACTGTCGGTATAGGTAGCTGTTACGATAAGCCTATGTCTTCATTTCAATTTCATTTCATGTTGTCAATGAAAATGTTCATATCACCATGTTCAGAGTTGTAAAGTGCCTCGGTTATAGAAAAGTTGCATTCCTTTTGCCCAGAGACTATGTTGCGTAGCTTAGAGTTGGAGGCATGAAACTCTCCTGGTTGAATCATCAGTACCAAAGATTAACAAATCAGAAATTAAAGTTTCTAGTTCAAATAAGGTAAAAGCCTGTGTACTACTTTGTAGTTGAAGTTAACTACAACTCACAAGCTGCATTTCAGCAGGAAAAATCCAATCACACCCAATTAATTTTGGATCAAATTAGCAGCTATAGTGCTGTGTTTTATTCCCAGCTGCAACGACTAAGTGTATTGCCACTGTCAGGCTTCTCCATGGCAGCGGCAACCAAGGCTCTTGGGTACTGTAGTATCATTATTACACATCATATTCATTGTACTGTAGAGAATAATGAAAACCAACCAATGAGTCCATAGTCCAAAATCCTTTAAGAGTAACTACACCTTCAAATTCTGAAGAAGAGCCCTTCCTCAAGGAATATTTTTAAAATGCAACAGGGGAGTGTGAGGGAGGCTCGTGGCAAGGGGTCAGGGGACATTGCTCATAGAATGGATAGTGAGGTAGAGCTGGTAGTAAGAAGTAACCTGCCATGTATCTATATGTACTAGCAAGAAGCTCTCCAGTGTGTGTGTGTGTGTGTGTGTGTGTGTGTGTGTGTGTGTGTGTGTGTGTGTGTGTGTGTGTGTGTGTCTGTGGTGGTAGTGAAAGTACATAGCTGTAGCTCCGCCATCACATTAAGATTACTGTTCACCAGCCTACTGCCACTGCAGAGGAATACATTTAAACATTACAAAACAAAAAACATTACATTAATGACAATAAATGCTTTAAATCATACTGTGCACAAAATGCAACATATAAGCAACATAAGACTGACCCAGATGTCATTATCACAATTCACTGTAGATGCAGTCAGCCTATTGGTCACAGGTTATTTTCAAGAATACAAACAAACTGCTAAGGAGTCGGAGAATACCTGTCATCACGTCTGCTGAGCTTTGTTGCGCCTTTGGCAAGAAAGAAAGAGAGCAGAGGAGATTGCGTGACTACGAAGGAAGCTATATTCCTCCCTCGTCTCCGCTCCTGTCCTGTATGAGGATGGCCCGCTCTCTTTCTCTGTCAACTCTTTCCCTTTCTGTCTTTGCCCTCAGGGCCCATGCTCTGGTTCACTGACACTGCTGCAGCCTCAGAGCAAAAAAGCCATCCACCAAAGTTCACTGAGACAAGCCTGCAGATTTGTTTCCAGAAAAAGGTTGAACAAACACACATATGAACTAAGGGTATATGTCAATCAAAATACCTCTCTTTAAAAACAGACGCCCCATAGACAGTCCATTCATTATGACGATCTAAGACAAGAAAGACGTAGCAGTAAGACTGGGTGGCTTTTTAGCCTTGTTGCCATGGAAACCATTGTTTTGCCCTCTTCCTTCCTGCCTTGCATTCCTCCACACAATGTGATGAAAAGTAAATTGCCTTTCGACAAAGGAGATTGGGGTGGTGTATGGAAAAGAAGAGGGTGAAGACTCGGCCGGCTGAAAGATGCAAGGGAGCTGAAAAAACATGGCCAAGTGGAGCTGGAACCGCTGTTCACTCGCTGGTCAGTTTGCATTCTCAGGGCCACATGTTACCTGATATCAGGTAGACAGATTTTATCTCTGACTCCCAGCAGCACAGAGCCACACAGCCGAGTATTTAAAGAATAAAGAAATAACAAACACCCACTGAGATTAGATGTATGCCACTCAACAAAGCCCCAGAGCATTGATGTGCTGTTGCCACCCTGATAATCCCTTAAAAGGAAAAATCCACACAGGATGTCACATGATTGCAGCTTCAATACATGTTGTCTCACCTCACCTTTTTAATTGAGCTTTACTGCACCTTTTATAACCGCCCTTGCTCAATTCATGAATGGCGAGTGATTCGTTACCTCACGTAATGCTACGCTTATCTTCTCCGGCTCAGAATAAGGGCATGTTGTGCACCAATACTGTGTGTTTTGCAGTACAAACTCAAATACCCAGGTGCGTATCATAAAGCCCAGCCCTCATGTCAACATTGTACAGAGTAAATACATCATTAACAAGTGGGGGGGGGCATGTACTCACAGTTCTTCCAGATAGGGGAAGTTCTTGAATACATATGCTGGAAGCTCAGTGATGTTGTTCATGCTCAGGTCACTGTGGAAACAAAAAAAAAATATCAGTTAGAAACACAGTGAAATCTCTGAGCTCACTAAAACCTTTGAATCAGAGTTTGTTATGGTTTTAGTAAGCAGGCTTAACAGATCTTAAATGTTTTACTTACTTGTATAAGATTTTGTATTTATTAGAGAAATTCATCTCTGTCTTGTTGTATGAACCAAACTACATCAAACGTGCAATTAAGATCGTAACATGATGAAGTCTTTGAGTTGTGTAATTGTAAACTATACGAACAACAGGGTAGCTGTGTTACACATGCCTTAAGACAGTTTTATAATTTTTTTTCATTTTATGTCTTTTGACTGTGCCTGCATGAGTGCAAGCTCAACGACAAAAAAGCCTTGAAAAAACCCTTCTCCTTAGCCGCAGGGATCTTCAGTTTTCAAACCAACTTCAAGTAAAGATAGGCATGTAGCAGCATGAAAAATATGCACACAGGACTTGATTTGCTTCCCCGCCAAAGCTAATATGAGAATATGTGTTTACATTTTCATAATGATATTTCAAAGAAAACACACTGATATGTATATGCTCACTACTGAAACCGTGTTATCTTTAGGAAAGCAGTGCTGTGTGTTTTCAACTGGCAGTGAAATGTAAGGGACAAAATGCTACATTAGGTCTGCAGAGGAGACCTATAATGTGAAAGTAAACTCAACTCTGGATGCCTAATCTTGAGTAGGAATCTACTAACCTGCTTCAAAAGAAAGCCCCCACCCCTCCTCCACCCAGACGCCATATGTAAAGAGATGGCTCATATCAAGACTGAAAAAACATCCGGGATTCACAAATGTAGCAACCCCCTGCCCCCCTCCCTTTCACTCTCCGACTGGTCATCTTGAATTTCACTGCCAGATCTCTCTAGGACCTTGTGTGTGGGCCCCTGAATCCTACAAGGATCATATTGCCCTTCCTCTGCAGTCCCAACTACACACACACACACACACACTCACAAACACACACATAAAGAAGCCTTAAAAGGCGGGCCCTGACATAACCCTCATCATCCCAGCGACCTATATCCCATCTCCGCTTACCTGGTTATCCAATTACCATATAGACTGTGCAGCTACAACACCACTTCCATCAACATCCTGCTTATGGGTTTTTTTTTTTTTTTTTCCTACCCTGACAACATCTCTGGTGGTGTTCTTCAACCACTGCTGCAGATCTGCCACCACTGATGGTCAGATGGATACATCCCTAACCACATTTTAAACCGTTTGACTAAATCTTCTGCAGACTGTTGACTGCTTTGAACCACATGCAAGCCTGGGGAGTATGGGAGGCCTGCACGACTCTATCACACTTCCTCCCTCCCTCTGTGTGTGGCTGCTTTACTCATCAAGGTCCTGGCCTGTCCCAGCTAAGATAGATTGAAGAGGACACTAAAAATGCAGATGTGATAAACGGTGACAAGCCTAAATGCTTCTACAAACAGGTATCAGTAAATTTCTATCACATGTGCCATTTGGCTTCATTTTAGCAGAGGAAGCAGAGAATCTGAGAAAAAAAAACAGACATGCTTTGAGAAAAGGAAAATATAATTGCTAAGGTATAATAAGAGCATATTCTAACAATATAGAGGCAATCAGCTATGTGAGGGCCAAGCAGCCCAGCAGGCCACTGTTGCCATGGAAACGCTATGTCATTGTGTCAAGGGCATGGTTGTAAGCACTCACAGCAAGTTTCATGTCAGTTGATTAAAGATTGGTTGCGATATGACTTGAGTTCTTCCATGTTGTAACTTTTGTGAGACTTAGCCTGAAGATCAGCTGTGCCAATTTTAGTGACGATTGGCAAAGTTTGTCTGAGAAGTAGTGAAAAAACACTTTTACATAAAATCCAATATGGCAGAAAATCATTGAACTCAGCTTTATCCAAGGAATCTAATGGTACCTCATTTTTGAAAATCAGGCATACGGTCCAAAAGTTACATACGTGAACATACCCCCAAATCTGACCTGTTGGTGGCGCTAGACCTCTTAAAGCACAGATGTGACACTTGGTGAAAAGCATCACAGGGGTGTCCCCAATCAGTGTGCCCAATTTCAAATTTTTTTACCATATGGTTTTAGGGGCTGCCTTTCGAGAGAAAGAAAAAGATGAAGGTAGAGATACAATGGGGTGCATACGCACTGCTTACACGCTCACAGACACAGAGAGACAAACATTAAAACACTGTGTATAGTGTGATAAATAACAGTTTTAACAGTGTGTAGTGATCATCTACTAAAATTATGTGTTTTAATCAGACTAATCAGACAGTGAATGTGATCAGAATGAATGAGATTAACAGTAAATACACTTATATCTGGTGCAAAGACTAACTGAGCATATTTCTGCTTAGGTGAATATGGGGGTTTTAATCATATACAGTTTAAACCGTTGTGTTTCTGACATGCTGAAACACATGTACGATCATCTCTGTGCATCTGTTGCATCTCTGAAACTTCCTACAACCTGTTGTTTATTTGACATTATTTCTAACAAAACAAACCCATATTAAAACACCACAAAAGACAGTGCCTATAACAAGTGTCCATAGAATTCAAACACAGCAACGAAGCACAGAGCAGCTGCCTGTTGCAGCAGCACTTTGTAAGTTCAAACTTGGCCTGTTTATAGGTTGTTTACCAAGTACAGATTTACAGATCACTGCATAACCACACAAACTACGTCTTACAAAGAGCTTAATTGTTGCTAAATATTTACACTTAATAACTACTGGGCGTAACTGTTGTGCAGCCGCTTTAACCACCTGATAAAACTTACTTGTTGGGAAACTTTGTGAGGTGATATGTAAGAGCACAATAGGCTTCATAACTAAGACAAAACCATATGTTACCCAGACCAATCCAAACAAGCAGGAAAAGACTTTGAGGTCATAAGCCAAAATGCCAAAAGCTACTGTAACATAACTAGAGAGTTCATTGGTTCCTATGAGAGGTTTCACCGGAAGGACAACAATCAGCGCAGCACTTCACAAATCAAGCCTGTGTGGCAGAGTGGCCAAAATAAACACACTCCTAGAAAAAAGGGACACGCTTTGAACAAAGATCCTGTGGTCTGATAAATCGAAAATCCAACATTTCAGCCTTAATGCAACGTGTAATGGCTATACAAACCAGACACAGCTACTGTACTTATCCATTTAAAACCAACCCACACCATACTGTAACACCATATTGTAAAAATGTTCAGGAAAGCTTATGCAATCAATATTTTTTCATTTTGGATTTAAAATGAATTTACATCAGTTGGTAGAGATTTGTTTTCACTTTTTGTGTAATTTCTTTTGTGTAAAAAAAAAAAAAAAAAAAAAAAGTTGAATGGATATTTCATACCTGTATTATCTGACAAATTTGAAAATGACCTACCATCCAAAGCTCTAAAAAAAAAATACTTAAAATACAAAAAAAAATGTTTTAATTTCTGAATATTGTGCTTAGATTATCAGTGGTTCCTGTGTGTTGACCTGCTGTCAAAGCAAAAGTGAAACATACAGCACATCTGTCATCAGTGACTTTTTTTCACAGCCTGTAGAAGTGACTTTTAGTGTACAACATTACACTAGACAACACCTTAAATTTACACGAGGACAACCTTATTTAATGTAAAATGCATGTGGGATAATGAGCTATACATTATCACACATGCAATAACACATGAATTGCATTAGTCAGGTAAACATATGGCTTGGTCCATTTCAACTAAGTTCAGTGATAACGCAGCATAAAGCAGAAGACCAGTTGCTATGGTTACCTGCTGTTTAATAAACCTTGCATACTGATGGTGGTTAAACTGCTGACCAGAACATACTTTATGTGTCCTGTTTGCCAATCAGAAAACGGCAATAGACGGTGCTTACAAGTGACATATAAATGTATGACAGGATCAGGATTTTGAAAAGGAAAATTTGAAAAACAATTTTAAAAAAATGCACCTTCCCTCATGGAGACTTTGTGTGGCATTTATAGAGAATCTGTTGCATGTTCCCAATTAATGTTTCTGTCACAGTTTGTTGGATCACTCAGGCAGTCTGCTGATAGAGCAGCTCTACAGTCTGCTCACAGGGAATTTAAGCACTGTTTTTATTTCCCTTTTACTCATGTTTTTATCATATCATTCAGAAAGTGTTCAGACCCCTTCAATTTTTTTAACATTTTGTTATGTTGCAGCCTCATGAAAAAATATCAAATTCAAGCTCTTTGCTGTAACACTTGCGTGCCTTTTCTCTTGATCATCTTTGAGATGTTTCTACACCTTGATTGGAGTCTACCCGTGGTAAAAACAGCTGATTGGAAATGATTCATAAAAGGCACACACCGGTTTATATAACATCTCACAGCTGATAATGCATATCAGAGCAAAATCCAAGCCATGAGGAGGAAGGATCTGCCTGTAGAGCTCAGACACAGGATTGTGTTGAGGCTCAGATTTGGGGAAGGCTACAAAAAACATTCTGCTGCACTGAAGGTTTCCAAGAGCACAGTGGCCTCCATAATTCTTAAATTGAAGACGTTTGGAACAAGTAGGACTCTTCCTAGAGCTGACTGCCTGGCCAAACTGAACAATCAGGGCAGAGGGGCCTTGGTAAAGCAGATGACCAAGAACCTGAAGGTCACTGTGGTTGACCTCCAGAGATCCTGTGTGGAGATCCAGAACTTCCAGAAGTTCATCTCAAAGATGATCACGAGAAATGGGAGCAGAATTTTAATTGTCATAGCAATGAGTTTGAGTTCTTATGTCAATGTGATATTTCAGTTTTTCCTTTTTAATAAATTTGCAAAAAAATCCTACATTTAAGAGCCTTATACATAATCTATAGAATATAGTGTATAATCGTATTAAGTACATTTCAATACATAATTTTCAATAGTACTAGCAACGATTTTGCATATTCATAGCAGGATTTACATATCTTCGAATGCAAATTACAAGTTCACTTCCTTCACGTTTTTCTTTTAACTTTATCATCTCTTTCTTGAAGTGAAACCTGATTTCCAGAGGTAGAAGAGCTTACCCTTCTCCCCCCTGTATTTAACGAGTTCAACGTTTTCTGAAAGTAAACTGTACAGCAAAGATCAAGACTTTTCCAAACTCCCTTTCTTTTGAAGCTAAACTTTCTATCACTTTTGAGAAAAACTTCACGTCTTGAAAATATGGACTAACATAATCTCTTCCTTCTTTTTTGTAACCAGGCGCTACTACTCTACTAAACTTATTTCTACAATCCACACAAAAACTCTTCTCAAAACCTACAATCAAGGATGTTCAAGATACTAGTAAAAAACAATTAAATGGATGCTGCAGCACACTGCACTGCACAATGCAATGACAAGTTGATCAATTGTGTCAAATATTGGTGAATAGACAGTTAAGATTATACATCGTAGATATGTACATGATTTGGTACAAAGGACATTTAAAAGCTAACCTATCTCTATTATGTCACATTACTGAAGGAAACAAATGGGAGTTTCAGCACAGGTATATTATGGACGGTGAATGCACAATTAGCAGCATCCTTCTGCTCCAGTCTTGGGCTATACACTGAATAAATGTCAACTACCTAAGATGGTCTAGAATTGTCGATGTGCTCTCCACACGACAAACATTACATTTCTTTACACTTCTGAGCATTTGCTCATCATTCTTTTCAACGCTCATGTCCTGTTAACAGGTCTTAGTCCTATGACCCTGACCTTTGACCATTTAAGTCAAAAACGTCAAATCTTAAAAAACTCAGCTTGGGATGATAGTTCATTTTTGAATACTGGGCACAAGATGCAGAAAACCTGCAATCATTAGCAGTTAGAAACTATGTGATGGGGGGATGGGAATAGGTGTATAAGTGGAGGACAGGGTTGGGGACTCAGAGAGGGGGAGAGAGCGTTAATATTCCCCCATCCACAAGTCATCCTGTTTGGGAGCGGGAACCACTGACTGGATCCTTTCACCTCTGCTGACCAAGAACAAAAGTATCATTCAGTTAAAAATGGATTGAGGGCACCAGTGGTGAAGCCGGCTAGCTTCACCAGCAGAGTGCAAGACCCCTGACGCCACCCCTCTGTTTTCCGTAAGTCTCAACCTTGTTCACACTATGAAAGGGCCTAACTCAAGTGAGATGTAAGCTGTAATAACTCCCTCTTGCTCCCTTAAAATGCACACAAGTTCATGCAGACACTGTGCCAAAAAACGAAACCTGTGCAGAGACTCAGTGACAGGTAAACTACATACCTTCAAAAGGAGTGTTTGCTTTGTAACTGGCTGAGGGGCCTCCTCTTTTCTCACTCATCTGCTTTTCTGTGACAGGGCTGTTTCCATTACAGATGCCAAAACTCAAGCCCCTGTGGGCTGTAGGTAAGAGTCCACTCGAACACTGTCATATGATTTATTGTACAATGTATGGTCTTTTGTTGCCATTTTTTTTTTTCCTAGAGTAAAAAGGTACAAATCCACAGAACGACAAAATTAACAGCCTTAAATACTCAGCCTTGAAAAGAGTTGTTTTCCTGACCTTTGGACATAGTTATGCTTACAAAACACTACCTTCAATCTGTCTGTTTCTGCTATTTGGAGTGTATATATCTGTATGTTTGTATCTTTAAATTAATACACCTTACTCCCTGTTTTTGGCACCGACTAGATTTTTCCTCACTGTCTTTACATCACCATATTGATTCTAAAGACATGATAACTGCAAACAAATGTGAATGAGCTCAGTTGAAGATATTGTAATACAAAACACTCATATATGAGACTTTTCCCTTACACATCAGCAGGCCATTGTGGGTGCATTAGCCATGAGAGAAGGAGCCCTTGCAGCTGCAATATGTCTCACTAATCCATCATGATCCCTAACCCCAGTGCTTCACATACAAAAGACGGAGGGAGTGGGAGAGGACAACTAAAGTTCAAGAGACCAGGAGAACAAATGAGAGTAGGACAGAGAGAGGGACAAACAACCTTTCACATACTTTTAAGAGTTTGAAGTGAATACATTAGGCACGTTGGTGTTTAAAACTTGTCACAGAGCATTGAGATAACCATGGCGAGAGCAGACTGTGAGACGAGAAGATCCTGAAAACAACATATTGTTTTCCAGTTTGGCATAAAATAGGCCAGCACAGAGGGGATAAGAGGTATGATATCATTTTGTGAAAACATTGTTTCATGTTGAGATGTCAGACTGCCCATAATACATTGAGGCATTTTTTTCTCCCAGAGGAAGAAGTATGCCGAGAGATTCAGCTGTAAGCAGTAGGCCTAGCGTGACATGTCTTGACAGCCTGGTATATGAATCCACTCCCTCTGTTTACTTTACCTAACACTCTCTTAACAATGGTGATTTCAAGTGGCACAATATTGGTTCTGGTGTAGTGAGGCTTGGGCCACCATTCTTAAAAGGTGGCAAAACCACATAGAGGTTTCCCCAAACAAGCACAAGCCTTTACACTTTGAGGCAAGGCGACAATGAAACGCAAGTTATTCTATTAACCAAGAAACATTCTAAATAGACAAGTGCCTGTGTAAACTCAAAGTCATAACTCCTTCTATTTGTTATTCAAGGGAGCACAGTAACTACAACAAGCCACAATAAATTGCTGTTTTCAGTTCTGTTGCAGAGGTGGTTACTTAAGTTTATGATTAACCCAGTGGCTGTGAAACAAACTGAAGAGTTTCTTCATGGGGCAATCAACTGTATCTGCACCCTTCCGTGCAGATCTAACCTGCCTGGTGCCCATGAGCTCCACTTTTTTTTGTAAAAACCAGTGCCCTTACTTTGAAGCAGAAGTTAAACTCTTGTGGTGAGAATGTGACAATGGCACAAGCTTGACTCCTAATTATTTTACGTATGTACAGCACTGGGAACAAGGCAGTGCTGGCTACAATCCATACAGCAGAACTCACCCAAATCTAGCCCCATTTGTGAGCACAACACTCCGAACTTTACTCCATGATTCAGTCGCATAGCATTTCCAACCCAAACATAGGGGTAAAGTTCAAATTGTTATGTTTTCACCTGTGATCCAGCAGTAAGTTGTCTATTAAAAGGTGATTATGTGATCCCAGAAACATCTTCTGTTTGCCTGAAAAATAAAATGTTTATCAGGGGCCAAACTAATGTTTAAATCCAATATAGCCTGGTTTTCAATCAATATTAGCTGGTTTAGCCCCAGACAAACATTTTATCATTCCTGGCAGAAAGTAGACATCTCTGATATCTGAAAAATACCTTTGAAAACACAACCTGCTGCTGGACGACGGGTAGCAAATAACGGTTAGAGGGAGTGCATGGAGTGATGAGGTCACAAACAGATCTAAGTCAAACCATGCTGATCATTAAGTCGTAAACATTCACTGGTTCCAGACACTCAAATGTGAGATTGCTGCTTGTCTCAGTTTTATATAGTTGTAAATTGAATATATTTTTTAATTTGGACTGCTAGTTGCCAAAAAAAAAGAAATTTATAGACATAACATTGGCTCTGGAAACTTGTGCCTGTCATTTTTGACTACTTTATACATTTTATAGAGTGAATGCAGCAACTGACAATTGTTCTTATTATTTATTAAGCTTCTGATAATTTTTCTTGATAAACAGTTTGGTCTAAAAAATGTCCAAAGCGTCCAAAATGAAATATTCAAATTGCCTATAAATCCAGACAATAAAACCAAACCCCATAAATATTCAGTTTACTACCATGACAAAGAAAATAATCAAATCTGCACTTTTCAGACACTGGGACCAGAAAGTATTTATTGCTCTATTATCAAAACAGTTGTCATTTATTTTCTGAAGCTCAATTTATCGACTAATCAACTCTAAAATGACTGATTTAGAGCTGCAACCATTAGTCAATTAATCAGTTAGTTAACTGACAGATAATCGTTGAATAACTTGAATAATGAATAAACATTTTGTTCATAAGCAAATATGTAACTTTCACTGGTTGCAGCTTCTCAAATGTGAGAATGTAATACTTTTCAGGGTCATATCATATCAAAGTGAATATATCTGGGTTATGAACTGTTGATCGTACAAAACAAGACATCTGAAGATGTCATCTTGGCCTCCAGGAACTTATAATAGGCCTTTTCCACTTTTTACTTACATTTTCCAGATAAAAATAATGAATCTTGAAAATAATCAGAAGATTAATCAATAATGGAAATAAGCATCTGTTGCAACCCTGGATTAAAAGTAAAAAGTACCTAATAATATTAGTTTCAGCCCTACAGATGTCTGTTACAACTCAACTGTGAGCTGGTTTAATATTGTTTCTGAGAGGAATGCAACTTTTTAGCTGTACTGGAGAAGTTGGTAAGCAGTTGTAGCTATAACTGTGTGTTGTAAACTGACCTGTGAGAAGACCTTGGGTTGTGACACATCAAATAATGACTCAGACTACAAGCCCTGACTAACCAGGTCATTCTGACTAACATCTTCAGAGTATTTCCTCTAGTGAGACATACAGTATGTGAAAAGTTTACCCGGTGATGGTGAATGTCCATCATTCACTTGCGGTGCAAATACAACAACATCCCATACATGCACAGGGGCCTTTACGGTGAGGCATGTATAGGTGCACAGACATGTTTTGAGCGTGTACTTCGCGGTGGATGTTGGTTAGCACTTACAGGTAGTAGGTGAAAGCGCTGAGCCCGGTTGGGACGATGGTCAGTCCTCTCCCGGAGCAGTCTGCACCTCCATCTTCATCGCAGCTGCATGAGGGCGAACAAACGGCCGTCGACTGCCCTTGACCGGTGGCACCAGGACGAAGGAAACACCACAAACATATCCAAAACAAATCCACACGCATTTTCTCCTCGTCGGTTCAGGTGAAAGCGACACAAAAAGGCGGACAGGGGAGGCTTTGTTAGTGGTTTAATCTATTCCGGACGTCGACTTCTCATGTGGTTTGGTCGGTTGAGGCATGAAGAGATGAAGCCTAACCGACGCTTTTCAATACAAAATGTAACGTTCAAACACTTCGTACATTAACGAGCCTGACCAAAAATATCCACGCTAACGTCTAGTTAGTGTTAGAAAGAAGACGAAGACGAGCGATTTACCTTGCTGTGAAACATTTCTCAACCCCCTGTGTGTCGTATTAGTCCATGAAAATAAAGTAGCAGTGCTGGCGACAGGAGCGGTAGCCTACCTTGCGTTTTTTGCGTTTTCGTTGTCCCATTAAATAAACCCCCCCCCCGAAAAAAAAAAACTAGCGGTGGCTGTTAACGCGTCGCTAAGAAGCTGATCCGGTGACAGTGAAATCTTCAGTTAAACATACCGGACAATCATTTTTCTGTCCTGGTATGTTTCCTTGCAGGAGATCACCGTCAGTTTTCAGCCATTCCTCACGTTCCCCTCCTCTGCTCCTGACATCAACAGCATGCTTGTAGCTCGGCAGGCACCCTACCGGACAACCTGCAGCACTGGGCCCGGCCTGTGCTGAGACCTGCACCACAACGACAGTCTGCCAACCGAGTGCTGCACACTCGCCCACAAAGCAGTTGCACGAAAACAAACAAACAAATAAACGTAAGGTAAAACTTTTTTAGTCTGGTGGGAAAAGTAGTCAGATACTTTACTTGACTAAAAGTTCTACTACTGTAAACTATCTAAGCATGGACGAGCCTACTGCTGGCACTGGCCTAGGGCCCCAAATGGTCAGGGGGCCCCTGGGCTTCAACTGCAACATGTCAAAGAAACACAAAACAACAACAAGGAGAGGAGGAATAAAACGGAAAAATAAAGAGATGTCAAATCACTTAAAACAGATGTAAAATGACTACTAAAAATGACTACATAGCAAATGCAAAAACCTAAAAATATTTTTTTTAAAAATAGACAAAAACTACAACAAAGTGACATAAAATGACAACAAATAGGAATAAATGAGAAGAAAAGATACATAAAGTGACCACAAACACACAAAAAGACCACAAAGAGATGTAAATCAACTATAAAGAGACACAAAACAACCAGAATGAGATGCAAAACAGCTAAAACAAAACGCAAATCTACTAAATAAACATCAAGAAAAAGACACAAAACAACTACATGCATCTCCATGTCTTTTTTCCATCTGGGTTTGTACATAACATGCCCGTGCCCATGATTGCAAGTGAAGGTAGGGTGATTTCAGTTAAAGTGAGAAAGTTATGTGGCAAATTACACCTTAGATCTCCATCTCTGCAGAAGACTTCTGAGGCTCTGCTAGAATGACTGTCGGCTTCTTGGTCAACTCCATGAGCAAGGCCCTTAGTGCCAGGTTACTCAGTTTGGCTGGATGGCCAACTCTGGTAAAGAGTCTTTGGTGGTTCCAAAGTTCTTCTATTTCACAATTAGAGCCCGCCGTGTTCCTGGGAACACTCAGCTCATTAGAAATGGTTTCAAAATGTCCATGGCTTGATCACGGAAGTCTACAGAGAGTCTTCTGGACTTCAGGGCTTGGTTTTAGTCCTGACATGTAATGTGACTTCTGAGACCTTATATACACATGTGTGTGCCTTTCTAAACTATGTGCAGTCAATTCAGTTTGCCACAGGTGAGCTCCAATCAAGTTCTACACACACACACACACACATGCACGCACACACACACACACACACACACACACACACACACACACACACATGCACCTGAGCACAATATGGAGTGTCACAGCAAAGGTCAGAACTTTAAGTTTTCTTTTAATAAATTTGCAAAAAAATTCTAAATATCATGTTTTCACTGTCATTGTGGGTTATTGAGTGTATATCACAGGTGGGCATTTTGAAAACTGGGAAAGGCAAAAATGGGAATTTTATCCATTTAAAGTAAAATACAATACAACACAATAAAGTGTGCAAGAAGTGTCTGACTCACTAGCAATTACTAATGCCTAATATACACAAGTAAAAAAAAGGTGTTTTTGCCATAATTATGTCTTTGCCAAAAGAATGCAGAGACTAACAGTACACTTCCTGAATGAATGAATCAACTGCTACTGTCAAAGACCTTTTAGCAAGAAGACACACACACCGCTGACGGCTTCTGCTGAACTGTTCAGATGGCTGTGGCAGGTCTAAACTGTGCCCAGATATGTTTTGTGTTGTGTGTGTGTCCATTCAATTAGGGGTCAACCATTCGCTTGCTATAAAGAACTAACAAGCTATAGATTGTCACTGTGAGCCATCATGTTAACTGTTTTGACCAAGTATACATGGATCACTACTAGTTTGTAATTCACAGTTTCTGTTGCAGTTGAATGCTTATATATAGCCAGATGTGCAGCATTTAAAACAAGGAAGTAATAACAGACACACTGCTTTTTACACAAATCTGTGGCAAAACATACATAAACGCCTCAATGTGCACTTTCAAACATATGAAATGACATTGTGGAAAATGTGAATATTATTTAGCATTATTCTATTAGCATGAGATGACAAAAACTAAATGAATGTGAAGGTCTTTCATATCTTACAGTTCATGACCTTCTTTCAAATCTGTCTGTGGGCAACTGGAAGCTTCATATGTAGCATTGCAGTGACCCAGTGTGGAGTTGGCTGATGAGGTCTGACATGATGTCTGACAAACAACTTCATGTTTTAATGTTGCTATGAAAGAATGAGTCGATCTTTTAAGAATTACATTGATATTGTTATGAGTATTTTGCATCAGTAGTTAAATTCAGCCATTGAAGGATATAAATGGAAGAAAAAATGTGCACTGCATGTCATGAACATCACAACAATTCATCCTCTTGTGCTTAATTTCTATCAGTGACCTTGCTCCGGCCTCCACATGTTTGTTCCCACATATATTCCAACCATGAATAAACTGCTCTTCTTCACACACCGCTTACAAATTCACCCTTACAGCACCTGCGTATATCCACCCTTTATATTATGGGCTAATCACTGGTGCATGGGGGGGGGGGGGGGGGGGGGGGGGGGGGGCAGTCAACCAAATGAGGGACAAGGTGCACAGGGTGTGGTAACTGTGTTTGGTATTCTTGTAGCCAGAGGCATATGACGCACCTGCAGGGTTGGATTACAAGCAATACGTTATTGGTGTAGTGGATTCTCCCAACAGTGAACTAATGCCTTGTCCAGCAATGACCTTTGGCCTACATGAAGTCAGGCAAGTACCCTTTGTTTTGTAGATATTGTAAAATCTTTCTGTTAGAGCAATGCTAAAATTGGGCAAACTATTTGCTTTTGGTATTGATGAAACATATGAAATCATAAAAGTCAACAATTATTAGATGTCTGAGCGTAATTGTGGGATAAGTTATCACGCTTGTTATCTAACTGAGTGAAGCAATGCATCATCCCATGGACTGCATCTGTGGAGAAACTTGAGTCCAGGTAGTGCTGAATGGAGTACATTGTGTCCTGTGCTGTAAATAAATAAAATGATGCATAAATTCTGGTATTATTATTACTATGACTAAAACATGTCCATGTGCATTGGCATGGATGGAAACATGCACTGAGGGGCAGTGTTTCCTGAAGTAATCTGACTGAATACCACTACTAACCCCTTATATTTATTTATTCATTTATTTCATTTATTTGTGAAAGAGAGGGTATTTATTTAGAGGTGAAAGTAAAGCACAGATATGAAATACAAATAAAATACAAAAAATTTGATTGCATCCACAACTTTGTTCGGTCAAGGATGAAAGTATGACCTAAGTATTCTCTGGAATTAGCCTGTTTAAATAGACACACACTGGTACGCCTCTGTTGAACGAAACTGCATGATCTGAGCAGGGAGACTGGTGATTAGGGGTTAGGTATTTTTGTTGAATATCAGAATATATTTTTTCAATTCAAGAATTATGCTTTCAACTACAAAACATGTTGTTTAAACAGTAAAGCATAGTATCCATCTCTCTGAGACATACATGTGCGGAAGTTTGTGAGGAAGAAATCTAAACAGACCAAGCTGTCCTTTTGTTTTGGCCTTTACAACCCAATAACCCAACAAGCACCAATAAGGTCCACTGTTGTTTAGTATGTACACACTGTAGAATTTCATATCATTATTTTGTACTATTTCAGCCAAAGCACACAGAAGTGAACATTATTTTTTTATAATAGTTTCTTTCTTAACACAGTTGTGGGTGTAGCTGAGTTCTTATGAAGAGAAACACTACCCCACAGTGGTTAGATTTTCTCAGTGCTCCAAACTCTTTTCCTTTCACACTCACTGGTCATGATTTCTGCTCCCCAGGAGTATTACACTGTAGTGAAACAGAAACTGTGCAGATGTTGCATTTAGTGAAAGGAAAACTGTATGTTGATATACGTCACATTACAGAGGAGTAAGGAACACTTTGGAGGAATTCAGAGTTTCATTACGGTACCATGTGCAACAAATGTCATATGAGTTTTCAGAGAGGCTTCTGTCTTGTCCTCAGAAAAAGAAAAAAAGTGTTTCAACAGAACATGCCCAAAATAAATTGAGAGACTAAACGGAAGTAAAACAGGTGATGAAATAACTATGATAAAAGTAGTCCCAATGGTGGAAAATAACTCAGTACATTTACTCAAGTACTGGACTGAAGTTGTTTGAGGTACTAATTTGACTGTATGAAATGCAAATTCATGTGACATCTTTAGTCATTACTTTGCAGATTCAGGTTTTACCTTCATAAAAATGAATCATCTCATACATATGATAAATTATTATGAGTTTAAAGTGCCAAGCAGTAAATTAGCTCCGCCTTGACCAAGATGAAACATTTTGACATTAAAGCTGCTATAATCAATACTTTTTATTAATAATAAAAACTAAGTCGGATGACCATGAAAGTAGTTGCTAGTCACCAACTCACAAAGAAGCATCACCCGCATTTTCCCTCAGCTCTACAGAGCTTTATTGCATCTTTGACTCCCATCGGTGACATTTTCGGCCACAGAAGGCAGCAGACACAGTTAGCAACTATCTGGTGAAAACAGTGTTAATTAATTAAGCGGCTATAGAGTCAGATACTTTTCTCAGGAGTTGGTGGAGACAAAAACAGAGCTAAAAGAAGAGTGAATATTGACCTATTGGAATTGTTCAGTGATTCCAAATGAATGCCATTGTTGCTGCTCGTTGAGATTTCTCACATTCACCATATCAACTTTATAAAGGTGTTCGTATCCAATCTTCCAACCTGAACACCCACATAGGTGGTTTGTTCCTACCATCTGATGCAACCAATAGGAACTTCTCCCGAAACAGCGCCCCCCACAGCAGCAGGCGTACCCTTTGTTGTCATGGTTACAAAATAAATACGTGGTTAAGCCTATGGAACGGTCATGATTTGCTTAGGTTTACTTCCGTAAGGTTAGAAGACCTTCATTGTCATCGTTATAATAATGAACATGCAGTTTAAGTTGTGTGTTCATGGACTTTCTCGCTTTGTAACACATGAATTTCTCCTTTGCTCCCATCATAATTAC
Organism: Seriola lalandi dorsalis; assembly: GCF_002814215.2. Taxonomy (NCBI): domain Eukaryota; kingdom Metazoa; phylum Chordata; class Actinopteri; order Carangiformes; family Carangidae; genus Seriola; species Seriola lalandi. The sequence continues at coordinate 311,186 of NW_019525288.1, forward strand.
TACACCCGCTAAGTGTTGCGGAACAATAAAACATCATTGGTCATAATAAGCTTGTTGCACAGACGTAGCACAGAGCTAAATCTGTTCTAAGAGAAAGACAAGTGATGGAAGTCGAAAACACTCAAGAGACACTTCGAGAACCACGGCCAGCGGGGATTGTCCTTTACACTCTACATCTGACAATGTAAACACAAACAAGCTGAGTCTAGATACAGGCGATAAATCCTTTCGCTTTAGGTGATAACATGGCCCTTGCTCATGTGCTACCTTCAGGCACCATCTTCACACTTTTTAGCTCCATTAGTGGTAAAAAGCTGTCTCTCTATTTTCCAGTAACCCAACAGTAATGCTAATGGTCACGCTTAAACATTTGAATAAAAATTATGCAGCAAACACATCTAATTCCCTGTTATTTTTTAACATGACTAACACAGATTCCAGCATCAGATAATTCTTTCACGCAGGCCTATCTGCTTCTGTTGCCCTGTGATCATACAAGATACTTAGCTCCATTATACGCTGTGAAAAATGTCAATGATTGTCACTTTTTGTCTCTCTGCCAGGCTGACTCTGATGCTCAATAAGAAAGGCAAGCCCTAAGGGACAATTTGATGTTAAGGCTAGAAGAATTATTAGCAAGTAAGAGATAGTGTGACCGTAACGCCAGATGACGCTATCTGTCTGTGCTCGGAGGAGCGTCAGTGGTCACAATGATCACCTTCTTCTGGAACAGCCTTGGATGTCCAATGTTCGTCATTCCCAGACTATAATAAAGCTTCTTTTGTAAGATGACCATAGCTGACAAAAAATAAGGAGCATCTCAGGCAAAAAGGATCATAGAAAGAGAGCGGGCTGTGAAGTTAACTTATGAAAATAAAGTCTTCATTGATGTTTCAAGGTAATGAAGCACTTGTCATTTTGCTCAGACAGTATTATATAAATAACCTTGGGACATTGCTGTGTTTTTGAGTTCGTCAAAGGGGGCTTTGAGGACACACATAGTTGCGGCCATTCAAGTCTCAATGTTGCTTGCCCATGAGTATCATTTACACCAATTTTATATCCCCACCACCACGAGCTACTACATTTACTATAAACCTGTGGTCGTGGAACTAAATAGGAACTGGATCAGGTTGTACTGACTCAGATAGATGAGGCTTGCGGATATGGTGACCTAGAAATGTTAACTATTAAGGCCTACAGCTAACATTCTCATATTAAAGGTTACTCAAGGAAATAATTCCTCAGCAGCAATGGAGGACAAATTGCTCTAAAGAAATGTCTAAGTCTTAAGGCCTAAAGCTACCACTCTCATTAAAAGTTACTCATGGACATAATGCTTTACCAGCGAAAGAGGGAAAATTGTTCCAGGTTTTTTAATCAAAGAATGGTTGGTATAAGTTAATGAAGACACTCTCGTGTATTAGAGCTTATAATGCTTCAGCTGTCATTTTTGTTGAAAGGCTCTCAGCAAAGGAACATTATAGCTCAAATTTTCTGTATCTCAAGATGTTTTCTCCTCAAATTACCATTTAAAATCTTGCAGAATGCATGTCCAGTAATTGCATTCTTGCATGATCCGCCTATGTGGTCCTGTCATTCATCCTTTCTGTCTGTATAATCTGCTCATTGTGACACTGTCCCCTCAAGCTATATTCTACTATCTGAGCATGCTAGCGTCAGTACAGTGCTCACTGTTGTTTCTCATCAGTTGGTGGCATATGTCTGATATAAAATATCCTGTCAGAAGAACAAGATGCGCCTTCATCAGACTGACTACTGTAAATGTTCAGAAGTGACAGAATAAATAATGATGGAGTTTACTGTCCATACCATGACCCTAAGTGTATTCTGATTTTCCTACTGTGAGGAGGGTGCAAATTTAGGACAATTTCCTCAATAAGGAGAAATGGTGTTGTTTTATTCACAGCATCCAAGAAGCAATCAATAGATAATAACGGGTATAAACATGCTTAAAAATATGATGATTAGAGTTTATTTACACAGTTTAGTAATAACTGGGCAGCTACTATTTATTTATTTCATTTCTTGATGAATCATTCATTTTTTTGTTGATATAATGTCAGAAAAACGGGAAATATGAGCATGACAACAGTCCAGAAACCCCCAAATATTCAATTTACTATCATAGAGGACTAAGAAATCCAGTCACCTTCGAGCAGACTGAACAAGGACATTTTTGGCACTCTTTCTTAAAAAAACAACACTTAAACAATTAATTCATGATCAAAATAGTTGAGGATTAATTTTCTGTGGAACAACTAATCGATGAATTGACTTGTTTCAGCCCTAATTAATAATTTGTCCTCATTAACTTTACATTGCACCTCAAGATGTGTTTTTTTTGTTACAGTTAAGTATCTTAAAAATAAATCAGCTTTGGCACATTTCCTGGCAATAACACATTACAAACTGTTACCAGTAGAAAATATTCATAGTATACAACAAGAAAAGCAGCATGATAAATTAAATGTGGACCTTTTTAGCCACAAAGAGCAACCCAGTGTGAAACTCTGCCCAAACAGTCCCAAAACATAATAATTGAAAACCACAGAGGCAAGAGAAACATAAAAACAAATATTAGCCCATATGTGTCCTGTAGCTCCAGGCTGTCTTTTGAAAGCATGCTGTCAGATTAATTTTCAACCTCTCAATCTAAAAGTCCTGCTGATGGCGAGGTTTGGCTTATCCTGCTTGTTCATTGTGGAACTACATTTGCAATTGATGGAGCACCAGAAAACCATGCTGCTTTTCTTTTGTATGTCCACAAAGTCTACTGGGTGTAGACAATGAAAAGGAACAGCGGTGTAATTTGAACAGTGCAGTGTGTAGGGGGTGGGGAATGAAAATCAGTTAAGAGGTTGCAAGTTTTTTACATGTTTGGGCTAAAATTATTGACAAAGCAAATGCCATCCTAGTCAGTTGTTTACTGTTGTTGGATGGAATTAACTGAAGCACAAGATGTGTAATAAATTGGTCAAATGTTACATTGTCTGAAGCTGAAGTCATGGACGATCGCCTGGTTCTTCAGTGGGAGAAATCTCATTATTTATTCTCTGGATTCATATTGTGTAAATTTAAATGCCACGTATTAGATCTTTGGATGGTCTATAATGTTGTTCATTTTGCTGTCATTGCTGCATTGTGTAGATAAAGTTTGAGTATGGTTGTCTGTGCAAAATATTCTGTGGGACTTTTAAATTTGCTCTATGACTAATTGTTATATGATCCTGCTGGATAAAGGGGATTGGCGAGGTTCAAATGAAATCCCTGAGAAAGTGTGAAGCAGATAGTACGAACCAAAAACGTATTCTTATTCTCTCTCCCTTGTGAATACTAATGTTTGAGATTTGGTGACTAAAATCTAAAGGCACCATGTAGAGTTTTGTTATACACAAATTTCTGTTAACATTTGGTGTCAATCACCACAATGCTTTGTATGAACCCTTAAAGTCTAACAAATGTGTCAAATGCATTTTCGTACTTATAAAACGTTTGCAAAGCCATTTTTTAATGCTTTCATTTCATGTCGCTCTTATCATGTCATTAAATCCTGCATTGTTTACATCCATGTTTACCAGATTGTAATCTTTCTTTGTCATTGTTGGTGCATGTTACGTTTCTTGGTGTGTCACTGTCTATCAGAGAAACAACAGAAATGTGGATTGTGTTGCCTTGCAAGAGATACAAAAAAAAGAGAGAAAAGAAAGAAAAAAGACAACCCACTTGTAAAATATTACTCCACAGCACTACTAATGAGCAAAAACTCCACTGCAAAACACATGGGTTTGGACCAATCAGCATCCTATGAAGGAGGAACTACTAGCAGCTACGGAGAAGCAACTGTTTTGGTATTTGTAAGAGCATCTTTTATACGCAAATGTTCCTTACAAAGAAGGCAAGACATGCTATCTAGCTTTCAAGACTCCTCATACTGTGGGTTGCTGTTGATTTTCCTCCTTGGTGCTCTCCTACTACGACATATGATAGACAGATGGTTCATCCAATCACCCAGGTATGTTCTGAAAGTGCCCGCCCGTCCAGATGGTTCGGTGTGACAAACCATCTGGCTCGTCAGGTTACCACACGGTTCCTTTAAACCACATCATCACCTAGTTGATAGTGGTGTAGGCAGTGGTTCCCGACCTTTTCATCTTGTGACCCCATTAATTAAGATCTTCTAGCTGTAATGTGAGTCTAAAAGTGGTGAGCGGTTCGTTCAAGAAATTTTATTTCTTTCAGAGTGACCCTGAGATTCAGTTCCCACTTGTGGAGAACTAGTGGTGTAGACCAACAAAAGTAAAGAAACTTGAAACAAAATCTCATTTTCCTCCACTAGCTAAGCTAAATAAGGATGCAAAAACATTAGATTTTGAACATATCCTGAAATATTGATAAATCTCATCTTTAGAAATGGAGCATCACAAGACCACGAGTCTACAGCCATGCTAACAGCTCTGTGAGGTTTCATAAATGCTAACATCAGCATGCTCACAATGCATGCTAGCATTTGCTAATTAGCTAGAGGGAAAGTCAGGAGATCACCAAAGGCTTTAGGATTCATCCTCTGGGGATCATGAATGTCTGCAGCTCGACATAGAGCCATGCTGAAAAAATGTTTTGCCTCTGACCAGTAAATGACATAATTAGATTTCATCCTGGTGGTAAAATCTGTCGCAGTGTTGACACATTGCTGCGTTATAACACATTTGAGCAGTAAAATTCCAACCTCTCAGAACCTCACCTGACCTACTGCAAGTACGTGTAATGCACTTGGTGTACCAAATCCTAATGTCACTCTTCAATGAGCTCGACATGCATTGCATAAGACAGCTCCTTCTTGTTTCTCAAATCACCCTATTTCCTTTTCTGTCCTTGCAGAGTTAACCCACTCCCTAGTGAGAGAAAACAAACGATTTTCTATTAGTTCTCAAGATTCAAACGATGACTGTGACTCACCGTTGGCTTACACAACACAAACCTTCATAGTTCTCTAAGCTCTCCTCTCCTATCCTCTCTCCTTCTGTCACTTCTCTCATTCTATCTTTCTCTCTCCATTTTCTCCACCATCGTGTAACGTCTCAAGGGTAGCGTGAATGTCCTCTTCCATTTGGCTGCTATTTTGGTCTCCATGTCAACAAGATATGAGTCACCACACCCTCCCAAAACATGAACACAATCACTAAAACATGTTACTATTAATAAAGCAATCAATCAATTCATTTAGTGCTCACACATGACTGGGTGTCAGCCAGGCTCGGTTTCAACAGCTGGCCTAATGATGTGAAGATGAACAAAAGTACGTGATCATTTGAGCAAAGCATCGCACTGTAGGCATTTTCTTGTAAAGGAGCTGTTTAAAGATTCTGACTCCTCTGAGCCTATTTTTACATGCTGCTGTTAAAGCACTTTCAGCAAACAAAATATAGGATCACAGACTCTCTCTCTATCTGTGTGTGTGTGTGTGTGTGTGTGTGTGTGTGTGTGAATTCCTGGCAGCATAAATGTATAGATTACATACAATGTAGGTGCCAGGAAAAGATTAATGCTATCTATCTATCTATCTATCTATCTATCTATCTATCTATCTATCTATCTATCTATCTATCTATCTATCTATCTATCTATCTATCTATCTATCTATCTATCTATCTATCTATGTTGAATTTCTACTGGCAAACAAGGGGCAGTACAGTCCACACTAACTTAATTTAGTCTAATGTGGAAAATTAGCATTTGTTTGAAGTGGCTAATTTGATATTATTCATCTGCTAATCAGTAGCCAGTTACTGTACACTAACATCACTGTAGCCTCTTCTACTTAATTTCATTTGCAAATTGTGTCAGCTTGGCTTGGTTGCATAATGTAATTGTTAATGATAAATATGTTATGTTAATGATGGCATGGTGCATGGTGGCTGAGCAGTTAGTCTTGTCACCTCGCAGAGAGAAGGCTCTGGGTTCAAATATGCCCAGAGATGGGGGCACATGTCTGGGCATTCAGCAGTGGGTTTTCAGAGCTTTTTCAGGAAATTTGGCAAAAGAAAATGTGAATTAATATCACAAACCAAAAAAAAAAAAAAAAAACAGCATGGAGGAAGACCATGTTGATATGCATGAAATAAATAATGGCCATGTTATTATCACAGCTCTATCCTTTGGCAGTGCTCTACATCTATGCAATTGTGCAAGTGTCGATACCAAGAAAAGTGCAGTGATTGTTTTTCAAGATGAAAGTGAGCTGAGTTCTGAAGTGGAAGCTGCAGAAAATTGCATGTTAGAAGTTATTCACTTGTAGAAGTCAGTGATGTTCGTCATTATGAACTCGAGATGAGCCTTTTATGAGAATCAGATACTGTAGGAGGGTTTGGTGGGTGTAAACAAAGTAAAGCATTGTGTACTGCACTTTTGCCATCAGTCATTAGTTCAGTTCAGAGCAAGTTTTGGACACAAGTAAAACTTTCTTTGAGCGCCAATCACATACCATCTGCTAATGAAAATAAACTTTACTCAGCTTCTTACAGCCCCTTTCATACTATTGCAGATCATTGTCTTTTCTACCACAGTGTCTCTATTCCACTAATACAAAGAATAGGAATATACGGTTAAAATATAAACGCTGTAAACAAGCCCCCCTTATCCACTGAGAGAAACCATACCACTCTATAGGAGCCAAAGTTTATAGCCCTAAGTATAGCTGATAGTATTTCCTTCCTACCACTCTTGTGCAAAACTAATTAATAATTTCTCAGCCGATGTCCTCCATGAGAGACATCAGAGGGCTGAATCACGTCCCTGGATCTCTCTTGCGCACATATTTCTGCCAGCACAGTTAAGCAAGGCTTTCCCAAAGACCTCTAGGCGTTTGTGTGTTTGATGAGATGATGTTAATAAAGGAATCATGAAGCGGAGAAATGCAGAGGGCCTGAAAGGGAATAACTGTGTATGAGCCTTGTAAAATAAGGAGTGATGAGGCAAACATTTGTGTTGTTTTTGCAACACTGTGGCATGTGCTTGACATAGTAGCTTAATCATCTGCACATTTACAATAAGATGCTTTAACCACTTTTATTACATAACTGCTGTTAACCACAAGATGGACTACTCCTCCGTTCTCTTTCACCACATGATTGCTGGAAGTTGCCACTCACAACTGATGATCTGTGCCATGCAAAATAAATGCATGCACCCACAAAACATATACACACACACACACACACACACACACACGCATAAACACACTCACACACACATTCACACTCACTGTACAGATGGATATACGAAGTGTTTTCACATTTGTTTGGTAATTCTCTGCACCAGTAGTTGGATCTTATAATCTCATATTGATAAAACTCTCAAAGGTAATTACATTATTTAGTTCAAATACGCACATGGACAAACACAGAAAACATTAACACACACACACACACACACACACACTTAATCAATTTTGGATACTTTAGTGTAGCATTAATGTCCAACAATAATTTACAAATAGTGAAGCTGCAATATCACAATTTCTTAGCCATTTGGGGGCAGCAAAAACAAACAAAACACGACATATTATCATCTTTTAACTTGCAAATGAATTAAATTTAGACACCACCGGCTGAATATTCACTCTCCTTTTAACTCTTGTTTGGTCTCCAACAACTCCTGAGGGAAATATCTGCCAATTTAGCAGCGAAATACTGCAACATATTCACCAGCTAGTCGCTGACTTTGTCCGTCGGTTGGTTTGGTGCTGGTAGCTCGCTGGGTGCGAGGTAGCACACAGTGAGTTTGTAGAGCTTTTTCACTGAAAACAGCTGCCTCCCACGACCAAAGACAACACTGTGAGAACAGTGAGTGAAATAAAACAGTAAAACCAGAACAACGAGCTGAATGACACTAGAGCTGTGGAGAACTACACATACTATAGTCTAATATAGTGGGTTTGGCACTACAAGTAACCCCTTTCACATTCAAGTAGTCAGGCAATCCATTGTTAATATAGAAATATTGGTTATTTTCTCATTAAATTCTTTGTCAACATGCTACTTTATGCAACAGTAATTAATCAAGCTTGTGACCAATTTGTAAGCATAATGCACAAGCTCTATTTATGTGGTTTAATGAGGGAATAAAACATTTTTTCTTTGCTGTGAAAGAGAAAATGTGAAAACAGTGAAGCGTGCAGCAGATTGCTGTACGAAAGAATAGTCCCCATATGAGATCAAGCAAGAGTTAATAGTGATTATGTCTGTCTCTGAAGCAGAAACAAACCTAAAGAAACATCTGCTGCACAATTACTTCTTATTGCTTGTTTCTGTTTTCCTATGCAGCTCCAAATATTTCGATTTTTACAGCTACTAACATTTTTGATTTGCTCTTTTAAGAGTTAATCCAAATTCATTTAGAATGAGTGCATAGAAATATAAAAAGCTTAAACGCAATGACATTACATGGAACAAATAGAGAGGAGTACAAAGATAGGGTTAGTCACAGCACCCAAACAACAGATGTAGCAAGTTTCTGTGTCCCTACAACAGGCATCATCAATAGGCAGCTGGTGAGCTAGATTTGGTCTGCAAATATTTTTTTTTCTTTCCCAAGCTTACAAGGTTTGTTTTCTGCAGGTCCTGGTAAAGTGGGAAGTCACTGAAAACAGAAGCTCCAGTAAAATGTTTGAGCAAATAAAATAATACAAGTGACTTCAAGTAACCGGAAAATATGAGAAACTGCTAGTGAATTGCAATTGGCTGGCTAATAAGAGGGAACCCCCATATACAGCATGCGCTCATTACCCCTGCCACGCAGTCTGGTAAGTTATGATAATTTGTTCAATAAAATATAATAAACAAATTATTATAAATCAAATGGTGTGTCTGAAAACATTTCTGTAAATTTCTATAATAATATTCCTGTGATTTAATTCCAAGCTCAGGTTCAATCCCACACCTCCATGTTGAAGGTCGGCGTCCTTCCTCTCTGTACCAGCTTCAGTACTAATCATCTCTCAGACTGATGCACCTGCAGCAGAGTGGATCAGCTGACAGAGGAGGACACCTGTATGGAAAGCCAAAAGGTTCATAATTCGTCTCAGTTTCCACAGCGCTTCACGTATTGTAAACGCCGTTCTGAACGCCTCCAGGCACACACACAAACACACACACACATGGGTGTATATAAAGGTTTAAAAATCCACCTATTATCACATCTAAAACTCTCAAATTAACACAAAAAAAATTAGTGTAAAGCTATCTTTTTAAAGGGTTTACTTGGTGGTATTTTTTGGCCAGATGTAACTACAGGCCATGAAGAAGCTCCAACTTTGATGAATTTTTTAAAAGTTGGTCTTTAAAATGGAAAGCCATTGTGATGAAGAAAGATATTCTATTTGTTGTAGAGGATCACATGAAATAACTGCAAACTAAAGGTATTTAAGTGAAGTTATGGTGTTGCAGTTGAGAACAGACTGTAGAATTATCATGAGCTACTCCAGAAAACTCCCATGAAGTACAAACGTCTTTAATGCATATGATGAACATTTTGTGAGGTTTCCAAAGTTCACTAAATTGTCCTAAAAGGTGCAAAAAAAACTAACTGGAAAGTGAGGAGGATGTCAATGACGTACTATATGCATAACCCACACAGTCCTGAGAAAAAGGACCAATCAGGTGAAAACACCTGTGTGGGTGGACTCTACGTTTGATAAGGGTCGTTTATTCAGCGAGTCTTTGGACACACAGCAAATTATTGTCATATTCACTGTGGGGGAAGCACACTCGTTAGCATCGTTGCCCGTAGAAAGAAAGCGTGGGTCCTGTGTTGAGTTTCCATTTTCTTCCCGTGTCTATATGGGTTTTATCCAAGTGCTCAGTTTTCCTCCCACAGTCAAAAGACATGCAGGCTGCTTGCAACTGCTTGCACTTGTGAATGCGAGTTCCACAGAAACCTCTGGAAACTGCATCTTGGTTGGGACGGGCTTTGGCATATCAAACACAATTTAGATGTTCGTGGAGACTTTTCACTGAAAATTTGAAAAAATTCCCTCATATTGCATTCACAAAGCCAAAACTGTGTTTTGTGACGGCACTGTGACCTTGACCTTTGACCTTTGACCACCAAAATGTACTCAGTTCATCCTTCAGTCCTAGTGAATTTTTACACCAAATTTGAAGAGGTTCTGTCAAGGCATTACTGAGATATTGTGTCCACGAGAATGGAACGGACGGACGGACAACCCGAAAACAATATGCCTCCGGCTCTGGCTGCTGTCGACGCAGAGGCATAAAAACTCTTTCAATGTATAAATGTGCATGCTCACAAAGAGAAAAGTCTTGTTCACAAAATGTGAACCTATCCTTTAACCAGATTAAAACACTGAATGTAAAAAGTAACAATTAAAATTAGAATATATTTTGAATTGTATGGATCAATTTACCATTGCCTTGTTTCTCATCATTTCCACTGCATGTAAATGTTAATTTAAAACTACTGTAAGTATCATGAAACTTGGCTGTTTTCTTACTGCTGGTGTTGGTTGTTCGAGGGCAAGATCCTGATGATAGACGTAGAAATCTTTTAATTCATGTGGTGAGAGGAGATACGCAAACACACCTGTACAACCTCGGCCCTCTGAAGGACACTTGTTTTCGGGTTGCCTCCTTTAAAATATTCAGCTTCCAAAAAGGGCTGCACCTGAGTTACTGCACTACAATAAAATAATTTTTAACAAGTCAGTTTCTATTAAGGAGTCTCACAACTTTATTTTGTTAACATTAGTGGAAAAAAAATGTCATGGGGTCAGATGTTTTTTCCAGGCATGTTCTGCTCACTCTGTTGTTGTTTCAAGACACTGACACTCGCTTCTATTATATTCCTTTTCTCTCACCCTCATTTCTTGGTACTTCTGACCATCATTCAACACCTAAGCTCATGCTTCAACCTCTTTTTCTTTGAAAGTCAGATCGCAGCCAGTCCATGGTCATGGTCATGGTGACATTTCTTAGCCAGACCTTGAATACATAATTAATTCAAATTCACATATTTTCGCACTATTTTCACACCTTTATATGTCAGTGACATTTTCAATGAAAAAGTTTCTTACAGACACCAGCCAGATTTCATATGAGTCATACCCATTTACAAACATCTGCTACATTCAGGTGCCTGTGAACACTGCGGCTGTATGGACAGAAATATAAAATAAACCATTCTGGCTACTTTTATAATGAGTGAGAACCACTTTTGAGTTCTCACTCATAATGAGTGCAAGAAATCTGGCCACCTCACCATCACCCGTGGGGGTGGTTATAAGGTGGCCACTGAGAAAAAAAAATAAAAAATCTAAGAACATTTCATGAGTTTTTGCCCTGAAATGTGTAGGCTGAGAAAGAGGCAGGCTCTCACCTGCGCTGGGAACAGGCGAACAAGAGAGCTTCTGCCCTCATAGTTCTACACTTCAAAGAAAACTTAAACTTAAAGGAAACGATTAAATAATTTAAGTTTATGGAAATAATATAGCAAGAAAATTAACTAAACCCCACCCCAAATAGGCAACTATACTGTCAAAAAAATGCTAGTAAAACTGTGTAAGTTATATCAAATTAAAACCTGTGTGTTCAATTATTTATCCGTTTGTATATGTGACTTTTGGGTGTCATGCTAGTGCGGCCATCACACTGACAAAACTTGTATCAGAAAATGACCACAGCTTCACAAATACAGTCTTGCAGTCACCACAACGCAGCACAATAACTCTATTTCTTTCATGATTCTTTTTTTTTTTTTTTTTTAAACAAACCCCAACATTTTCATGTGTTAAACACAGTTTACATTTAACTGGTCAGTCAATGAAACATCTCAGGACATTCTGACTCGTCATAATTGGAAAACGGCAGGTGTTATTAATAACATTAACGAGGCCTCGGGTCATTCAGGACAGTGAGACAAAGAGTCCAGCGTGAACAACGCCAGGACCCTTCAACTGAAGTAGTGGAATTCGGTCATCATTCATTTTTATTTACACCTGTGTTTTTCATACCTTCTCTGAATTACTCTTGTATCTTCAGATATAATCCCTTGGCAAGGTGAAATTTTTGAAGAGACAAACACAAAGAGACAAAAACACAATGTTATTTTAAGGTACTGCTTTGTTGTCAGTGTAAAAATGAACAAATAAGAGCTCAAATACGAACATGTTTCTAAAATTTAGTATAACTTGATGAGACTGAAATATAAAATTAAGCTTTTATAAACTTTAACAGATGTCTTCTAACGTATTTGGTGTCTTTGGTTCAATAACAGGAACGGGAACAGCTTGAGTGTTATGAATGAAAATACCACACTGTCTAAACTGTGGTGTGTCATACCCAAACAATGTCACTTAATGCCTGGGGCAGTGAAAATACAGTCACCTAATAAATGGCTCCATAATTAACATTACATTTAATGTAATGTTTGAAAATAAAGCCCTCAGGCCACGGACTAAACACAGATATGGAAAGGTTTTCTGTCACAATGGCATTTGCTGGGATATGGAAGGAATGTTGGAGTCTGTACTATAAGTCTGGCTCATCAATCAGGTTGATAGGAGGTATACAAGTGTGTCTAATATGACTGCAGCACTCTGGAGGAAACGCTTTCAACAACATTTATGTTCATCTTATCCTAACCAAGTAGAGCTGCTTCAATAACACTCGGCGAGCATGAGTCCAACCAAGACTCCTGATTAAGGAAAGGCATCCTTGGACTGGAATGTGATCTAAGTATGGAACAAATCTGCTCATTTCAAAGATTTGTGGTTATCCTGGTGTTAAACATTTCAAAGAGGACAATTAATAGGGTGTTTCAAGAGGTAGCAGTCCTTTAGCATTCCAACAATTCTTAAACTGTATGACCACTAGAGAAAATAAACCCTGTCTCCAACTTCAGTTTTATTCACAATGGTATTCCTCATTCCCTGTCTTCCTCTCAGTTTGTGTTTTCTCTTTGTCCCTGCCTTCCTCCTCCCCTCAGTGTTATTCTCACCTCCAGCTCCCAAAACTGCAGCCTGGCTGACTCATCACTGGCCTTGCCATTAGGCTCCTGCCAACACTCACTGATTAAATCATAAAGGAAGAGAAGACGGGGGTTATTGAACATACTGGGCCCTATGCATGTGCCAGTGATAAATAAAGAGAATACAGTAAACAGGGTGATAAACCTTGCACAGGTAACAGTCAACCGTATATTTAAAGCATATTTGAAAAGTTAAATTCTTTCATGTCTGCTTAGTATATAACATAAGTAATAGATATATACACAGCCGACTACAAATTCTGAGAATGTGGAGTCTCAGCAGTGTTATTTCAACAGTGACCATGGAGATGGTGAGCTCTACACTTAAAGCTGCAATAATCAATTTTTGGCCACAAGAGGGCAGAAGAGCTCCAAAACAACCTGATAGACGTTGTCGTGTTCTGAAATATTATCGCCTCATAAAGTTGAAGAACATGGTCTGTGACTTCCAAACTCGTTAGAAATCACAGTTGAAAAATAAATCCATTGTATCATGTGACATTGCTATAGTTAAAGAGGCTATAATTAACATTTTTATAATAACAGTGTGTCAAATGATAATGTGTAATGCTCATAGATATGAACCTACAGAGTACTATCACCTGAATCTGCAGCTACCTGTGGTGAGTTTCAGGTAATTGATTAGCTATCTGGCGTTTTGGCTCACTCTCACCGCTCTCATGATGTCCTATTTCAGATGCAGCAGGCAGCTAAGCAGTGAACTGTTCACTACCTGCAGTGGCGTATTTGCAGCTAAGGAGCCAGATTTTTCCCTCAGGAGTAGGTAGAGACCAAAAACAGAGCTAAAAGTGAGTGAATACTGGACTCACATGCATCAGGTGGACAGAAACATGACTCCAAACGAATGACAATGAGTGTAAATAAACAACTGTTTGCTAACAAGTTCACATATAAATGTAAAAGGTGATGATATGCCAATGTTACGTTCACAACTTGTTTCCGCTGCAGGTTTAACGTTGAGGCACAAAAACAACTTGGTTAGGTGTAGGGAAAGATCATGGTTTTAGTTAATGTGACTAGTTCGATAAGATTAGAAGACCGTCTTCATCATGTTTACAATAATAAACATGCGGTTATGGTTACTGAATAATTGTGGTCATGGTTAAAAAAAAAATTGACAGTGGCTGTCGGTTTAAAATGGGAAACAAACAGCAGCCTACAAAAGTCCAGTCAGTCATCTCTCCATCCTCCCTATGCGGACCATGTTGCTCTACAACAACATCACCTGACTTCCTCTTTTGCTCTTGTCATAATTACGACGGTCATTAAAGGGCTTTGTCCCTTAAATGTCAATAATGTTGTTTTTGTACACTTGTTGAAATCGTCTTATTTCTGGACGCCTGAGGAGCTCACTCTCTTTTTCAATCTTGTTTGGTCTCTACCAACTCCTGAGAAAAATGTCTGGGTCTTCAGTTTTGTAGATGTTGGACTCCTCAGCACTCCGCAGCATAACAGTGGGTGGGAATTTCCATTATTATTCCATTTTATTATTCCATGATAAAGGGTCTAGTAAGGTAGAGTCTGGAGCTGAAGAGGGGGGCGGGGGGGTGGATGATGCAGGAGCTATTTGACACCTTGTCTGAGCTCCTCTTCACCCATATAATACCAATAATAATACAGAAGGAGTAGAATTTACATATATGATATATATTAAAAAATATTGTAACTTTTAGTTTCCTTAATATTCTAAAAAAGTCCATGTTGAGTCTCAAGTCGTCAAAAATTCAACATCGTACTTTAAATATCTTCAGACATTTAAAAAAAAAAAGAAAAAAGATGAAAACATTTTATAAGCATGACAAGTGATTAAATGCGACATAGCATTATTGAGAATTGTGACAACACTGTGATGTGAATCGAGGGTGTGTCTCCAGTGTGCGGCACAGGCAAGAGTAATGCATTGATTTGCTTTACATCTTTGAATCTCCATTAGGATCAAAGTTACATAAACAACTGTCCTGAAATAGCAACTCATATATATTTCCAGGTCTTTTTTGGAACATTGAATCCAGCATGTGCTTTAGTGGGATTGAGGAATATTATTTCTTATGTCATCTGTATGATCTTTAAGGCATATTTTTCTTTGCTGCAGGCTAAATCTTCCTTTCTGTAAATTCACCTCTTCATGACATCTGAATCCCTCTTTCATACAAACAGATATTCAGAAATAATTTACAATCAGTTTGTTGACTCTCACAAGCTTTTTGCATCGACCTCCCCATTTCATTATAAGGTGTGAGCAGTAAAGTAATCCTGTAGTCCGACAACGGAGAGTGAGTGCTGCTCCCTGTAATAAGGCAGGGGAGATGAGTCATCAGCAGAAGTGAGGCTTGGAAATAAGGAATGTGGAGACTGTGGCCTCTGGCTGAGATGAAAAACCTCTGGTTCTAAGTAACAGACGCACTCCTGCGCAACTAAGGTGACCCACAAAGATCGCTGTATCCCTTGTTGTATCAGTGAGCCTCTGCTCATTTACCATAAATTGATAGTTATAATTCCTCATGGCTGCAACCGAGTGATTCACTATACTAATAAACAAATATGCCAACATTTTAAACTGTGTGAAATTAGCAAACAAATGCTCAAATTCTGAATACACTTTATATGGACACTTGTTGCCTTCAATCCAGCATAATCATATTTTTCACCATTCATCTGTGCTGTGTTCTCAGAGGTTTGTAAAATTATGGCTAACGACACTACTTTCAGCAGAGTTTCCACTGGGGTAATGAACTAGATATATTTTGCAAATATGCAACTAGGAATGTAGACATAATTTAAAAAAATACTTGAAGCCGTTATAGGTCCAGGCAGCCCTTCCCTCCCCAGGTAATGAAAAAATACATCGAAGGTGTCTGTAAAATGTTCAATTAACCGGGTTCTGCTGTGTTTATTTAAAACAGTATGTCCTAGAGTTTCTACATGATGATCTAAAACCTGCACTTCATGTCCCCATATATTTGCAGAAAATCACACCGAGAACACTCCCTGTGTGTCCTCAGTGGGAACTACACACCTCTGGGTTTTCCAGCAGGGTTTGTTTTAGAGGTTTTTGTGTTGATGGTTTATTTCCGCTGTGAAAACTTGTCACCACTGTAACTTACTTTTGACTTAACCGAGTCTGACCATAGTCACTGTTCTCCATCAATGATGAAACTTTTAATTGAGCCTTATTTCAAGTGCACAACAAATGTATGGCCTGGCACTCAAAAGAGTATCCCTTTATTAAGTTTGGACAACCTAAAAGTTTTTTTACAACATATGTTTTAAGAAAAACAACCAAACCAACTACAAACAGGGAGAAAAAGATACAGTTGGCGGTATTGTTGTTAAAATATAAAATGCATAGACATTCTTTCTGGAAAGGATGTCAGGACTCACTTGTATTTTATAAAGGCTACAATCGTCATTTTGATACAAACATAATTTCATTTGTCACATAACTGACTCTTTATTCATGTAACACCATCATAGCCATCTACGTACGAGTTTCACTGAGTTCCTCCAAAAAAGGGAAACAGTGCCCCTCTGGTTTGTTACAGTTTATAAATATCAGTCGGTCTGTGTGGTGACAAAGGGGAACTGCAGTACAGTGGAAGCAACCGTTCCAAGTCTACTAAAGGGAAACAAGATGAAATGGACATTCTTTAATTAAAAGATAGCGTTTACAAGCCTCTTGTGGCTCCTGTCACACCACCGTGTGACTATCTGCTTGGGATCTGGAAGTGTTAGCTTGCAAGTTTACCAGAATTGCTTGTTTTTGTCATTGCTCACTCATGGATTTACTGCTGGCCAACGACCCACCGTGGCTGGCTGTGTTTACTTGCTGTGCAGTTGTTTATGTTATGGAGGTAATGAGTCCTGTCTGACGCCTTATTTTTTCAGTACAGTGTGGCTGCTGTACAATTGTTTGCTGCTTACAGTGACATCATTGTAATGGCTGTGAATAAATGTGGAATTTAAATGAGGATATATATCATTCATTCTGTGTTGTAGCTGCACGGAGGTCTGGTAGCAGTTTGTTGTACTCATTTGTTCTCATACTCCTCTTCTTATACTGAGTATAAGTTGCAGTATTTTATATATTTTGTGTGCTACGAAAATAGGTAAAAAGAAGTTTTGCAAGAAGAAGCTTTTCAAACAAGAACCTTAGGCGGACTTAGCTTTACATTTGGGCGCAGTATGAACATAGCCATTCCAATCCAACATTACGGGGTTATTTCACTGCTCTGTCGTTGATGTAATTATTTAATCTATTTCGTCAGATTAGGTAGCCAGATAAACCAGTCTAGTCATCATACTTGATAAAATCCCATCTCCTCTGGAAATTGGTACACATATATAGAAACTCAAGTTTTAGCCCATTATCATTCTTCTTGTCATTTTGCCTTGTTGCAAATGATAAAATATTTAAAAAGCAATTAGGGCTTTCTCAGTGATTACCAAATGAGAGAAAATGTGGGGAAATAGGTCTCTGGAGGCACAGATTTGTATGGTTACATGCAAAAATTAACTGATAAATTGACTGATAAAAAGCATATTTACATTTACATAATCTCAAACGGTTGATGAAACATTATTGTGCAGAGACATACCAGTTCTCTGACAAAAGTCACTCCATTGACTGTCTCACTGGAGTGACGTCAGTCTCTAAACAGCCCTGTGTTCTGTCATGCAGGGACTTCGGCCACAACCTCTCTGCTGAATCTAAATAAAAGTGAACTGGTTCTTTTTGTACATCATGCTGGAAGAATGTATGCACTGTGTTTTGCCAGATGGACATGGGCCAGGTCATGTATACGTCATTTATAAGAAGAGGGTGAGATGATAAATGATGAGGAGCCGGGGGTTTGCCCTCCAACCTTCTAACATGATGCTTCGCGATTAAGGTAATGTAATAAAGGTTTACTATGAGGATAAAGGGGCTGGTGAGTCATAGGTCAGCAGTGGGTGTAAGGTGAGAACACCGGGAAGCCTGAGGCGTTTAGGGAGATAATGAGGCCTCGTGCATCTCCCAAGTGCCCAACATTAAGAGTTATTACTTCCTCTTCTGCTGTAGCTACTAGCTCTTTGTTTCATTCACAGCCTTGGTTCAACTGCTCTCAACACATACACAAAGACACACACGTACACACAACCTTTAATACTTACTTTTGTTCAATTTGAGAACAGATTTATAATTTGTAACATTACTTCCGTAAATTGCTTACGTCCCAGACTTATACGCCAAAGCCTTTTCCATGTGCATCAAAGCAAAGCGTGCTCATTTTACACATTTTTCACAAGGCAAAAACCCTCCTGATCATTTGTTAGCTACAGCTGCTCTGCATTTTTCTAGTGATGCTGATACGACTGCATAATCAAACCTTTAACTTAGACAAATAGGTCTGAGCCTAAACAACCTTCTTGATCTACGTGTATGGCACTATCTCAGCAATTAATATAACCAGTCAGTTCAGGCAGACACCAGGAGTTGAACAGCTGCATACATCATTACTCTGACCCCAACTTGCATCCTTTAAAGGACTGCCTCATTGCAAAGAGCGCTTTCTTTGCAATGAGGTGGTCCTTTAAAGGTGTTAATGCTTCACTCTTGTTTCACTGCTGCTGCTTGTGTTATAGGCATTTTAATCCCACCAGTAGTCAGAAAACGGTGTTTGTTAACATTACATAGTCTCTTCAAAAAGTGTAAGTTTTCCCTTGAAAAAAAATATTTTCCTGAATCTTTGTGCAGTTTTTTCAGATCAGCTCCAGGAAATATTGGTAGCGTTTTCTATGTTTTTTACAGTGAGGATGACAGATCCTGACTGTTGTAAGGCAGGTCAGTCATGCCATGTGTAATTAGTTTAGTATGAAGTGAACAAAATTAAAGGGAGGAAAGAAAATGTTAAAGTCTGTGGCATGTGGATTTGCATCACACATTTATGAATCATACCGTTGACTGCTTCATTGCATCATTGCATCATTCACCATGGACGATGGATGTAATGTAATGTAAAATACACATACTGTATGCTGTGCAAAAGCTACAGAAAATTAAGTATATCAGAAAAATACCACACAGGAAATAAAACCAGCAGTCACAAAGGATGTGTAGTAGTGAATCTGAGGGGGAAAATATTCCAGGTCAGAAGTTGTTGGCCACAACATGTTTTAAGTTGTAGGACAGGCAGCCAGGACCAGAAGGGTTGTGCAAATACCTAACATTCGTTCAGCCTTGCTCATGAAACATGTTACTGGGAAAAGTTAACAAGACTTACTGAAACCAGTCTGGCTCGCTGCTTTATTGAAGTCAGTTGAATACTCCACTGAAGATGACGCTCTGCTGTGGTGTGTCTCTTTGACCCAGCTGATGTGAGATATTTATGTAAGACTCATTCAGAAATATGTTTCTCACAACTAGAATATGTAAACTGCCATTTGCTAGCCGACTTTGACTCCTGCTCCCACAGCAGTTCGCGACAAGTTTCAATATTTACATTTTTCAGTGGCATAAAAATGCAGCAGACTTAACAAAAGAAGGATGAATATGGAGCAGAGCAGCTCTTGCTTTGTTCTTCAAAAGGAAACAGTTCCTCATCCTCAAAATATCTGAAGTGTTGTCGCTTGGACTCTCTGTGGAATCTGAAGCATTTACTGGCTCTGTCTTGTAACTGTGGTACAATGCTAAGTGAATACCTGCTCTGCCATCACCATTTTTTTTACTGTTTTTTTAAAATTTATTTTTGATGTATTTTAGCCTTTACATTACTGTAGAGTTGTAAAAATAAAATTCTCCACTTTAAATCCCCCGAACCGAAGATAATATCTTCAAATTGTTTTTCTTGACCAATAGTCCAACACTAGTCCAACAACTACTTCAGTTTACAATATAAAACACAGAAAAGAAACAGACCTTTACGAAATACAAAATGTTGAAAAAGCAAAGGATTAATAGATTTGAAAACATTTACAAATGAATTTGCGCCTCCTGAATTCAATTTTTTTTTTTTTTTTTTAAGCAATCAAACACCATCTGCATTTGATTGTGGTCTGTTCCCCAGAGGGATCTACACCTGTCAGACCCAAAACAATTCCAAGAATAAAAGCTAAACCACAGAGACTTTGTTGTGCTTACAAGGTGTATGGTTTCATCAGATGTCACTGCTCGTTAACTTTCACATTCATTAACTTTAACTAGTGTTTGCTCCTCACTCACTCAAAACTAAACTCAACAATAGTGTAGTTGTTTGACTTAAATACATAATAGGATTATTGAGACCAAATGAGACCAATACTTAAAGTCTGGTTAAGAATTTTAACAAACATTGTTGAGGAGTGTGAGGAGTCCGAAGTGAGAGTAATCTGCAACTGAAGGCAAATTTGTTTTGTTCACCAACTGTCTCGACATAACTAGTCGGCCAGATTTGTTTTCCTCTCGTGTACTTTCCGTGTTTTGTTGAAATTGTTTGTCCTCGCTTTTGTTTTAGACCAATGGCAGTGTTGCCTCCACCTTAAAGTCATAACAATCACACTGGCTGTTTCCTCTGAGATTGAAGCTGCAACAAGAAAAGCAGGCATCAGACCATGAGTGGAATCAGGCCCAAAGGCGGAGGATCACATCCTCATCCATGCTACAGGGAGGTACGAGGTGAGAGAATCCTCAGAGGAACGGAGCGACAGAGATGAGATGAGGCGCAGATGTAAAGTTTGAGGCAGTGAAGGACTATTGTTGTGTTAACTAAACTTCCTGGGGCCTTTCCAAATACTTACACACCACTGTCATTCTGACTAAACACTCTTGTCATATCCTCGTAAATTCTCATATAAAAATCTTGACCGGTCTCAAATCTCTCTCAACTAATATTCTTGGGCATTGACAGCATAAACAAATAGGCTGATCATTAATAAAGGCCTCAACAACTCACTGAGGTGGGGCTCACATTAAAAGCCTACATTTAAATTTGGAAATTCTGGATGAAAAGTTGAGTTTCATTCATGGTAGTTTAACATCATTTGGGGGCGGGGGCAGGTCCTCCAACTTTAACGACCATGTAGGTCGCTTCTCCCCTTGGCTACGATCCAGAGGAGCATACCAATGGCACGCATAGTGGACCTTCGTCATCAGGGTAACAATAATAAACAGGCAGAAATGAAGGCCTGTCTCAAGGCCTGTCTCTTATATAAGCCTGTCCCAAATAAAGACCTGACTCTCTCTGCACTGAGGTTGAGCTCCTGTTATTTATCTGGGGGGTTGCACCTCCTTTTATATTTAACATTCATAATGTTAAAGTAGCAGAAATAAAAGGAAAGTTATTCAATAGAGTGACAAAATTTAGAATTGCAAATATATTTATAAATTCATTACTATTACTATTGCTATTTTTTAAATGTAAATATAGTGTAAGTTTTGGATCCACAACTTTAGTGATTTTTAAATTGCACTATTTAAATTTAAGTACCCCAGAAAAGTAAGTGATAATAATTAGATAGTATTTATCACATTGGCGTATTTTAGCCTCCATAATAAAACATACATTTCATGTCATTAAAACAATGATAATATCGCTGATTGCACGATTTTAAAATTATTTATTGAATGTGTCTTAGCTTGTAAATCACTACCTTCATTGACTTGTCTGGTTACTTTTCCAGGATCACTTACAGATTAATTTAACATTTTATAGTATTTTTGATATGTATATAAGTACCTTAATATTTTCTGTAATTAGGCAGTTCCTAATTATCGGTCCACAGTCATTCAACTAGTCATTGAAGATATTTGTTTTTGGCTGAGTGGTAATAAAAAGGCAGTCTGTTAATGTGCCCTCCTACCATTCTAGACTATGACTCATATCTAAGCCTCACTGCAGAGAGTTATATGTGATGTGAATACTTATCAAGTCAACAGTCCTAAAGTTGTTTCTACACTTTAGCCTCGCAGAAACATATCAATCTTTTATGAGTTGCCTCAATCAGTGGGACATAATGTTTGCTTTTAATATGTATATTGACAACTGTGTATGATGCTGCATTACACCATGACAACAGAAAGAAAGGATGTAGATATGCTTTGTGAAAAAGAATTTTGAAAAATAGGTATGTGCTGGCACAAAAATGTTTTCTGAGATTGCTCTCTAAGTGTACATTTAGATTCTTACTGGCTTAGAGAGAGAACAGTCTTCATAGTGTACATTCCCATAATCAGTTTGATTGTATGACCATTGATATAAGATCAAATGTCACATATCTATCCTGCGTGTTGCTTGTTTACTAAGAAACAGTTTCATACCTTGATTCTTTAAGCCTGAAAGTTATTGAGTGAGTTTTGAGAAGGGAGGGGGAATGCTAGCTGACCAACTGAAATAACTGTTGTTTGACGTCACGACTTTATTTTTAGAAGGTAATATATGGGTGTGGAAGTGCCTTTTCATGTTAGAATCAAAATACAAACACATAACATACACTGATGCACCCATGTGCACACAGGCAGACAATCGTGTCTGTGTGTGTGCGTCTGTCTGTGTGTGTGTGTGTGAGATCAGAGGACAGCTTTTCTTCCTAATACCACAAAAATTGCATATTCACACCTGCTGATGAGCACATGTAGCCTATACTGGTAAGCACTGACTCAAAAGGGTTATTGTGGCCATGAGCATAAGCTCTATAAAAACATCATGAGGCTTAAAATTTGAATACATTTTGAATTAGACATAGATGGTTCTCATGGCTCTCTGGTTTTGCCTCTCACCTGTAATATCCCCACAGTGGGTCAAAGTATTAACTGGGATTATCCTGTTGACTCCTAGGTTGTCGCTGACATAGATATCTGAGCTCACATGACCATGTGTGATTCAACATGCGTAAGTGATACCATTCACAACAAATATGTGTGCAGCTGCGAGATACACTAAAGAAATTGTATTTGGGGAGAAGGTGTGGTCGGAGGGAAACACGTAAAAAAGAAGTGACATTTTGTAATCTAAATGCAGTCTAATATTAAACAAATTCATTTGTATAGAACTTTTCAAAACCAATGCAACACGCTTCACAGAGTATACATGAACACAAAATTAAGGCAAAACACAGTCAGTAGACAAAATACTCAACATACAGATATCTTCATATAAAAACATTATAGGTTCATCTAAAATGTGTTTCAATCAAAACGATTTTAACATTTTAACATTCTATAAGTTTGGTTTTTTGTTGAGCGGTAAAATGGGTTTTATAGAAAAAACTATTTCTCAAAGTAAGTTGAGAAAATGAAATGAAAAAAGTTATTTTACTTAAGTTGCAAACTCTCATTAGTTGTTGCAGATGTTCTCTGTCTTGAATGTAAATGAATGAATGTGATATTATTTACTCTATTTTATTAGGGAATTAGTTTATTGTCAACAGTCCCTTGGAAGAGCTGTGATGTACTGTACATGTAAGTGGTGATAAATCAGTGACGTTCTTTACTCAATGTTCATTGTTTTAAATTTAAAATAAAAAGCCCTGGTACCATTAGTGAATTTCTTTTTGTCTTTTTG
Organism: Seriola lalandi dorsalis; assembly: GCF_002814215.2. NCBI lineage: Eukaryota > Metazoa > Chordata > Actinopteri > Carangiformes > Carangidae > Seriola > Seriola lalandi. Next base: position 334,786 of record NW_019525288.1, read on the forward strand.
TTGCTCAATTAAACTATGAATTATATTTTGATACATTGAGGTTTTGCCCTTTTGCCTTTAGCAAAGATATTTGGTATATTTCATTAGAGTTAAGTTTGGTATTTGGATACAATACTTATTTCAATTTATAGATTAACTGTCCTGTTTTGTTTCTTCTGTTGTTAGTTACTGTGCCAGTGTTTTATGTTGTCCCCTTTGTGTGAACTTGTTGAATACTGTATGTCCCATTTGTTCTGTGTTTGTTAGATCAGTTGAGTTTTGTTAGGTCAGTTTGATTGTTAAGAAACCTTATTATCATAGCCTGAGTTTAGTTCATTGGCCTCTTTTATGACCCCAAAACTTTATTGCTTGTTTTTTGTAAACTAGTTTTTCTAATTTTTGGGTAAATACAACCCTTAGGCTATTTTCAACATCCGCCTGTGACTCCTCATGCCTTTCAGCTCGGTCCCCCACAGATCTTTAAGTTTTAATTAAGTCATTTATAACCTTTGCTACTAACAAATATTAAAAGCTAGACCTAAATAAATCTGATGAGGGATTAAGAAAAGATACTAGGTTCAAAAACATTAAGGCTTGTGAAAATTATGCCTGCATGCAGAGAAAGTGTTGCCACACCATCGCCATAGCTGTAATTTGAAATGTGCCATATCAGCCCGTTTGAGTATATAACAGTGAAATAACAACAAAGATCCAGTTAGCGGTTAGTTAGTTCTGCGGACGGAAACGCCTTGTTGATGAGAGAGGTCAGATGAGAACGGCCCGACTGGTTGGAGCTGACTGGAGATTGGCAGCATGAATGTGCAGCTGACAAATCTGCAGAAATGATGTGACGCAATCACGGCAACATGAACCAGAATCTCAAAGAAATGTTTCCCAGATATTGTGGAATTCAGCATGAAGAACTGAGGCTGCAAAAGGAAGCCCTACCCGATTTTCCAAACTGAATAATAATGTGTCAACATTAAAAACATGCATCACTGAAAAAAAGAACTTGTGAAGACTCTTCTGTTTGTTTTAAGTACTACATGTAAAGGGCAAAAACTAATTTCCTCCACTGATCTTAGATGGTTGAAGAAATCGTAAAAAACAAAACTGCAAATAAATAGATAAATAAATAAACAGAAATGAATGTATGCAGGTCTTTGAACGTACATGCATCGATGCGAATATTCAACTGAAAATACCAGAGAGCCTTTCAGTCAGTAGGGGGAGAAAAAACTTCATCCCACTCTCAGTATCTGAGCTCTTGGTCTTCTCTCTCTCTCACTCTCTGCCTCCTGAGTTTCCCTCCCCCACTGTAGGCAACACCATGAGTCAGAGAATGGCACATTGACTTGAGTGGCATGGTCAGCCTCACACAGAGTCAAAGATACAGCCTGGACTTTATTTCACTGTCCAGATTTTGTGAAAATATATTTGTCTTAAAAAGCCAAAAATCATAGATTGAATAAACTTTCAGAACCCAACATAACTCAAAAACAGATTTATTATTTGCAAACACAAAGTGGTCGCTGCCGCAGTTGATAATCAGCACCGTGGGGAACTGGTCACAAACCCAAAAGAGTTGGAGGACAGGTGTGTGATGTTAGTTCATTCTACCGGTCAGTTCTGAGAATCAAACCAGCAACCTCCCAGCCACAGATCTTACACATGAGTCTTAGTGTCACTTTGACTCTGTTGTGAATTAGGAAGTTGTCACATTATGTAGATCATTCATTAAGACTGCAGTTGTAGTAGTATGTAAATATATCCTTTCAAGTGTTGGCTCACGGTGGTTTTGTCAGATAAACTTAGAGATATTAATCAAAGGCAAGGCTGAGTGGAAAGGGCAGCGCTGAAAGTTTAATTGAAACATAGCACATGTGCCAAATGTCAATCAAAATAAGAAGGAATACAAGCCAGATAAAACACAAGTGTGTCTCCTAGAAACTACATTCATAACACTGTTATTTATGTTTTTTTATGGTTATGTTTAGGAAACACACAGCACTTGGTCAAGGTTAGAAAACAGACTCTTAGTTCACAACTGAAAAAGTCAAAAGTAACTTCAAACACGTGTTTAACATTTAATCAAAAAGACGATCTTTCCCTAACCTGAAGTGCTTTTGTTGCCTGAACCTAATTACTCACAGGAATCTTTAACAGAATCCCTCGGAGACAGGGTTGCAAGGAAACATAAAGATAGTAGGATTTACTATCTACAGGCTACAGAGCGGGGTCGTCATGATATACCGGTATCGATGATAAGCTTGATATTTACAAAATTAAATTGATATTGTGTTAACGATATATGTGTATGACAATATCATGATGGCAGATGTTGGACCTTTTGGATCTTTTGTTTATCAGTTTTTCTGGTTGCCTTTTCACTATCCAACAAGTGTAATTGTTCTTTTTGTAAACTTCTGTACAGTTATGGTTACAGATTCCCTCGCCACCTCCCTAGACTCGAATTTGAGTCAAATTCATTTACCAAAATAAAAGACAAAACACACAATAGACAAAGATATAAATGAATGTGACTGATGTCTGTGACTAAATTCATATTGTGATAATATCATTATCTGTATTCCATGAAATCTGATATTGTGACAGCCCCAATATAGTGTAAAATGTTCATTTCTGCAGTTCATGGTAAGTTTCTTGTTCTGCGTATGTGGTATCTGTTTGATTCTTGTTTTTTTTCTTACTGGGATTCAGCTCGGAGGTTACAGTGATGTTCTCTTTTAAATACAGCTTACTAGCAGATTCTGACCATAATAAAAACATGCACTCAATCCACAGAAAGAATATCCAAAAGTGTCTTGGGAGGTTAGAAGTGCAAAGGCCAGGATGCAGCAACTGGCAAAGACAGAGTTGAGGTCAGCTTAGGTCAGGGCAGGGCAAGGACAGTCAGAAAGGGAACACAGAGGACACGCTTGGCAAGTTAATGAAGTCAACATTCATATTGGTTTGATGGTTCTGGTTTTGGAAAGGTGTAATAAAGCATCACTGAAATCCTGTGAAAGCTGTGGTTGCTCCTGTCATGTGATATGTGTTGATACTGTGTGGATACACATGTTTTTTGGTTCCTATGACTGCCGGCTGACCAAAGTTACAAGCAGCTCCTAACAGACTGGACACGGACAATGTTTGTAGCGTTTGAAGCATCTTAGATTCATTAAAGCTATACTGATGAAGTGGTTTGACATTTTAGGAGATATGATTATTTGCTTTCTCGTCAAGAGTTAGATGAGAAGATCGAAATCTGTGTCTGTATGGTAAGTACGAAGCTACTGGATAGCTTAGCTGTGAATGAATACTGCAAACGGGAAATGCTCGCCTGGCTCTGTCCAAAGGTAAGAAGGTCAACCTATGAACACCCTTAAAGCTCACTAATTAACATGTCATTTGTTAAAAAACAGTCTACCCTCAATGGACCTCAGCATACAAATTCATTCATGTCTTTTCCTCTGTTTTGGGCTCCACCTGAAAGATCCCATCTGACTCTTTAGCGGCTAAATCTTCATAAGCTAGTCGCTAACTTCGCCTCCCGGCGCCGGGCAGGTTCAGATAAACATGAGAAACATGGTGAGAGTGAACCAAAACAGTAAGGTGGCATTCTGTGAAACCAAAACAGTGAGCTGAAGGATGGTAAAATTCTCTGTGGGTTCATTACACACAGTCATTTGCTCTATTGTTCATATAAACAACATTACTTAGTGCAGCCTAAGAAAATCGTTTGTTTTTGTCTTAACCTATCTTATAACAAGTTGTTTATCTGAGAACAATGGACAGCAGTATAAACTGTTGTTTTTAATTGTAACAGTGAAAATAATAAGTTATGCCCATAGGTAATGGTGTTATCGTATCGGCTGTTAATCTTTAATTGTAGATTGTAGTGGAAAAAATCTGACTAATACCTATAGGTACTAGTGTTCAATACTGCTAATAAATAATAATGATATTAATGATAATATATATTTATATATATATGTTCATATGATTGGTTGTTTGGTTAATAAGTGCTGAGTATGTTACTAATGACAGCACCACCATTAGTTCCTCTGAAAGGGTATCAGAAAATGATTTAATATAAATAACTGTCTATAAATCTAACTGTCGTCTTCTTGTTCAACTTCATGTTTCATGAATACCTGCGCAAATGCAGTTTTACATAATATGGCTAATAGCTTGTGACATTTATCAACTTAACATTTTCCAATGAACCACAGACCCTCAAAAACTAGAAATAGAACTAAAATGTGAATATTCTTAGAAAGAAGGAACAGCAATAAATGAAATAGAAATGAGGAGGTTGCCATGCTAAAGCATGATAGATGGGATAAATACAATGGCTAGATGCACGTTATAACCAATCAGAAAGCACAGGCAGACAAGTAGAAAAAAAAAGTGAGTCACGATTTCTATGCCTGTCTTTGCCATATATTGCAGAATGCATCCTAAATAAAATAGACGCTATAAATAGAAAAATGTGTAAATGGCATCACACAGAAACACGCACACACACGCACACACACGCGCACGCACACACACACACACACACACACACACACACACACACACACACACACACACACACACACACACACAACACAGACATGTTGTGCATTTTAATTGTTTCACCGTTTGAAGTAACTCAAAGTGAATATGTGATTTGTCAATTGATTCTTTTTCTCCCAGGCTATGAATAAAATGCTTTAATTATTGATGCACTGACGTCAGATGTCCGCTTGAATGTTGTATGTGGTGCAGACCTCTTTCTCCGGGCAAGCTACTTCCCCCACCCTGCTCTCAACCCAACAGCAACCCCACTGCTGCCGCCACCACCCCTCCCCCAGCAGACACCCTCATGCTCCCCCTAGCTGATGCCTCTACCTGGCATGAATGGAACTCGAACATGTTGCAGGCAGCTTGCAGACAGGCGTCATCCAATTGGAAGGAGGTTAATATAAAGATGAAGTCTGTTTCTCTATATCTGCCACCCCTCCCTTGCATCTACTGCAGTCCTCCCCACAAGAGGCTTGGCTGTGCCATGCCATTGGAGGACTGCCACTATATGGAGCAACTGGTATCTGTAGTAAATTTCATCCCAAGAGCTGCGACTGCGTAAAAACATGGAGTACGATTAATACTCAGTTTTCAAAAGATATAATGAAAGTTATTGTTTAGTGCTCAGTTTTTCACAAGCTATTTTGTCACATGAACTCTGGGCAATGTCCAGAGAATCAGGTCCATGTCAGCGTCAGACGTGTTCTCAGCTACTGGAAATATTCAGTTTGGTTTAGGCAAGGAGTGGCGCCTGACTAGAGAGCGCAGGAGGCAGGACACCACACCAAAAGTACGCCGTGGAAATCACAGCGTTTACAGCACATCAAAGATGGTCTGATCATTTTGGCGTCGACAGAAGTTCCCTAATCTCATTGTCTCTCCAGTTAAGACATTTTCATTGGTCTCTTCTTCACCCACGGATGTTTATATTTTTCCACATTTTTTATGCGATACAAACATCATCAACACTGAACATGTTGTTCACTGTGAATTCTCCGGACAATGACCTGCTCTATTCACACGTCGGATCAATTAAGTCCGTTTGATGTCCGATCCAACAGCTTTAAACATTTGCGTTCTCACATACAGCCCCTCTAGGTAATGTCTGGATAAGTTCAGGGTTGCAGAGCGTGTGTGAAAGAATTAACAGAGTTCTGACAAACCAGATTCTGACAGTTGTTGATTTGGCCCATTTCAGAGAATGTTCTCTGTTAGTGAAGCAAGAAAGAAAACGCATTAACTTGTCTGATTTTTACCCATAGAAAAAATAAGTTGTGGTATTGATTTTCTTTTTTGTTGTGCTCTATACCATTAGATCAGTGTTTCTCAAACGTTTTCAGACCAAGGACCACTTAACCATTCAAATAAAACTCACGGACCACCTGACTCCCCAAACATCCCCAAAACCGATAGGACCTAATACTTCAACAGTGTTGCGGTGAGCTGGCGTGGTAAAATGTCACCTGGGACAGGAGTTTTAATTATCAACAACCCATGCACCTCATACACTGCATGGCAACAAGTGGTGCTATTTATGTAGCATCAAAATGATCACACAGAAATGAACACTGGCTGGATGTGATCAAACGCACTATGAGTCTCAGTCATTACTGAGGAGTAATACTTCACCTGTGTTGTGTCGGAGGTTTCATTTGATTTTTTTTAATTTTTTTTTTATTGACCCGGTCTTAAGGCACAGGTTCATCATCTTGCCCGTCGTCCTTGTTTGATAGTTAATAGATGATAACTGGTTAAGTTTAGCACAATCCCAGTGCAGGCTAACTGTTAAGCTTGATCTACATTTACTTTCAAATGTCATGCTGATCATTTTTTAACATAAATTGCAAAATATTAAGTGTGAACTGGTGTAGCTATGTGAGACTCACGTAGCTACACCAGTTTTACACCGAATTTACTCACGGACCACAAGGGGTCGCTTGCATCTGTCAAATGAGTAAATGTAATGTTATGCAATTAACTAATTGATCAATCTACTAATCATTACACTACTGCGACCTGAAACCTGTCTACGTTCAAGTTTGATAGTTAGTGAAATGCTAAAATAAAAGGTTATAAAAATAATTTTTTGATGTCATGTCTACTACGATACAAAGACCAATTTACCACTATTTTGAAACTTTAATCTTTTTTAATTGTAAACATTTGCTTTAAAAAAAACATAAATTGGATGTGGCATTCTAAAACGCCTTATGTCAAAGAGTGATAAAAGCTTAAATAACTGGTGTCATCAGTTAACATTAATGACTGTGATCGTAAAAGTCAGTAATTCTTATTTGGAGGATCTATTTATCCTTTTTTTTTGTATTTTATTACCAATCAGTGCTGGATAAACAATGACTGCTTGGAGAGGCCCAGGGGTGGGATAAGTGATGAAGGTATACAGGGCATTCTGTGTCCTCAAAAATGTTTAAAGTGTTGTTCTGCTAGTGATGGGTGAATCATCACAGCTCAGATCTGCCAGCCCTGATCCATCACTAACAGTATACCCTGCTTTAATGAGCTCCTTATCAGCCTAAACCTACACTGCTGAGATACAGAAGCGTTTGCTCTCTTAACCTGTACATGGTTCACTGGAAGATATTAGAGGATGCTGGTCTGTTGTGTTGTTCTTTGTCTAACTAACAGTGTCGATCAAAGGTGTGACTCACTGAGCTTGCACCACCAAACTGTGCTATAGTACATTATCAATACAAAACTATCACCTTCAACATGTCAAGATATCTAAAAAAACATCCTTTTTTACCCAATACCTAATGACAAACCTTCAAGCTTCTGTTGCATGTTACCTCTTTTTTGCAGTATCCTTCTTCAACAACATAGAAAGACAAAGAAAGCTTTCACCATCATTAGATATAAAACATTTCATGCTTGATGAGTACCCACCCCAAAGTGTGGAGAGAGACAAAGACAGACAGGCATAGCTAGGACTGGCGTATGCCATGGATGTGAAGAGATCCTCTTGAGGAGGCGGAGGGAGAGAGGGAGGCAGAGGCACATTGAAGCAGATGCAGAGAAATGTGAGAGGGTGTCAGTGAGACTGGTGATGACGCGCTCATGGCTGCGGAGAGCTGGCGAGGCCGCGGCCCTGGCTCTGACTCACCTCATCCCCACGGGGCCTCCTGGTTGACGTCACTCAGCGTGCGCTGTGGCATTTCTCTGCTTCAACTTCTTTGTGAGCAGCAGCCACACTTGAGCCTTTCGCACATCTGAGAGACTCTGAAAATGTGCATTTGTCTATGTGTATTTGTCTGTGTTCTTAGATCTATCTATCTATCTATCTATCTATCTATCTATCTATCTGTCTGCTGTATTTATCTATCTCTCTCAGCACACTACCAGAGCTTTATCTCTTGTGCAGTTTTTTGTGTAACTACCACTGCCATGAATATTATCAGTGCCTAACTATAATGTTCACAACGTTAAAGTATCTGAAAAATTTCTAATAACAAACCTTGAACAAATCTTACCTCTTTTTTCACCATTTATTTCCCTCTGAACACAAACCCAAAGCTGTGTGCAGGTTAGGTGGGGCAGGTGAAAATATAACAACAAACAGCCTTCACTGAAATATTGGGTCTGTAAAAAGAAAAGAGATCATGATTTAAAAATACAGTATATTGGCAATACATGAAGAGGAAAACAGTATTATAACGGTGTAAATCATGCTTTGTACTGTGGATTACATTTGTATCCATAATGGTGTAAATAACAATTGTTGTTGTTCAGATCCTTCACTTTATTCTATCACCGCAGTAGAGCAATACATATTTTACGAATCCATATATGCACACATAAAAAGGACTTACAGACTTCTGCCACAACCTATAAATCTTATTCAGTTACAGATGGCTCTATACGCTTTTATTCCATGTAAATTGAAGGAGCCAGAGAAAAAAAAAAACACAAGGATTTCTACATGAAAGGTGGCTGAAGTAAGTAGCATACCTTGCTCTGTTCTGCTCTCACCTCTTGGATGTATATAGATGTCCTGTTGGCAGGTAAATCACTAAGGTGCAGAGGAATGTTGCATAGCTCCAGCAGGTTATTAAAGTGGTCTTTATTTCTGATGGCGACAGAGAGGTATAAATCCTGCAGTTGAAGAGAAAACCTTTTTGCAGAAGCAAGAGCTGCTGGGGTTAACGTTTGAATTCTATTCTGTTTTCAGTGTAAATATACTTTATCGCTGTAATTATATGTCCTGTTTTTTGTTTGTTTGTTTGTTTTTGTTTTTGAGGGATGACAGATTTTTAAGGAGTCTGGACTTAAGGGAAAAAAGAGGCAAAGAATACCTTGCTGTTGTTGTAATGGGTGAGATTTTCTTCTGTTTGTATCATTTAGTCTTGCACAAAAATAAATAACAATGTGTCTGAATATAAATAACTGCCAAACAAAGGAACCTGTCTGCCCTCCACACTGATATGGTTTGCTGAACACCACATTTGATATTATAATTATTATGTGTCATTAATAACATTAAGGGCAGAGTCATCTGCATATAAACTTTTACAGAGTTTTGTGTCAAGCTGCCTGCACTTTAAAAGGCCTAATAACAACCAAACAGGCACGCAGCTGGCTACCAACGTCATTAGACGTTGATATTTGATTGAATGTAGGTTGTGATGTCAGGTGACCAAAAGTCAATGTCTAATGTCAACATCTATGTGACGTTGAATACTGACAACATCTGACATTGACATTTTGTTGCTTTTAAGTTGTGTTCAGCAACCAAAATCCTATGACTTCCAAACGACTCCACCATGCCAACATCATCATGATATAGAAAAACATCTAAATGAATAAATACATATATGCAGGAGTCAATCCATGGGGGGCTTTAAATGTAATGTAATTTAAAGTTAATTATGAAATGAACTGGGAATGTAATGGAGCCAAGGGAGGTAAGTGAAGCCTCGACATGCGTAATAGAGAGAGAAATAGAGAGCTGCAGTTATCAAGGTGACCAAGGAAGATATAATCTGATCTATAGTAGCTGTATTTCTGAGTTATTGAAAACAGGATTGAGTAAGTGCTGATTAACGTTTATGTTAAATTAAAATTTTCTGTGCGAGGATTAAAGTTTGCTTCATTTAACTTCATCTTTAAGAAGTTAAAGGCCATTCCCTCTTTATTACAGCAAAGCAAGTTTCAGTTTTAAAAAAATATATTCAGCTGGGTGTCATCAGCATAATGGGAGTAGACCATTTAAAAAGACACTATGAAAAAGGGGGATCATGTACTGACAGAATTATATCAAAAAATTAAGTATTATCCTTTGCTGGTCCACACATTACAGGGGTAGATGGAAGACCATAAATGCAGTAGGATGAGTTTGTGATTGCAATTTGTCAAAAAATATTGTCCCTCCTTGAAGGTGGTGTGATTTCAAAACAGCCACAAGGAACATACAAAATTCTTAAAGCCATGCTGATGTGGTGATGAATGAGTAAGTATTTGACTTTGCCATGCACATGCAAACATTGATGAATGCTCTTTGCAAATCCAATTTTTCCTGGACCATGCAATCCATTTATAATGAACAGACCAAACTCTGAAATTGACAGTAATATCAGATTTGCAGATATTTAACCTAAGCTGAACTCAAGCCTCAGGCTAAATCAAGTAAATAATGCACTGCAGTCATCTAGATGATACAATGCAAAAGCAGAAATTATACATCTTGAAAGTGTTGAAGCAGAGTCTAGTCATGAACATGTATTCCAGGGGAAAAAAAATGGTTGAACTTTTAACCACCAAGGTTGCACAAAATCAAAAGTTTCACCCTGCCTCAAAGTCGAATACTTAATATTACATGCCAATATATCAACAAATTCTCTAAGATTCACAGGAAGGGAGCAAACGAAGGGAACAAAGGAGGAAGGAAGGGGATGATGTTACAAAGCCACAAAATATGCAAATGGTCAGGGTGGATGGATGGTCAATAAAACATTGGGAGATGACTTAACTTTTTTTGTCTTAAAACTTCACTATGATCATTACCTGAACCTTAAACATGTGAAGGTCCTTAATGTTTCCCAAACCTTAACAAAGTTCTTAATTCAACCCAAACCATGATCTTTCTCACCAAGATACTTCTTGCCTAAACCTAACAAACCTTAACCAAAGTGTTGTCACATCATAAAACTGATTTTTTCAAGCCACTGTAAAACTGATGACATCCAGTTGATAACGGCATCAGACCAGAAAAATCTTCTGCGTTGTTCTAGAGAGCATGGAGATACGTCTTTCGCTGTTTAATTTGGAGGAACTTTCTACAAGTGCTGTACAATACCTTTTTGTCAACAGACTTCAGTTGAAAGAAATTTACTGAGTTAACGGAAAACATACTAAAAACATTTCCATTTTGTGCAAACTGCCTTTCCACTGCTTATGCACAGTTAATATTTTGGCGTCTACCGAAACAAGTGCTGTTGGTGCGTTTGGCAACAATCTGATTAATTTTGTCCAAAAAACCCTCAAATAAAAGAAAACATTTTATTACTAGATCTTACTAGACCATTTAAACAGGAGTTGTGGTTGAAAGTTCAAATTAGGTGAGTAAGTAATGAAGTGGACATTGAGTTAATTTTTTTTTTTGTCAAACTACTGTTTCTGAGGTTAACAGTAGTAATTCAAAAAGTCAAAATGAGCTTCACGTTGAAATTGAAGAAATAAAAAATGGCTTGTAATAGGGAATGGACTACCTCAGTACTACCTCTGAACATATTTATAAAATTGTGAGTTGCTAAGCCAGAAAATTACTAAAAATAGCCGAATGTATCACAGTCTGTGATATGCGAGTTAACAAGGTCCTGTGTTTATATTGTCAGAGCACATTCCACAAGCCAACAGGGCTCACACTGATATGATAGCCATAAAGCAAGACTAGGAAGGTATCCATTAAAGGCTGGAGTGAAGGTGCCCTGTGTTATAGAGTAATTTATACTTGCACAAACTCTATCATTTTAACCCCAGGGTGACTGTTCGGCTCATGACCTCAGTTTCACTGTCATTCTAGAGAGTGGTGCTCCTGTAAGAGCCAAATGGACGACTGCTGGGAATATTGCAGGCTTGTACCCAGACAGGCAATTTTCCCTACGGTGGGATAATGGCAGTAAGTGGGGGGTGGTAAGATTTAGTCATATACTGTACACCTACTTGAAGGGTGGTGATTTTATCCTGCTGCCACCATCCAATATATCGCCTCATTGGTGTTGATTACCAGCAGCTCCTGGTTTCCAGGGTTTGCCTCCTACAACCTGGTTTGAAGGTAGTTGTTTTTTTCTCTTCAGTGTAATTTTAACTTCTTTATTTTGTTATTTTAGCACAATACATCAAAATATATTTTCCTTAGCTAGATCTATATCCAGATACTGAATGTATGTTCATATCAGGTGTAAATAGGGTAATAAAATGATCCAATATGACCCATCCTATCATATAAAACTATATTTGACCATGATAGCTTGTGGGTTGCAGCAGCTAGCAGCTTGATGTCATTTGTCAGACATGACCGTTTGAATGTCATTTGGTAAAAACATTGTGTACATTTTCAAAACAGAAAAATTATAAATTTCCCCCTCAACCTCATCTTCCTGAACTAACAACATGGTTCAGGAAGGTGTGGGTGGAGGCAAACAGTGCTGTCCTTGCTGAGTCAAATTCACTTTTTTTTTTTTTTTTTTTTTTTTACATTTATGGGAATCCCTCTTGTCCTGGAAGAAGTAAGGGACAGTGTTAAATAGCCAGACAGAAATAAGCAGGTGCAAAAATGCAATTGGTTGTTATAGAAGCTAAGAAAGCTGGTGTGTGTCCTTCAGCTTGAGATTCTCGAGTAAGTGAGCTGACATCAGTTCACCCTGTACACCACCTGACACAGCAGTGGTACTCTGATGATGGCTGAGACATAATGAAGGCTGTGGTCAGCTTAAGCTCCAGAACGCTCCAGGATGCACGCCAACTCCCCCTGGAGCTGAAACTCACGCTACTCTCTCTTTACCTGAGTTTCCAGATGAAAATGAGCTAACCACAGTTTTAACCGAGCATCTAACCCAGAGCCAGGAGACTTCTCTACAGAGATTGGCTCACATCGTGGTAGTGTGCATGGCTCCCCACCCCCCACTTCACTAACATCACTCTTTACACCAGGAGTAAAAATCAGCAAGTGGTGGCTTGGTTACTGAGGATCAGCATGGCCCTCATCCAAAAATATGCTGAAGCATGTGAGGTTAAAACTCCTTTCTCTACCAACATGTTTGAGACTAGCCTTCGGTCCTCTTTAAGCAAGGGAGTTCAAGACAGGAATACCATAAAACTCTGCAAACAAACCACATCCTTTTTTCTACAGTTGTCAAACTAAGTTAAATACTTCATTCTGACTGGAGCAAACAAGAACACCGACACAGCAGCATGCAACGCCACCTTATTCACCCAGCTAAGCTAGGCTAATACAATACCCCACAACTCACAATAGCACTGATGCTAGATGCCACAAACACAATGTGTAAAATACTCTGCCAAGCCTTGCAAAAACAAACTTCCCCAGACCATGCCTGATCCCAAACATTACCAATCTACCAATCCTCCACAGCATTCTTGGCTCAAGGCAACGTCAAAGACTGAAACTTCGGTGCCTACCTCCACCAGGGAACTTTATCCCCGCCCATGGTTTACTCCAAAAATAAGAAAAAGGCAAAACTAATGAACAAGTACTTGATGGAAAGGCTAATACAACCCAGCTGAACACTCACCTATCTAACTGAGGAAGCTGTTATAATGTGTAGTGAATGCTAGACCATGGACACCCAGACACCAAGTCACAGTCAACTGAGATAATACACAAAAACTCTGGCCTAACAACAAAACAATAAATCATTTCGATCCTGGACGAGCCCAAGGAACTCTAAATGAACCTCCTCTTTCAAAAGGTGGGGGAGGCCAGTAACTACAACAAACTCCACAAATAAAGTTAACTCAAGATAGCCCAAGTTAAACTCAAGTTGGAGAACAATTTACACCCTCACTTTAAAGGAAGTAACCTACCGATCCCAGTACACAAGCACTCAGCACACATGCTGCCACATGGTTCACTGGCCCAGTGTGTGCGTTTCCTCCAGCTTTTAAGCTCCAGTCCTTGATAACCAATTTCAGCACAGGTGTGAATCACCACCTGCAGCAGAGTAGGGAGGGGGAGGGCGGAACCTGGAGACACAGGAGAGGAAAAAACACACACACGCATACACTACACTAATGTCGCAACAACACCTTCAATTTATTTTTGGCAGCTCAAAGGCGATGAGTTTGAGTAATCTCTGAAGATGGTAGCACTTGTAATTAACGTTTTCAATGTCAGATTTTAATCCCTTGAACTAAGTTTTAAATTGAAAGTCAGCAAAACACAGTAGTAGCTCCTGGCCTGTTATCCAACATGGCTGTCTTCTGTCACAGTTGGATCTTCTTCCCTTGAGACCTGCAGGCCCTGCGTCAATCACAAAAATTATTCAAAACAGTTTTGACCTCAGTGTTTTTCACTGAGAAATCTTTTTATAGCAGGCGGAGCAGCAGAGATGGGCGGGGAGCGAGAGTAGGAGGGGAGGGAGTAAAGATGTGGATAGAATGATCTTTTTGTGGCTGCCTCAATCTGTTTTCTAACGCTGTGAAACTCATACATTCTTCAGACTGTCGATGGGGGAGCCACAGGCTGACGCATGTCTCTCTCCTCACAGAGAGAGTTTATTGCCACACCACCTGTCTCACTCCTCTCCACCAGAAATTGAGAAATAACAAAAAGCTACAGTCAGGGGCAGATGAATATCCAGTGGTGGTGCATGGTCATTCATTTTGTTGGGAGAAAAGACCACAGCACATATTTCTTCTTCTGTCAGCTATGAATGGATTTTGTCTTGTTTCTGTCATTGTATCTGTTTGTTTTTAATGTTTTAGATTCTGCTCTTCCAAATACAGAATTTACTTTAACATATGGATGCCCCCTCCTCCCCCAAATAATGTAATAATAATAATAATAATAATAATAATAATAATAATAATAATAATAATAATAGTATTCACTCATCTGACTATGTTTTACTTTTTTGTGTCAATGTTCAATTAAAGGTTCATTACAAGTCACCTACAGCTGAAGTCCAATGTAAGTTCCATATAACAGGAATTTTCATTGGATCACACTTCACTCCACAGTTTAGTGCTATTGGTATAAAACTGATAAATTGTCTATGAGATGTCAAAAAATATGAAGGGCAAAAAATGACTTCCTGACTGCGTACCTTTCAAGTCAAAACAGTAGTAGTAGATCCATCCAACCAATTACACTGCTATAATCAATCCAGCTTTAGACTGAGGTAGGACCGCCTACCTAATTAAAATACAGACATAAAAATAAACAAATGGATAAATAAATAAAATGTAGAAATACACAAATAAATAAATCTAGAAATGTAGAAATACAGAAAAAATACACAAATAAATCTAGAAATGCATAATTAAATCAATGAATAAATAAATAAACAACTAAATAAACACAGAAATAAATAAATAAACAAATAAATGCAGATATACAGAAATAGCATTTTTCATTACCAAAATGTATTTAGTTTGCATTTATTATTTGTACTTATTATCAATGATCGAATAATATAGTGTATAATGTGTATCATTCACAGGGACCATTAATGTGAGCATACATTTGCTGATAATACTTACATACTTTAACTTGAGTAACATTTTCAGCTCAGGATGTTTACTTGTAATGGAGTACAGAGTGGTACAGTATTGCTACTTTGTGGCTCCAGTCAATTATCATGTCTTACCCACAAATCTTGTTGAATTGCAAGGTATGTAGTCCTGCACTGTTTGAGGTGAGCTTCTTATGTCAGAGACTGGCTCTTTCATTAAGGCAGTGATTAGCATATATGATGTAAAAAAAAAAATAGTGATTGAAATTTTAATATAAAATGCAAAAAAGATTTGTATAAGAGCCTTCTGTCATCAAACTTGCTCCACTCTCATGTGCTGTGCAGACCCCTTAAAAAAAATAGTTTAAGGTCTCGTTGTTGTGTATTCCTTTGTTGACATGAAACAATGAAACCTGACAGTGAAATAAAGATTTGCTTTTGTATGCTTGTTCCTGTATCAAGTGAAGCCATTCATCCTGTGTCTACAGGTTTGTTAGCAGCAGGTTAGACGATCCTCAGTGTGTCTGCCTGCGGTTTCAGATACGTGATTCACAACAGTAGCTATTAGTTACGTATCTGGTAGTCAATTTATGGATTGATCTAAGTCTACAATAATAGCACCATCTTACAGTATATTTACTGTTATCTGAGGTTACTGTTTCCATGGTGATTGAGAATTTGCAATGTCGTAGATAACAATTTATAATCACTGATGTTCCTGTCTTATCATCTTTTCCTGCATTGAAAAACAAACATAAGTTTTATACTGAGAACACAGAATAACTAAATAAATAACAGATATCTAAAAAGGGAGACAACTTTAAAAAGTGTTCTCTGCTACATTTATACGCCTCATCCACTCTGACACAGGTTACACTGGATACACAATTGCCCTGCAATTGAGTCTTGTCTCTTGCAACAAATAAACCATTAAATAAATCATCCTGGTCTCCACAAGGATGAGAGACATACACCTAGAGATTATTTCAAGGTACAAACAATATATCTTTGTCATAAATTATAAATTTATCTGTAACACCAAAATACCAATCCATGGCAGAGACCTCAGTAGTAATAGCATATTGAAAAAAAGTATAAAATATTGTATTAAACATATTGAATATATTTATCCATTTAATTTTTCAAAATGATGTAAGTCTCACCTGGAAAATTTAATATCACAAGTAAAAGTATTCAGTATCTATGAGAATAGATACAATGGATACAATATTAAAATGACATCACTTGAGGCAGTTTAACTGAGAAAAAGACTTTATGCAACATACATATTTAGTAAACAAACTTTGATGTATGAAATCAGTGGAGTTAACCTTTGATTACAGTACCTGAGTAAATGTACTTTACTCCACAATCGTGGCTACACACGACATATTGCGCTGTAAGCACTTGACCTTCTTAATGACTCATTGAAGTCATCACTATAACATATGTTTAACAGTCATCAGACAATTAACTAACACATTCATTCTACAGTATTTCTATGAAAAATGAAATATACTTAAGTCTAATCTCATCAGTGCTTGTATGTTGAATACAACCTGTGGAGTTAGTGTTCACAAGATTTAATTAAAGCACGCACGCACGCACGCACGCACAAACAAACACAAACACACACAAACACGTCAACATGACGTCATCGCATTCTGCATGCCAGTGAAACGGTGGAAGTATAAAAGACCACTTAAAAATGTCAAGGTTGAATCTTTCAGAAAAATAGGCAACTGTTCATTAACGAAAATGTTGGCTTAAAAAAGAGGACATCTCTCCCATGTTTTATTCAGGTTTTATATTCATATTAACACTGCCATGCATGTAGTGATGTCGTGAGTAACACTATTCATTTTCTTACCCATGTTCACCTCCTGATTCAGTAAAGGTCTTATGGCAATAAAATGGAAACAAGGTATCCAAAAGATCAAATGTCATGACATATTTCGTCAACAGGGACGATAATTTGCATTAACGAACATCCACTGATGTCAAAAGGGAGGGACGTTCAAACTCAAAATATAGCATCACTTCATATCAGATTAAAACAGCATGTAATTTTAGACAGTTAAATGTTACTTACGCCATTTAGTTTCCAAGGTAACAAGAAGGGTATATTTAGAGTGCACTAAACTGAGACAGAAAGAAAAAAAAGTGTTAATAATCTTGATGGAGCAATTACAATTAGTCAAAGTCAAATAGTAAAGATCAAAACACCTCATCTGCTTACAGTCGAAGGTGAGAGAATGCTCAAGAACAACCACCCAGCTCATTCAGCACCACTTCTGACACTTGCGTCATTCAGTATTTACTGGCATTACTGATTCATATGGTACAGTAGAGGTTTCGCTTGAGCTACTCATCAAGGGAGGTTCAGGGGAAATACAGACGTCAATAGAGAAAGGAGTTTTTTTTAGTCTATATGTTGAGCTGCAATAGCCACCCAATATGCTGTCAAACATTAGCAATGCAAGAAAATCAAATATATCAGAGTAGCACAAGGGAATTTGTTAACAAATCTTCAGTGTAGAAAGGTCTTTTCTTCATTAAAATCTGTCAAGGAGTCACTTTAAACACAGTAATGTACAGGATCATTACAGCGCCAAAAGCTTTTATAAACTTGTGAGTTATGTTCTGTATATTCTATAATACAAAAGGCAAATAACACAAAGGCAATAAATACAAAAACAGTCACATACTTTTATTTTGGTATAAAAAGTTTTTACTGCATTTATATTTTTACGTAACACCTCAGACCAGCTTTCATATAACTTTGTGTTCACAGTCGTGGCTATCACTTGAGTTCAGACAAGTTTTTCAGTGCTAAGGCAAAGAAAGACAGACTACTGCCCAGCAAGACTGGGATTCGGATATGCCAACTTTTGCATGTTTCATAATTTAAAGTGCACATGCTGTTTTCAAGCATGGAAGTCCATTCTTGACCTTTGGGAACAGGATATGTAGCAAAATAAGTTTACAGTTTTCAGAGCTCTCAACTGCACCTGATGGTCTTCATTCAGTGAATAGTAAATAGCCTACATGTGGAAAAATGCTACATTACATGACCAAAGTTCAACACACAAGCCCTGCCTGACGCTTGAACTAGCTTGATTCAGTAAATGAAGACAGTGAGATGCAGGTGAAAGCTCTGAGAGCCAGGTAGTGGACCTTTGAGTGTAGATTATTTTGTTACATAGGTAATTGTTGTGTTTATTTTCCCTGCCTTATCCATATTTGGAATCCAGTTTTTCATTCACATCAGTCTTTGCAAGCCCTACTGTTACCCTGAGCATGACTACAGAAACATGCTATGTTTGTAACGCATGATGTTTCAAGTCATTTGTCATTCTTCACCTGCCAGTAAATAAAAAAAAAGAAAGAAAAAAGAGCTTCTACTAGTTGACATATTGCATGGTATTGGGATTCCTTCTTTCCTTTGCCCAGAATCCCCCCATTACTATGCAATGCCCTAAACAACCATCAGGAGTTACCAATGTGGGATCAAAGATGACAACCCACCAGCAGAAACAGCCAGTTGTGTTCACTGGAACAAACAATTGAAATAGAGGTATTAAACGCTGGGTCTCGAATAGGATACACTGCAAAAAGCTGCTTTTTCGTGTACCCAAGTGCAGAAACATTTTCCATTTACAGTGAAAATTATAAAAAGACACAGCAGCATCCACAGCAGGCAAGTGCAGGGGAGAGTTACTATGTTTCTCCATCACATCTTTGCTGAACTTATGTTAGGTATTAATTGTAAGAGGTTTCTCATAATTTGAGTGCTGCCCTGAGTTTAGAGGAGCGTCCTCGCGGATTTTCTTTTACATCGTCTTTTTCTGGGGTGATCACTTTTCTTCGCAGAGGAAGCCAATGAACACTTCCACCATCTCTTCTTTCATCCATCAGTTTTTTCTTCCTGTTGCCTTGATTCCTTGGGCTGAAGTGATAATGATCCAGATTAGATAAGTCATCTCCCCGGAGAAAACGTTTGACCAGTCTGTCTTCTAGCGAGTGAAAAGTGATTGCGCAGAGATGTCCTCCTGTCCTCAGTACTGCCTGGGCGGCACACAGGCCTGCATGTAGTTCGTTCAGCTCGTCATTCACAAAGATACGCAAAGCTTGGAAAGTTTTAGTGGCCACATGTGCAGGTCGGTGGAGTCGGTCTTTACGCGCATAGGCAACAGCAGCAGGAAGTGATCCTAGAGACAAAGAAATGATCAAAGAGTGAGTGGATCTTGTAAAAACTGGATGTAAGTCTAATGCACTATAGTCTTTTTATTATGGTACTTTTACTTTTGTTTTTATTTCATATTAACATGATACAAAATAAAATAAGCCATAAAGAATAATACAAAAAAGTCTTTGAAAGCTAGATGGATGAGCAAGTGTGGTCACTTTTAGGGGCTTAAATGATGAAAATAACTGTTTGTTGGAGTCCTGGTCCCTTTAGAGCAGTGGTTCTCAAACTTTTTCACATCAAGGACCCCTAAACCGACACAAACTAGACTATGGACCCCCATTTTGTCCCAGTGTCCCCCATCCAATAAGATTTTTGCTTTTAGATGTTTTATTCTAGAAGGTGTTTGAAACCCATGACCAACAGTCATACATTATGTCATCGTGACCCCCAGTAGCCCCTCAAGGACCCCTTGGGGTCACCGGACCCCACTTTGAGAACCACTGCTGTAGAGTGGCAGTATGAAGTGCTTGACCAACTCTGGAAGATCTTTAATAAATACTGGATCCCTGTGTTTTTCAACACACTAAAGTTGCATGTGCATCAGATTTCGCTTCCCCTTCATTTCTATGACAAATGGACTGAGATGTATTTGCTTGCGGTCATAAATAAATCTCTGTCACTTTGCAGAGTTCAACCTGATCGAACTTTAACACATGAAATCGGAAAATTAAATTGAATATTACTTTGACACAGCAAAATAATAATATTAATAAGTTAATACATGAATGGGAAAACAAGTCAAATATTGTCTAGACACTGGCAAAGATGATCACTCTGATAATCATCAATCACAGAGATCATCGCTCATCAGCCCCCAACCAACCATGTGCAAAAAAAGTAAGGGCCTTTCACACAACTAACCAGCTACAACACCACCAATCCATACCTGGACACCTGTTACTTTGAAGCATTTTATGTAACCTAATGACTCATAGTTACCAGTGTTTGAATAACACAACAGAGGTTGAAATGCCTGAGATCTTCACTTGGTCAGGAGAATAAAAAAAGACTTTTGAATGAAAACATTGACTGAGTTGCCTTTGACTTAGTACTTGTAGTTATGCTTCTGGTTGACCGAAGATCATCAGATATAATAGGCTGGTTTATATTATTAATGCAAGAGGAGTCATTAAATGAAGTTTAAAGAAAAAAAAAAAAGATGAATTGACATAGCAAGATGGAGCACAAAAAGCATAGCCTATTGAAAAGAATTCTATATAAGCAGTGGAGAGCAAGCTCCAGCAGGACTCAGCAGCAGGTCCATCAGAGGCTCTGTGCGGAGCAGATGGAGGGTGAAGATGGTGTTGATATGGCTGATATGCCACTAAAATACCGAGGTAAATGTCTCTTATGATCTGTCAGTTCACTGAATGCCAAGTTCAAGTTAAATCTTACTGAGCACAAAACGACGACTCCTCATGCCCTGATTACTGTTAAAAGAAATACCAAAACACTGTTGTTGTTTTGTTGTTGCTGTTGCTGTTATTGTTCTCTGGCTGGTGCACTCAGTCTTGACCTGCTTTCTGTAAAGGGTGATTTAAGTTTCTCTTCCCCATCTCAACCTTTCTTTTTAATACTCCTGAGCAATTTGCACATGCTTTTTAGAGGCAGAAAAATTTCCATGCAAAACCTTTCATATTCAAGTGATTCTCCCTCAAAATGCATGTACAATAAGGAGACAGGCATATCTAGCTGCAGACATGCAGGGCACAGAGAGAGATGCCTGTACTTACACGATTGAGCATCTTTTTGATAAATAACATACTGCGTGCAGAATGCATCAGAATTTAGGCACAAAAACGTCAATTAATGTGGACATTAGAGGTTAGGGCCAAAACACGACTAATAACTGATTAAAGAATTGTTATACACTAAAGTTGAGGAAATATTAGAATCATATTAATGTCCAGCTTGACCAATTCATTACCACCACTCAGAAGAAAAAAAGAACAATTAAACTTATGTAGACCTAAAGAGAAACTGCAATAAATAGAGAAGTGAGTGATGTGGCATTTCTCTCCTCCTGCACTAAACAGCCCAAGGTGTGACTCACACTGCAATCAATACAATGCCTGCACAGCAAGGACCAGCCCTGGTCTGGCTTCACCAAGCCATGTGCTCTCTCTCTAATTCATCTTTCAAAGGTCCTACAGACAGATCCATGGAGAAAAGAAGATATTAAGATGTGTACATAAAGGGGAAACAAGGAACCACAACTTTGTGATGGTATTACACAGGACAACTTACAGAATTTACATCACAAAGCTCTTGTTGTACTGTCATGTCTTATCTTACAGTGCTATATTTGATGTTTGTAGCATGCATCTACAAAGGCACGAACACAACTACATTCCACAAGAGGCTATTAGGACAACAAGAGTGTTTGATGCTTTGGTGTTACTGGCTGAACAAAAAGCTTGAGTTTGTTAGAATAAACGGAGCTGTAAAAAATGGACACAACTTTGTTTTCTCATAGCACCATAGATGAAATGATGCATTTGCTCAAGCTGAAATTTTTCAATTTGGGCCATAAATTTACAGAAACACTGTTGGACTGTTGAGAATGAGGTGGCATCATCACAGATGAGGAATTTATCAAACTTAAGTGCTTTGTCACACCACAAAGTTTCACAGTATAAATCATTTGCAAGTCCTCATGAAATAGGTAGTGATGGATGCTTGGTGACGTAGTAACTAATTGCGAGGCTAGCTGCTGCACTTGGTGAACTACACCAACTGGTAACATGTAATCTCACTGGGAGTACGCTAGCGCTAGCCAGTCACAACAGCTTGCCAGGCTAGTTAGTTGCCAGTCAACAAGGTAGCTGCCCAACAATTTACCAGTTTACTCAAAAGAAGTATTTGGCCTATGTACTACCATGACCGACTGCAAACCACACCTCTTTTGTGAAGCAGTTTATACTCTGGTGGAGCAGGTGTATTTAAACTTGGATGATGCAGCAAAGCTAATATGAGAGCTTCCTTCATTTGGGACTTTTTTGGACTTGAACAACAATGTAAATTCTTGTGTCAGAATTCACACAAGTTGAACATGATTCATGTGGCTTTTCCACTGATCGCTCGGCCTGTATTAGCTTACTGAAGACATATCAGTACATTTATCAAACATTTATATTCAAATGTTTCAGCCAGGGAGCTGAAAATGAACTGTTTGTAAATCTTTGTAAACAGGTTATTTTGCTGCTATTTTGTGGAACTCTGCTACAGGTTGCAGTTTACTGCTACAGAGTTTTTAAAAATGCATCTTAAATCGGCAGTGATTGCTTCTTTACTAATGTTTAATTAATTCAAGTAGATAATCACACGTGTTTTACAGTTACAGTTGTTGCTCTGGGTGGACATTCCCAGTTTATGGTGTCTCTAAATCAATACATCCTTCCCTCTGGTTACCTAAACACACACACGCACTCACACACACACACACACACACACACACACACACACACAGTTAAATACTGTGCAGGGTGATTATGCAATTTACTGGGTTATTGTGTTGAATGCATTTGGTGCTGTAATGCAGCTTAAGTAAATTTTTTTTACACTTGATTCCTGCTCTGTCAGCCTTCAGCAAATAAACACACTTTCCATTCATTTACATGTTGGGTTGAATTTGGCGAAGCTGCTTGGCTGTGTTTTGTAACATTTCATGGCTGGGGGACTTTTCTGTTACTTTTGCAGCTGTATAACATGGTTGGTTGTGTTTTACTGGCTGCCTGTGCCATGCAAATGTGTTGTTATGTTAAATCTCACTTATTTGCCTTCTCCAATTCCATTAGCACATAAAAGGAAAACGTTCCTATCACCCAGAGGCGAGACACATGGAAGCTGGACTTAAGCCCTGTGTGCGTTCAATGCCCGATACATGCAATGCACTCTTTTCGTCTGAATTGTAAAGCAATGCCGTGGTTCTGTTTTAAGAATCTCAACCAATCACGAAATTGGCCCCACATGCACAACAAGACTATTACGCACAGCTGACTTGTAAATTACGTCCTGAAACAGACTTTACAAAAGTGCCTCACATTAAAGGATGACAGGAAAAGAACATAAACACAGGGAACCTAAGTACACAAAGATAATTAACTATAGTTTGGTTTATAGCATATACCAATGAACATTGGCACTGGACACAAATTGTCTGCTGCAGAATCATCCAATATCAACGAAAATCCTTGGGATACTGGACCGGTACAATATACTGGATAACTAGTTGGAAAACAACTCTACCAAATATACATAAATCCCAGCTGAAGTCAGAACGTGACTATAGGAGTTGTTGAAAGACTACAGGCAGAGGAAGGTTTGGAATTTATGCACCAAACATAATGGCTCACATTTTAAATTGATGCTGCTCAAAGACAGACCTATAGAAAAATATTTCACAGCTCATACAGTACAGCTTAAATTTTCAGGTACTAAAGTAAGGATGGTTTCAAAAGTAATGCGATGAACAGTTATAGTATAAACAAAATAGTATAAAGACTAAAAATACAACACATTATTTGCTGCACTATTTATTTTCATCTAGAAAAATGCTGCATTTTGAATGAATATTTCCTGCTGTGTAATGCGTAACAATATAACCTTAAGTGAAAAAAACTTAAAGGAGAGGGAGGAAGCATGACCAAAAGACCTTTCTTAAATGATGTCTCAATAGCAATCCCACCACTGTCTCACACACACATGATTTTCCCTGTGACTGTACATTTTTCCTGTCAGCATCACTGTCACAATTGGTCACAGAGCCACACCTGGAACTTTCTTAAATCAAGCCCCCTCGGTTGTTCCAAATAAACATCGGTGGTGACTTGCTTTGCGCTTCAAAAAAGATCAAACAGCTGCTCTTACTCACACCTGTTCTCCCAGGGTGACACTGACGCACATACCGCTCTGTGCAATAACTATTAAAATGACATCTCACTCGTTCAGAAGCTCAAATCTGGAGGCATACGGCTAAAAAAAAAAAAAAAAAAAGAAAAAAAAGGAGAAAACAATCATTGAAGACAAACAATGTAATCCTGGCTTTATGCACAAGTGTGTCGTGTGTGAGCATATGTGGGTGTTTTCATTTGTGTCAGGTGTGTGTGCATATTTGTGAGCAGAGAAATTGTGGGGAAAGAGGGGAAAAAAGATATCAAAAATGTAATGTGGTTGGGCTATTGTATGTGAGATGCTGTTTGTTTTCAAGGCATTAGCCACATTCTGTTCCAGCCACCTCCAGCTCTGTCTTTGTCTCATCTCTATCTCTCAAAGGAAGATGTGGAAGACAGGCACCCCAAAAAAGAGCCAGAGCAGAGGATGATGACTGAGATCACAGTCCACGTAATTTTCTGAGACAAATACGTCACATCGGAAAGCAGCCTTAATAACTCCACTCATGTTTTATTTTCCTTTACAGCCTCTAGAATGCTGCAGGGAATTAATCAGGATAGTGTCTAGCTACCTGCCACCACGCTGGCCAGCTGCTGTGTCCGGGTGATGGGGTTGACACGGCGTGCCTCCACAATGGCTGAAGCTATTTTCCTGGCGTGTCTTTCTTCCCCATATGCAGTGAGGATGGATGCAAGAGCCTGTTGATCTAAGGTATTCACAACGTCAGCAGCGCAGGGCATGTCGAGGTACCTACGCACAAAGAGAAGCCCAATTAAGCTGCTTGACGTCATGTCCTTGCTGACAGTGGTGAATCCTGACAACTCTGAGATACAGCTGGAAACCTTTACGGCTGACAGTTATGAACAGACTGATTGTGAGGGAATGAAAAGAGAAATGCATCTTGTTCAATAGCTTATAATGTGGTTATCTTAGCTGGATTCTTCTGCTGACATACACGTATAATACTGGATATACATTTCTGAAAACAATAAGCATTGCAATACATATATAGGGTATACACACACACACAGAGACACACACAGGCACACATATGCGCGCACACAAACACAAATATTAGAAAGGGAGATATGAGACAGCTTAACATGTTTATAATGGGGTTTTATATTACATTGACACATTTTTGAAGAAACACGCATCAAACATGATATGGAGTCACGATGCTGCCATAATTAAAAAAAGGGAGAAAAAAAAAGAAAATAAGCAACTGCATTTTGATCTCTTTTTATGGCTGAAAAAATAAAGGTATAATTCAAATTGAACTGTGTTCACTTTTGCATTTTTGAACATATGTACATATATACATATATACACACACACACAACTAACATCTTTTTTTAGGTAACATTTAAAGAATTGTGATCAAGAGAGTTGGCCGGTTTATCAGTCGGTCTCCACTTCAAAATATATTTTACCATTTAATGGTAAACATTATGACACAAACCCAATCATACCAAAAACAAAATTTTGAAAGAGCAGTTACTGTAAATTCAACAATCTATGATAAAATAAGTTTTATGATCATTATTTTGTTATGAAGGAATAGCAACTGGAAAGTGGCATCATAATATAATTTTTTATGGTCATGCCTTTACCTTGCCAAAACTCAAACATTATAGGACCAGTGTGTATGATTTAGGGGATCTATTGGCAAGAATTAAATATAATCATAATCATGTTTTCTTTAGTGTAAAATCCTCCTGAAAGTGTGAGTTGTGTTGTTAGCTTAGAATGAGCCCTAGAATGAGTCCCTCATATTTATATAGGGTGTGGGACCTCTTCTGTGAAATCCGCTGTGTTGCACTGCAATGTTTCTACAGTAGCCCAGAATGGACAAATCAAACAGAGGGGGTCTTTTTAACGTTGCCTGGCAGCCACCGTAGATTCTTCTACGCTTGAAAAGGGAGAGGTGAGGGGAAGGGTATTCAGTTGGTTGCAACCTCCAACCTCACCCTTAGATGTCACTAAATCCTACACAGTGTTCCTTTAATCTAATCTTTCATTGAAATTTTAGTTTTTCCAAGTCAATAGCACCATTAGCATCATTTTGCCAGCCATTTTGCCCCATGTTGAGGCTACTCTCTTTTTTTATTAGCTGCACTTTGACATTACTGCTCCAATAGGTACTGAAGAAATTTCAAGGCATCAGTGGCTCAGACAACCAAACACTTCCCAACATTATTTATTAGGATATTGAACTTTCCAGTTTTGTTAATCAGATTGAGATCCACCAGCTTTTCCAGACCTACCTATGTTCCTCATCTCTTACCTCTCTCCATCCATTCTCATGTCCAGGGGCCCATCTTTGCTGAGGGAGAAGCCTCTCTCCGCCTGATCCATCTGCATGGAGGAGCAGCCAGCATCCAACAGGACAGCATCAATGCTGCCTGGCTGAACGTTCATGTTAGACAGCAGGGTCTCAAGCTCGCTGAAACGGCCAAGCAATGGTTTCACACAACCACTGGAGAAAGGATTTGTGAAAGCAACAGCACAATTAGACATTAGACATTTGTATACCAGTGCATATGGCACAACTACTGTCAAAATACTGGCCTTTTATCAATGGAATTGGAAAGGAAATGCTTAATTATTTGGCTGACATGAAGTGTTTTCAAAAAATTTCATTGTCATTCAGCTCACTGACAACAAAACCTTCAGGAGGAGGGAAGAATAAGGGTTGAAACTGATAATAAAAAGAGAGTAAGGAAAAAATATATCACTGTGTGAGGGCCTTTATTATTGTTCTCTTAGTTAATCATTTGAACAAGTTATATTTTAATATAATGAACTGGTCGCTTGCTAACAGTAAAGCAATATTAAAGAAGACAAGGGAAGAAGGAAATTTCACAGTAATGAAATAATAAACCCGGAAAAACAGGCAACTGGTTGAATCAAAACATACAGATGAAGATAAGATTACAAATATTACAAATAAATACTTCATCAAAAGTACAGAAAACAGCTAAGATAAAGATTATGGTTTAAAGAGATTCAAGATGATAGTTGTCACAAAAAGGCATGTAAATCTTTACAATTTTGACACTGAAGTAAAAAAAATGCCTTTACAAATAGTTAAATTGTAGAGAGGAGGAAGTATTTCTAATATTGTACTGAATTGTGTTTCATGATTTACCAAAAAAGATCTCAAGACGATTCAAAGATAAAGGTTGAGTTCCTGTGTGTTGGCTCTGGTGACACAAGTCTTGCAGAATTACTCCTTGATAAAATAATACAGAGGGGAGTTATGTAGTTGATAAAACAGAGTGGCTGTGATAAAGCCTCACAGCAGTTAGTCCAAGGAGAGGGTTTGAGGATATTATGCACTTAATTGAAGAGTTTTTACTGACTGATCCAATACGTCTTGTGATGGGAAGAGATAAAACTGGCAGACAACAGTAAATTGTCTGCCAGTTTGAATGATTTTATGCATTTAAATAACCTGGCTGGGACATTTTCTAGCTAAAGATCTCTCTGTAAAGAAAATACATACATTCACTTTTTTGTTAGTCACGTGATGTTCTTCTGAAGATAGTGCATAGTTAATAATGTTGAAGCAGACGAGTAGATTGCAGTGTCATCAGCATAAAGTAGAAAAGAAATTGTTTACATACATTTAGCAAGTCATTAATGTAAAAGGAAGAAGAATAGTGGACCAAGTATGCTACCCTGAAGTACACCAATATCTTTTTTTTGTAAAGGTGAAGACGACACAGTAAAACGTTCCATACTATTTCATGAATTGTGATATACAACAGTGTATTGGACAAAATTGAGGGATTATTTTCCTAATCAGATAAACCATACAATTAAACTGGAAGCCATGGTTATTATTATATATTATGAAAACAAGAACTAGAAAATGCAACTCACAATTTCCAAAATCCAGATTTTCTTAATCTCTTAAATGTGCGCATCAGGATTTATTCAAGAAATGTCCAAATCAAGTAAATGGCCTTGCACCTTGTGTTTCTATATCTTTTTCCATTAATGTTTCTATTCATTGGAATAACTTTGTTATTATTATTTTGTGTCATTATTATTTATTCTTTTTCTTCTCTTTTTAGTACTTAATATTTTATCTAGTTATTAACATTGTTATAATCTATGTATTAACAATGTGTAACTATTGTACTCCCACCAATGTGGATTTCTTCTTGTTACTAACAATGATTTTGGTCATCGTCGCTGTTCTGTGTGACACGTTCCAAACAAGTTTGAGAGAAGGATATGTTGCTTCTCATAGAAAATGAATGGGAGCTGGCAAACACATTCACACCTGTAAGCTGGCCGGTACAACCCACAGTCTGATTTACACTAGAGCAGTTTTGGTGGTTAGGTGCTGTGCTCAAGGGCACCTTAGTCTGTGCTAT
The DNA here is from genome assembly GCF_002814215.2 of Seriola lalandi dorsalis. NCBI lineage: Eukaryota > Metazoa > Chordata > Actinopteri > Carangiformes > Carangidae > Seriola > Seriola lalandi. Next base: position 363,579 of record NW_019525288.1, read on the forward strand.
GAGGCTAAGGTAATGAGGAAGCAGGAAGCAGTGCTCTTTCACGTTCTCTGATCTTTAGGTCACAGCTGCTACTGCATGGGAATGGTAAGTAAAGCCCCCTCTTCAATGCCTGGGAAATACTGACTGTTTTCCATATTTACAGCATCATACATACATTGTAGAGACACAACACCCACACTCGCCATAAGCAGAAATTTTCATGGGGAGACCATATATTGAGTTAGGTGGAAACCCACAATGGCTTGAGCAGCTTTTCAGTCACCTTTTTAAAACCAATCAGGCATTTCCTTGGAATCCGACTAAACGTCTTAGCTAGCCTATTGAGATCCTTCCTTGCCTCTGACAGAGCTGTGTGCTCAGTCACTTCTTCATGCACGAGTGGTGAGATCCGCCAGCCACATTCATGCATTTTTCATGTGACCTTTTAGCATTGTGTGGACAAAGATGATGGTAGACGAAAGCAACAGGAGTAAGCATCTATACATTAGAAGCAAAAGGTCTTCAGCAGCCTTCTCTACTTAGTTGGTTCCCAGATATGAAACTATGTTTCTAGTGAAGTTATAAGTCCTCAAACAAAAGTGGCAAAGAATGTCTGAATTTCATGTCTAAATGATTAACAATTTATACATTATGGACCCACTGCAAAATCTAGGCAGCTCAAGTTGAATACGCCAGCCTTACCCAGCACTCAGTACAATTCGTTATCAGTATAAGGTTAAGATGCATTTTTAAGCCGTTTTAAAATGTTTTAAGGCCTCAATATGTGACCTACCAAAGAGATAACTCTTGCTCTATTCGTCATAAACTCTGAGGGAATTGTGAGTGTTGGCATGACTCTGGGAAAATTCAAGTATTTCCTTGAAGCACGTGTCTTAGAAAATCGTACTTAAGCCTTGATGGCTCAAAACCGAAATACTGCTGCTATTGGTATCAAGTGTCCTTCATTTAATTCATTCACTTGTTTAATGGCATGCATTTTCAGTTTGTCTACTGTTGAACAAGCATTTTCCCTATGTCAAGCCAATAATTAATAAGGATATATTTATAAACTTAGTTCAACTATGGTAACAGTCTTTATCAGATAAAGCAACATCATTGCTATCAGCCTTTGTTAGACTGGCACCATCTTGAAAACGTCCACTTAAGGAGTACAGTCTGATGCATATAATTTGACATGTACTTCAGTGAAAGAGCGAACTGCATCTGTATTACAGCAAAGTATATATTTTCAATCAATGGCGCAAACAGCTTCAGTAAACAACGTCTCAATTTCTTTTAACCCTAGCGTCCACATTAGTTAGCAGGGTATGGTGATCCGATGGTCTTCTTCCTGTGAGAATGAAGACAGTCTCTGATCTTGAATGTATTCAATGCCCTTTCAAATACGTCATTAAATCTGATGTCTCACCCATTTTTGAAGCAACCTGTGCACATCGATTGAGTCACTTCTCTCAACACATGAACCTCCATCTGGAGTAGAAGACTTGTTGATTTTAAGCTAGAGCACAATAGCCACTTAGTGCTCATCACACAAACTACCATTTATTATCTCTCGCTCGTGTTATAGAAAAAAGGACACATTTCTCAGGGGCACTGATACACCCAGATATGAACTTTAGTGAGAACTAATGTGAACTAAATGGGTGCAGACCGGAGCCCTGTAAAGTTATCTATTGTCATTAACTTACAAGTAGCTTTTATTGAATTGCTCCTCTATATTTTTATTTAAGTTTAGCTTATTTGTAGTGTAATGACCTGGCCGAAGCTGCCACAAGTAGGAGCTTCTAGTCCTTACATAACTAGATGACTTACATAAGTAGCAATGTGTTGGAGAATAGCTTTCCTAAACTGCTGTAACACAATCAACTTACAAAGACTTTAAAAATCATTAACTTGAGCATCTGAGCACTAATGGTGAAAATGAGAAGAGAAATCACAAACAAACTCTACATTTGTTTCTTTATCACTCTTTTCCCAGTGACTAAACTTCAGGCACCAATACGTATGCTTTTAACACAGTCGGTTTCACCATCTGATAATCCAAATCCTCCTCAGCACATACAGCTGAATGAGCCTCTTGGGCACTCCCAATGAGGACGCACTGAAGCAGGAGTACCCTGTCCTCGTCAGGCTAATATTTTGCAACGGCAATACGGTCAAAGAAAGTGAAAAAAGTATCAGGGTCTTACTCATTAAACTTCAGCACCAAACGTAAAATAGCCACAACATCAAACATCAACGGGTGCAGCAGAGCTATCTACTCTTTCTGCTGCTCAAAACCAGTTGTCAGCGAAAATGCTGGCTCCGGACCGGGTGCTGGCTCTGCGATGGCCGCACCAAGCTCGTTCTTTCTCTGCTTTCATAATGCCATAATGGTCAGCTATCTGCGCTAGCTGGCCCTTTATACAGCTATTCACAAATGCCATTGAAAGCACATCTAAAATCCCAGACAAGGAAGCCATCATTACCGAAACAGACAGTAAGGTGTTGTTCACCACAGATGCAGATGAGGCACAAGTTAGCCCTCACAGATAATTTCACTCTAACTGGCTAACCAGAACTTACTAATTACTCACCCCCAGTCTTCATGTGGTCTTCATGTAATTACGCACTGAAAACCAATGGACTTGTGCATGAGTAAGGAAAGTGAGTGCGCGTATTGCAAGGTGCAGGACAAAACATAAGAAATAAAGTAAGCCAACATAACCAGACTCAAGAGGTGGTGTGCCTGTGGAGAGGGGCTGAGAGAGAGTGGTTAGTTTGCAGCCAAGACTTATGTGCCCTGGAACACACTGGGCCGCACAGGTGTTCCAGATACACCAATTAGCTACCTGCAGTCAGAGTTGCAAGCTGTGTCCCAATTCAGGGGCCGGATCCTTTGGAGGCTGCATTTCGAAGACTGATTGCGTCACAGCGGCGCAAGAAGGCTGTCCCATTTTGAAAGCTCCTTCAAATGCAGCTGAGAAATGGGTTGGCCCTTCATGGCCCAACCTATCCCAAGATTCAATGCATGCTCGTAATGAAAATAATATGGCAGCAACAACAGACAACACCAAGAGAGAGCCCAAGGATTACACGTTTGGGTTTCTGCTCAGTCGAACAGCTAACAGTGCAACTCAATTGCGTTGTCAAAGTTGCTAAGCAACAGGAGTGACGCTTTGTGACGCAACGGTAAGGGCAGGTACAGCTAGTGACGCAAAGCGGAAATCCTCTGTAGGCCAGACGGCCTCATCTTGATTCAGCCTTTGTGGTCTAGACCATCCTACAAAGGATGCGGCCCCTGAATTGGAAACAGATTAATATGGGAACCAAACCCCAAGAGGACCCCAGGGGTCATCACAGTAGTTACTAGTGCATTGCCTGATCAAAGCATGCTTGTTATGTCATTAATATTCAAATGTTTTATTGAATCATCTAATCATCACCATCTAATTTCCATGTCACTGCTGTGTTAATAATAATAATAATAACAATAATAATAATAATAATCGTCATGATAATAATGACAGACTGTATTTGTCAGATGCCTTACTAGAAAATACTGGACCACAAATTCAAAAGGATTGCTGTGACATACATTCACCCAGATAAAATGAATGCAGTGTAATACAAAAGGCCTGCATTAAGTCCTCCCTTCATAAGGATTATAATGTTCAGTTTTTATTGACTCTGTTTGAGAGATGATTGAGAGATGATGTTGATTTATTTTAATAGTCATTTTTGAGGCTATAATTCATGGTGCTGTTGAATTGTACTGGGTTATAGTGAGAGGGGCACCTAATATTTTGTCCTACCCATTTATATGAATTAAGATTGTTACAGTCCCAATGTAACAGATTATGCTGGAAAAAGTTGTAAAGAGCAGTGAATGAACGCAGTGGGTTGCTCCTTTTCAGCAATAATTTGCTTTATTTCACAGGTTCCTCAAAAGCCTCACGTGCCTTCCATAAAATGGTTATTACAGCTTGGAATACACCAAGCTCCCTTTCTCTCACAGACAATTATCAATTTCAGACTCTGAACCATGTGATGACTTTTACTCCTGGTTAGAATCCATTGAAATTTGAAAGTAATGTATATAAAAATATCAAATAAACATTCAAAAAAACATACACATATTGCCCTGTTTATCTCTCATTACAAGTTCACATTCTAAGACCTATGCTCACCTCATTCTACAAACATTTCAATACTAAGTGTTCACTATTATGAGCAGACGTTCTGTACAAATATACATGTGTATAGGCACCCACCAGGGTGAGACACTGGGAGACATGAGCAGATGACTCCATATTCTAAACACAATTAACAGAATAGAAACATAACTGCTAAGTAAACACAACAGGCTTGTATGTTGACACTTTGAATCCCCTGTGCTGGCTTAATGTAACGTAGAAACTCGTAGAAATAAAACATTTCAACTCAATTAGCCATAACTAAAACACTTTAAACAAAGAAATAAGATTTACATATCTCACTGTAAAAACACTGAAAACAGTAACCATAGTGTCAGTGGTCTCCTGACTAACGAGCCAACATGAGAAAAATCCAGTATAGACAGCCCTATTAAACAGCCAATCTACTGTGACATTTCCTCTTAACATCACTGAACAAACTGAAACCATGAAACCTCTTATACAGTTGAGAATATTACATTATTACTAACCTTCAGCAGTAATTTGCTTTATCAGCCAAAACAGCACCCGCACCCACCCACAGTCCCAAGTGGATTCACAGCTAATTACTGCCACTTGCTGACATAAGAAGGGCATAACATGAGATGAGATGAACAAGACGCTAGCTAACCTGAAAGCAAAAAAAAAAAACAGCGCTCTAAAAAGGCGGCATTTCACCAACTGCTTTTGGAGGGTTTTTTTTAAACAAGTGAATATGTCGAAACGAAAAGATGTAATATGTGCCAGTAAGCTGATTCTGGGTTTTGTCCTCTAAACTTAAAAATCATATTTTAACCGCGCTGATCTCATAAATGACTCTGGAATGCAATCGACAAAAATCCGTCACAGCGACGGAGAACTGTCACCGCCTACTGCTCAATACAGAAAGCTCTATCATGCTAATCGAAAGCTTGTAATCAAATGCAGTTCCATTATATCTGAATATCTTACACAAATTCAAATTCAAATTCTTAAGGCTGTGTTTGCCCACACATAGGTGATGGACATACCTTCCACTACACACTGCGTCATCTTCTACAACATGTTTTTATAAGCCACTGAAGGATTTAAAAATATGCAAAACAGTTACATAACATTTCTAAATTATTAACTTCTTTATGTGGCTTAGACACAGAGTTGGAGATATAAATGCCTTATGTAAGGTCTTATATTATTAAAGAGGACAAGTTTCAGTGGTGTATGTGCTGAGGTCCAAATGTGGGCTCATAATTGCTTAAGAGATCCACGCTATTTATAGTTGTAGCACCCCACAACATTGACATCATGCAAATTTTTGTTATTCTGGCATCCCACTAGATCAACCCAACACTGAATATGATTTGTCCTAATCTCACACGGAGACATCTTTGCAGATTGAATTACGGAATATGTGAAATGCCAGTGACAAAGATTACAAGTCAGAGCTGGTAATACTGGTGCAAGAAAATGGTCAAACCACTTATAACTTAAACATATTATTCTTTTAGTGAAGAAACCATGCGCCAGGTAAAACAAAAAGTTATGACTTGAAATAAAGTCCATCTGAGATTTGACTTTTGTCTGTCTATAACTGTAATAACTTTGGTGGTACCTTAACTTCTCATGTAGTACCATCACAAGGTCAAAACATTTATTAAATAAATAAATACATCTTAATGCTTTGGTCTATAACCCAGTAACACCAAAAACCACATCATCCTCAGCTGTACTCTGTGTTTAGTGAATAGCCGTTCAGACAGAAACTGATGAACAGGGG